>NC_137813.1:65329114-65594107 GCF_963921795.1 Nannobrachium achirus
GTATCTGTCTATGTCCCTTTATGCCCATTATCCGAGTTCACTATAAACAATGTTGTCAGTAATGCTCTTGTCATTATCCACAATGAAAACGTTTACAGCGTTGGCTCTCTTTTCCCCAGGTCTTATTTATGTCTTATGTCCTCTGTCTGCGCCTCAGACAACTCAGATCTTGACTAATCCTTGTTCTCTTCAGGAAAAGCTGTACAGTCATCGAAATCTGCATAATTCAAGTCATCTTCCGCGTCACACGCTTGTGTCAGTGTGATGTCAGTGTGATGTAAAACGGATATGTGCCCAATCTGCCCATACAGGACATCTGTAGTGGAAGTAAAAGTATTGACAATTGGAAAACCTCCAGAAAAGAATATCTCAAAATTGTACTGAACTGCAGTACTTGAGTAAATGTACTTAGTTACTTTACACCCCTGCTGAGGTCACTAAAACCATCAGGAGACAAATGACAGTTGGAACAGCCACACATAAAGATGGTTATTGATATTGACCAGGTCTTCACAGTTGTATTCATATGGAGACATAACGATGGTTATTGATATTGACCAGGTCTTCACAGTTGTATTCATATGGAGACATAACGATGGTTATTGATATTGACCAGGTCTTCACAGTTGTATTCATATGGAGACAAATGTATAGAATGTATGTTTCCATTCAGTGCTTTGCTTCCATGTCAGGCAAGGATATTATTTATCATTGGTTCTAAAACCAGTGAGGGCAGTTAGGGTTTAAGTGTCTTGTCCAGGGACCACCTTGACACATGGAGACAAATAGAATGTATGTTTCCATTCAGTGCTGCATGTGACTCTCGATCGAAAGTTTGGGGACCACGGATTTGGAGTGTGTTTAGCCAAGTCATGTCCTAGTGGATGGCAGAAGTTTGGACGCAGCTGTTAGCACAGACCAACGTGTTGCAATAATTCAGAGCTTAAGGTGGAGGAGTGTTTTACGTCAATCTATGGATAGATTGCCAGCAGAAAGAGGACCGGTGTCGAGAAAATCAATCACATTAATGGCAATGATGAGTGAATTAGGTTTGGTGGACGTTTGGCGCCATCTACACCCCAGAGAAAAGGATTACACCTTTATGTCCCAAGTGCACGGTTCTTATTCAAGACTAGATATGTTTTTGATTTCAGGAGTGGATACTTACAGGATTAGCAGCTGCACGATAGAACCTATTACCATATCAGATCATGCCCCAGTCAGATTAAAAATAAACATAACATCAAATAAGCAGTTTAAATATTGGAGGCTTAATGTGTCATTGTTGAATGAGGAAGGAATAAAACAAGAAATACAAAGCCAATTAATAGACTACTTGATTTCCAACGATAATGGCACTGTCTCCCCCGCGATCTTATGGGAAGGAGCCAAAGTTGTGATGAGAGGTAATTTCATCGCTATATCCTCAAGAGAGAAAAAGAAAAGGCAAGCTCAGCAAATACAACTAGAGAGTATAATTAAGAAATTAGAGTTAGAGCACCAAACACGAAGAAATCCTGAAATACTGCGTAGATTAAAAGAAAATAGACAAAAACTAGATGACCTGTTAACTTATAAAGCCGAGGGAGCATTACGTTTTGCAAAAAGGGAACAATATGAATGGGGGAATAGAGCAAGTAAACTGTTAGCTTTCCAGTTACGCAAGGCACAGGCAAATAGAATGGTTCATAAGATAACATGTCCAAATAGCAACCAGATAGTAACACAACCCAAAGAAGTTAGTGAGGCTTTTGCTAATTATTACAGAAAATTATATAAAGGACAAAATGAACCGGGGAAAAAGGAAAAGATTGAAACGTTCCTAAACTCTATTAACCTGATAAAACTTACAGCTGAAGAAGCCGACAGTATGACGTTGCCCATTACGGTGGAAGAAGTTAGAGATAGTATTCTTAAATTAAAAAATTATAAATCGCCTGGAGTGGACGGCTATGCGGGGGAATATTATAAAGCATTTGTGGAAGAGTTAACACCACTTCTCTGCAGAGTATATAATTATGCCCTGACAGAGGGAGACCCACCAGGGTCCTGGGCAGACGCTATAATTAGTGTTATATATAAAGAGAACAAAGATCCCACACAATGCTCGTCCTATCGACCTATAAGTCTCTTGTGTGTAGACCTTAAAATCTTAACCTCAATTGTAGCGAATAGGATACAAAAACATATAAAAAAACTGGTAAAACCAGATCAAACGGGGTTCATAAATATGCGTCAGGGGACGGACAACATTAGGAGAGCCCTTAATTTACAATCAATAGCTGCGAAGAGAGATGTGTCATCAATGCTACTCAGCCTGGACGCTGAAAAAGCGTTCGATCACTTAGACCACGCCTTCTTAAAGCAGACCCTGAGTCATATGGGATTTAACGATACGTTTATTAGCTGGTTTAATACATTTTATAAAAAGCCCAAATCCAGGGTGAGAGTAAATGGGTGCTGTTCAGACTTTTTTCCTTTAGAGAGAGGATCGAGGCAAGGCGACAGCCTTTCGCCTTCGCTGTTCGTTTTAAGCATTGAATGTTTGGCAGAATTAATTAGATCCAATCCTCTTATACAGGGAATATCTGATGAAGGAAATGAACAACACAAACTATCCCTTTTCGCAGATGACATTTTATTATTTTTGGAAAAACCCCTGACGTCGGTCCCAGCTCTTCTACAAAACCTCAATGAATACAGTGCAGTATCAGGTTACAAGATCAATACAACTAAATCGGAGGCGATGATGATAGCAGGCGATTGGCCATCTCAATTAGATGACCTGGTGTCATTTAGGAGATCTAATCAGGGATTTAGATATTTGGGGGTGAATCTTACACCCAAACCTACACAGTTATATCAGGCAAATTTTGACAAATTAATTAAAGAAATAAAAAAGGACTTGAATAGATGGGACCTGCTGCCTCTGTCCCTCTTTGGAAGGATAGAGACAATCAGAATGAACATTCTGCCAAGACTTCTGTTTTTATTTCAATCTATCCCTATCTTAGTTCCCCAATTATTATTTAAATTATTAGAAAAATTAATATCACATTTTATTTGGCAAAACAAGAGACCAAGAATAAGGCTGAAAATACTTATGTCTGGAAAAGAGAAAGGAGGGCTAGGTTTGCCGAATATGAAAATGTACTACTGGGCAGCACATATGCGTGCCGTGGTGGCGTGGGCGTCTAGAGACGTAGAGACAGGATGGGTATCGATCGAACAAAATGCATTACCAGGTATAGCACTATCCACACTCCCATTTCTCAGTTTAGAGTCACGTAAAAAAATTAAAATAAATAATATATGGATTAAAAACACATTGAAAATTTGGGATGTTATTCAAAAACAATTAAAGAGAGTCGTGGCTCTATCAAGAGCCATGCCAATTGCATTGAACATAGAATTCATTCCATCCATGTGGGATAGTGCTTATAAAAGATGGGCGGAGAAAGGATTAAAAACGATAAACCAGTTAATGCATGGGAATATATTTAAATCTTTTTTACAACTCCAACAACAGTTCGATCTGCCATCAACAGATCTGTATAGATACATGCAAATTAGAGACTATATTACGAAACATAAAGATTGGGAAGCAATTAAAAAAGAACCAAATAATATAGAAACCCATCTTATCGAAATCTCTGAACGCCCTACGCCAACCAAAAAACAATTGTCGCATATATATAAAAAGTTAAGATTGGATATGTCTGACAATACCCTTCACATAAAGAGACAGTGGGAAATGGAGTTGATTACAACGATAGAAGATGATGTCTGGGAAAATATATGCTCGAAATGCCATGGCGGGCTACAGAGACAACTATGGAGAGAATTTGACTGGAAGACTAAAATTAGATTCTTTAGATCTCCCATGGTGACATCGCACTATAGTGAAAACGCAAATAACAAATGTTGGAGAAATTGTGATATGATTGGAGATCATACTCATTTATTTTGGGGGTGCCCGAAAATAAAAGAATATTGGAATAACATAAAAAAGAATTGGACAAAATCTTCAAAGTAAACATATCTATGGACCCACTGTCGGCAATACTTGACACTTCACATGAACAAAGGTTGAATAATGACAAGTGTTACATAATGCATATTCTGATGACGGTAGCAAGAAAAATCATAACAATGAATTGGAGGCAGACAAACCCACCAACAGTAGAACAATGGAAGCTAAAAGTCAAGCAGATATACAAGATGGAACATATGACAGCCCAGCTACAGTTAAAGCTTGATATATTTGAGAAAAAATGGGGCATAGTGTCCGAGTATATGGAAGCCGAAAATATGGTCTTGCAGAGTTAAAAAAATAAATAAAATAAAATAAAAAAAAAAAGATCACCGGTAGAGGGGGCCAAAGAGCTCCCCAACCCTTTCCTCAAGGCAGAGGTATTTGTATGTGTGTGGGTTTATTTTTGTAATGTTTATTGTAATGGGTGTAATGTTTATGAAAAAAAAAAAAAAAAATGTTTGGTTTTGCTTTGTGTCATGTATGACAAAAAAACAAAAACACAAATGTAATGATGTTGACCTTGCAATGTTAAATACATGAAACAAAATGCAAATAAAAAACAATCAAGTTCAAAAAAAAAAAAAGGTGGAGGAGCTTTAATTAGCTATTGAAAAATAGCTGATATACAAGCTCACAGCGTGGCACCGGGTGCTGCGCTGCGAGCTTGTAGATCTGCTATTTTTGAAAAATCGTGAACATTTTTGCAAGTCTTTGAATATTTCAAATCCTTCTAAGGTTTGTTTTTAAAACCTATGTTTCTATGTCAGTGGTGCTCAAACTTTTTCATGTGAAGGACCCCCAAAATTATATGTATTTGGCTACGGACCCCATCTCAAAATATTTTGTTACAAAATGTTTGCTTAAAAAATACATATATTCAAAGATTTGCACACATTCTCACGACTTTTAAAAAATAGCAGATCGACAAGCTCGCAGCGCAGCACTTAACATTCATGGGGGGCCCGCAGTCAATCCCCCCAGGATTTGGAGCGACACCCCTGCCTCTACACATTGCCAGGGCCTGTGGAATCGAACATGGGACCTTCTGCTTGCCAGGCAGTGTTTCTCCTTGTTCAGCTACTGTAATCTATTACAGGCTGCCTGTAAATAGGGATATGATCACTTAACTTGTTTCTGATGTTATATGGTTTTAGGAAACAGTCCTTTTGCCATGGTTGTTGTGGTGAGTGAGTCGACACAGCAAGCATCATGTGCTGCTCCAAGCTTCCTGTCTTCACTTCCTGTTCTCTTCAGAGCAACATTACAGCTGGTTAGAATTCCATTTCAAACTATAAAACTATATGAAATGATCTTTGTACTGTACATGCAAATGAATTGCTTTCACAGCATGATGCTTTCTAATGTGTCCACACGTATTTTTAATAGCGGTGAAATATAAAGGATTGAAAATAGGACAAGTACAACTTTAAAGACCCCCCCCCCCCCACACACACACACACACACACACACACACACACACACACACACACACACACACACACACACACACACTTTCTTACGCAATCTTAAGAACAAGTTGATCCAACCACAAACTCATGCCCAAAACACACACACATAGGCACGCACGCACGCACCCCCCCCCCCCACACACACACACACACACACACACACAGTGATAATATAGACATAGTTTAAAAATACCAATTACCATTTTTTTTCGATTGCTAAAACACAAAAAACTAAAATTAAGCACAATTTTCACAACCTTTACTTCTGTCCCCAATCGCTTGACTCAATTTGTTACTACTTCAGATTTCCTTATCATATTAGACTCTGACTTTCCTTCTTTACACTCTGATGTAAATTTCACATCACCTTGTTGTCAAAACACAAGACACACTTTTCAGGTTTGCACACACTTCTCACATAAAATCTCAAAGCATCAATCCACAACACACAAATATTCAAATCTCTAAACTTTCGGGTCAGGCGAGCAATTCAGAGCCTGGTCCCACTGCTTCAGGCCATGGAGGAGGCTTGTGGAGATGTGGGCTTTGAGGCCTGTCAGGGCTTCATGCGGCACTCTAGGCCAGGGGTTTTCAAAGTGGGTGATGGGGCACCCTGGGGTGCCACGACGGCAGTCCAGGGGTGCCGCGAGATCATTTGATAATATTTGGAATTTATTTGGACACTTGAAAAAATATGATTTAGTATAATTTTAAACTTGAAGTACAAAGTTATTTTCAGTCAGTTCTAACCAAAATGGCTATTATCTCAACGTTTTCCTCGCAACATACTGTAATCACTAAAATATTGTCACTCTCGGGCAGAAAACTTGTATCTCGAAGTTTCAAATGTGTACGTCTTTTGGTAAAGCAAAGCCCTGCTACATCATACAAGACTGTCGCACAAAACTATTGAAAACAGCCGATCTACAAGCGTTTGGAGTGTTTGGGGGTAAACGTTTGGACCTACAGTCAATAAAATGTTTTGTCTGCATATTTGTGTGCTGTTTTATGTTTGTCTATGAGATTAGTGGGCATACACTGGGTCATTTTACAAAAAGGGAATTGGTTCATTTACCAGAGTAATTGACATTCATTCAGTGTGTTCCATTTCGACAATTGTGTTTTCAATTTTGCTCTTCAGTGTTCTGTTCATGCTTGGTAGTGTTCAGCCAAAAGCTAGTTGTGTTTATTCAATGAATGCATGTGTGTGTCATGTGAAAATATGGCTGTGTTTACCAAATGAAAACACGAGTTCCATTTTGTGAACATGTTAAGAGATTTGATGGCAAAGAGTTGTTTTGCAAAGGGATGCCAGGGTTTAGCAATTTGTGTTTGATGTTTGGAGTTTTGTGTGTGCAGTTTTGAAACAAACGTACAGTTTTGAAAAATGTGTTTTAGCAATCGAAAAAAAACTGTAAGGATCTTGTTTTTTGTCCACATAAAATGATGATAGGTTCTGTTCAATAGCAGTACATTTACAGACCACAAGGAGGAGAAATCACTCAAGTGTAGAATATGGAATGTAGTCTTGGCTGTTATCTCTAACTATATAGTGACTGTGACTGACTGACTGATTAACAGTTGAGTGCGACCTGTATCACTCTGACTGAGTAAAGGCTGGTTCACACTCCCTCTAGCTTCTATAGAACTGTAGCTGAAAGTGATGAGCTCAGTCACAGGAAGACTGGGCACTACACATACCAAATGGAACATTTTTGGCTATAGGGACATCGCAGATTTGTCTTGGGAAACTTGTGAGAGCCAATCAAAGTTGGGCTCTCATAGCCAATACAAAAAATAAATATGTTTTAAGTAGCATGTGAGGGGTCAAACTAGGGTTTTTTCATGATTCTGAATCAGCCCAAAGAATCTTTTTCGTGCGATACAATTCAGAATCATGAAAAAATGTTTGACCCCTCACATGCTACTTAAAGGTCAAATGACATTCTGTTTTTACCAATCATAAAAGTCTTTGCCCTGGTCCTCTCTGTTTAGGTGTCATGAAAAACGGTCTGTCACCTGAAATACTCTAAACTCACCACTAGGGGAGCCTCTCTCTCCCACTCATTCTAACAAATATTAATATAGTGCATGTACTTGAGTACAATTTTGAATATTTGTACTTTACTTGAGTATTTCCAATTTTCAATTCTTATACTTCTACTCCACTACATCTCAGAGGCAAATGCACTTCATCTCTCCACTACAATCATTTGGATTTTGATTATTAATACAAATCACTCACTTCAGCCCTTATAGGCCAGCAGTTCTCAAACTATGGTACCCAAAGTGGCCACTGGCCACGCACACGCACGCACGCACGCTCTCACACACACACACACACACACACACACACACACACACACACACACACACACACACACACACACACACACACACACACACACACAGGTCCGCCCCGGCTCAAAAACAATGACCGAGAGATGCATGCTCGCACTCGCAGACACGATGCATGTGTTTCGCTGCTTTGCTTTGGTACAAGACACACTGTGACACACACACACACACACACTGACACACAGAGGCTGAGCTGAGCCCTGACGAGGCACACACAAACAGCATCGAGAGTCGCGAGTGTTTTTTCTTACCCCGGGACCGAGGTTACCGGATCTCTGTGGTTACATCTGTACCCCCGCGGAGTTGAATTTAGACCGTCCGCGGTAACGTTTCAATAGCTCAGCCTCCGCTCCGCGCTGCAGAAGCAGAACAAACTTCACGGTCCTTCTGGCTTCTGTAGTTATTATAGTAACATATTTTGGCTAAATGCCTCCGTTTAGAGAACCACCTATTGCTTGTGTTATCATAGCGTTTTACTGTCTGCTCGCAGACGTGCCCGTGTGTGTGGGGGGGAGGACAGGGCAGCATGGAGTTATAGTAGGCTCTCCACGGAGCTCTGCTGCCCCGGGAGAAGTGCGCTGTCCTCGGCCTCGGTAATGAGGAGGGAGGCGCTGTCCACGGACCCAGCCAGGGCGGAAAATACATAGCGATACATAGCGATTTTCACTATTTCACAAAAGCATAAACTGACTACTTGATATGAAGGATATTGATGTAAATAAGATATTTGAATGGACACATGTATTTTATATGCCCATATTTACAATTAAAGGACAATATAATGTAGAGATTACTTCCTCAAAACTTGGGCTGTGGAGAAATACAGACAGGGAGAGAGTTAACCTCGCCTACCAGTCTTTCTCGGGAGAAAGCCTGGTGTTCGTTCACAACAGACCGTTTGGTTTCCGCCTAAAGCGCGGAAACCACTAGAAGAAGCGGCGTCGCTTTGATTTAGTTCCCCTCGTTTGTTTCCCCAATCACTATTAAAATGCTCGAGAAGCCTAGTGTAGTCTTGCCAGTCGCTACGAGTTGGACTAAAAGATGCACATACCAAACGAATTTTTCGAAAGCAAAACTACGCCGCATCAAGGTGTTTATAAGGTAGGCCCTATAAAACTATGTCCTTGGGTGCAGGGGAATATTTTGGGTTAAAACTGAATCCGGTTGATAGTTCCGGCCAAAGTGTAGTCCGTCTAGGACTACAACATGACGTAAAGTGGTTTCCGCTCCCGACCGGATCAAACCTCGTAAAGTGAAGTGATCCCAGACTAGGAGAGAGTAGAGCCCAGGAGGAGGAGGAGGAGGAGGGGGGGGGGGGTGCACTAACTGCTTGTGACGACATTGTCCGAGAGCCAATGATCAGAGCATCAGAGCCTCATTATGCAGAAATCGTCAAAAAACCACAGATAACAGGGGAACGACTGCAAGTTAAAAGTTGGTGTTTTTTTGGTGTAATTGAGGCCAGGAAACATTAAAAAAAAGCATACAAAACTCAAAATTTATTTTTGGATGTCACCACCCCTTTAAAGCATAGTCATTTTGTGTATTATTTTACTGTGTAGTTTAAGTCTATGAGAGCCCAACTTTGATTGGCTCCCACAAGTTTCCCTATAGCCAAAAATGTTCCATTTTGTATGTGTGCGAAATGTCATGCTTCTATCATAAAGTGCACGATTCCATCAACATACTGCCCAAAACGCTCAGACTATAAGGAAGAGTGGGAACATGACATAATATTTAAATTTTATTTTTCTTTCAAAATGTTAAGAAATACAATATTTAATATGGTGTTGTGTAGAGTAGGCCTATACATTAGAACATGATTCAACATTTGACAATTAAGGTCTAAAATTACAATTGCTACAAAACCAGTCAAAAGTAAATTTTCACATCATGTGTACTTTATAGTCCTTGTGATGGCCACACCAGCACACATTAAAACATGGTGGACACTAATTCATTTAGTTTATATTTTCAGCACTACAGCGCTACACTACACACAGAACCGGGGTAACATGTCCTTAGGTCGAACTCCCTTTGGTCCGACAAACTAAACCTAACCTTAACCCTAACCCCTGTAAAACTATGCCCAAACCTAACCCTAGCCTCAGTAGACCCAAAGGGAGTTTGACCTATGGGGCAGTCCCCCAGAACCGGTTCAATGACATAGGCCTACTTTTATTTATTGCAAATTTGGTGAAAAGGTTACTGATTGGAGTGTACATTAAGTAACTTAACTTTTGTTAAAGTCAAGTCGTTTCATCAGGATTCATTTAATGTGAATTTCGTTTTTGTTGAGTTTATCGGTTCAAAATGAAGAGTGATGGAGGTCAGATTGCTGGCCAAAGAAAGAACCAGCTGCTTCAGAGGTGCTATCAGGTTTGGTTTGTGCTAATTTGTTTTGGGACTAGAATAATTGTTGTGTTTTAATGGGAAAAAGTCCTTCTCTCAGTTGATCCTGGTTCATGCACTCAGTTCTTTCTAAACAGACTTCAGTTTTCAGTTTACTCTTAATTAAGGACAATTTTCCGTAGAAAAAAAGAGTATTATATTTGTTTAATGCTGGTTTTCTAATTGTGCTGAGCAGGGAGAAAAAGCCTGAACGTCAAGATTAAATACATATACACTTGCCTTCACGTTTCAATAATAAAATAGCCTATTATTGGTTCATTCATTCTAGATTGGTTCATTCTTTATTGGTTCATTCTATTTGTGAGTTATCTGACGGAACTTAAAATAAATTTCATTCTTGAACAGAACTGCGATACATTTGTAGAAATATCATATTAGTCACCAACCCTTCCCCCTGGCCTATTGTCCCTGGACTGGCTCCACCCCTCTCCACTGCTGTCACTCTCAATCCCCATGAATTGGCTCCACCTAGGCCTAGCTCCACCCCTCTCACCTGCTCCCACTTACACCTGATCAGTGGCTGCCTGAGTTCCCTCAGTAAATGTTTAGCAGCAGCAGAAGAAACAGCTCCAACTGAGAGTCCTATCCAGGAGTCTGAGTCTACACAACACAGTATGTGTCACTGAAGTGAGTTTACGTTCATGATTGCATGTGTTGCCTTTTATTGGTTGTTATTTGTGAAATGCAGCAATCACTAGAGAACTCTAGAGACCCCCCCCCCTCCAATCATATTTGATTGTGTATTTCTGTCTTTAATAGAATATAACCATAACCTCATAAAATGTCTTTCAAACCAGTCCTGAACCTATCACCCTCTTCTCTGTAGGTGTGTTACACCTGATCTCAATGTTTGGAGACCTAATCAGTGGAGTGGAGTGTGAATTGGTGAGTCTTATTATTATTTAAAGATAGTTTCAAATCAAAGACAATTTTGTAACTGCCTGAAAACATCCTAACTAAACAAACTGCTATTTTAAAAGACCCAGTGAAATTAAAAATCTTTCACGCTTTTTTCAATCTTAGAGCTTATCCATGGTAATCATATAGCCGCCGCAATTTAATCTGATGAATCTAGGGTTGCAATACCTCCCATAGGCAGCCAATGCATCAAAACAGTTTTTTGCTATCTGATTGTATTACACAATGTAAAACTCACCAATATTGGGGCTGTATGAAAAGCTTGGAGTATCCTCTTTCTATCTGCAAAGTGTTTGTTTCATAAATATCCAATAAGTCTGAGCAGACATGTTTTGTTTTTTTTCTTAAGTGTTGAACTTTGGAAGCGCTCTTCTTCTATAACACCATGTCCCTGCTATGTGACATTTAGGACCAGCTGGTACACAGGACTGCTGTGTCACTTCCCACAAGCACTTCCAAACTCCAGCACTTAGAAAAAATTATCACCTGAACTGAATTTCTTGATAGAAAGTAGCCCATAACCCACACCCTAGGTGGGGTTGGCGATAGGGCCTTTCTGTGTGGAGTTTGCATGTTCTCCCCGTGCCTCCTAGGGTTGATACCCTCACAAAAACATGCAGTAATCCTGGTCTCAATAATGCCTCCCCCTGGCCAGCCGGGGCGCCTGATGGAGGGGAAAGGAACTGGTTGGAATAACGTGTTCCTTCCACGCGCTACGTCCATCCCGGGGAAAATCCCCCCTGTCAGGTGAAAAGAAACAACTGGGACTACTCATGCATTGAAGGAAGCATGAGGTCAGTCCGTTGTCTCCCCAGGCGCGGCAGAGGGAGAGCAGAGCCCAGGATTATAGGCAATTGGCACTGGGTGAAAAAATGGGTTGCAAAATCGTGGGATAAAAATTATTAAAAAAAAAAAAAAAAAAAGAAAGTAGCCCATAACATTACGCTGGGTTTTTATGAAACAAACACTTTGCAGATAGAAAGAGGATACTCTAAGCTTTCCATACAGCCCCAATATTGGTGAGTTTGACGTTGTTTAATACAATCAGATAGCTAAAATCCGTTTTGATGCATTGGCTGCCTATGGAGAGGTATTGCAACCCTAGATTCATCAGATTAAAAAAAAAATCTAGTGTTGCAATTTGCGGCTAGTAATCATAAATTATGAGCATTCCTAACACCAGATATAACAAAATTGAAAATAACCCTTAATTACTTCCCGTGAACAGAAACGTGCTGTGTGATGACATAAACAGGTCTTCTTCAATATAAATGAACCTTGATTACACTCACCTGTTTTATTCCCATTGCTGGCATTCCTCCAAACACAGCTGTTTTTAATTATAGAGCTACTCCGTTTTGAATGTCATTCAGGATGACATCTAGACTGTGTATTGTTATTGTAAACTTAATCAGCACACTAAAATATGTATCTTCTCTCAGTATTTAAAGAATATTGTTGTCACATTTTAATATCACAATATACTGTGACACCCCTAGGGAGGGTTCATCTTATCTTGGGGAGGGTCGTTGATTTTTGACAGTTAGATGGAGGGTTATGTTGAGAGGCATCATAGCACTTAACCACTTTGAACATTCACAGAAAAGAGTTGAATTACAAGCTCGCATTGCATTGTGGCGCATTGTGAGATTGTAGATCGGCTATTTTCAGCAAAGATATTTAGTGTAGACCATGGGAATAATGTTCAATATAGGATTTAGGTGGTTCACAAGGTAAGACAGCTTACCAATAGAGTAAATGCTATCATTGCTAAACTTTGCTGTGATGCAATTCAAAGCTGTACCATTTACAGTATACCCAACAATACAGGTTTATGGGATTTAGGTGATACTGCATAAAATCACACTTATTGAACATTATTTTGTTTTCTCTACAGCACTGTTTGGAGACTCTCTGGTCAGTGAGTTGATGTTGGATGTGAGCTGGTGAGTCGTGTTATTTAAAGACACTTTGCAAACCAACGGAAATGGCAGAGAAAACCTTCCTTGAATGCTACCTGAACTGCTATGTGTGTTCAGAGAATTTCAGAGACCCTGTATCTCTGAGCTGTCATCACAGCTTCTGTTCAAACTGCTTGAAGAAATTCTGGGAACAAACTGAGAAGAAGAACTGTCCCATTTGTAAGAGAAAAGCATCAAAGGGCGCAGCAATTGACTTTAAACTTAAAGAACTAGCAGACTTTTATTTTGAGAGACAGAAAGCTGAGTCATGTGAGGAGAAAGTCAAGGTGTATTGTAGTAAACATCCAGAGGAGCCTAAACTGTTCTGTGAGGACGAAGAGAGAGCTGTGTGTCATTTATATGACTTCCCTCACCACACTGGTCACAGGCTGCTTCCTATTGGACAAGCAGTCAACAACCTGAAGGACCAACCTAAGCCTGACCTCAAGTCTCTACAGGACAAGAGGAACAAATACAAAGAGGTTGAACAGAAATACAATGAAATGGTTAAACACAACAAGAAGCAGGTGGTGACCACAGAGAAGCAGATCAAAGAAGAGTTTAAAAAGATGCACCAGTTCCTGAGAGAGGAAGAGAAGACCAGACTGGCTGCTCTGAGGGAGGAAGAGGAGCAGAAGGGGGAGATTGTCAGCAGAGAGATGAAGATCATTCAGGAGCAGATCTCCTCTCTCTCAGACAGCATCTCTGCTGTAGAACAAGAGCTGCAGAAACCCAGTGTGTCATTTCTCAGCACACTCAGACCAGCGCCAGAGTCCAGTGTAAACTGTCAGAACCACAGCTGGTCTCTGGAGCTCTGATAGACGCGGCCAAACACCTGGAAAACCTGACCTTCAGAGTGTGGGAGAAGATGAAGGAGAAGGTCAAGTTCACTCCTGTCATTCTGGACCCAAACACAGCATCCCGCTGGCTCTGTCTGTCTGAAGACCTGACCAGTGTGAGACGTGCAGACACATGGCAGCAGCTTCCTGGCAACCCAGAGAGGAACACAAAGTATGCCCATGTTCTGGGTTCAGGGGGCTTCAATTCAGGAGAACACAGCTGGGAGGTTGAAGTTGGAGAGCATACTGACTGGTCTGTAGGTTTGGCTGAAGAGTCTATTGACAGGAAGGGAGAGCTATATGGTCTGGGGATCTATAATCCGATTCTTTGGGAAAGAATGGAAAATCAAATATCTATTTTTTTGATTTTTGTTTTAGAGCAAAAAACTAATATTGGGTAAATTTTTCAATTTTCTAACTGTTAGTATAAAATAAAATTATACTAAGATCCCTAGAACCTTTTTCTGGCCTGGGACCTTAGTATAGTTTGATTTTTTGGGAAGGAATGGAAAATCAAATATAAATTATTTAGATTTTTGTTTTAGAGCAAAATACTAATATTGGGTCAATTTTCCAATTTTCTAACCGTTAAACTAAAATAAAATTATACTAAAGTACCGGTAACGTTTGTGGGGTCTAGGGATCTTAGTATAATTTCATTTTTTGGGAAGGAATGAAAAATTAAATATCTATTTTTTAGATTTTTTTGTATTAGAGAGCAAAAAAATAATATTGCTTCTTTTTCCAATTTTCTAACACTGAAACACAATCAGGAAAATACTCAAATGTTTGTCCATTTTTCTGATTGTACATGATTCATTTTTCATTTTTTCCTCCCAATACAAAAATCCAAATATTGTCCGTTTGTAACCCTGAAACAAAAATCAGGAAAATGGTCAATTTTTCTGATTGTGTGATTCATATTTTGGCATTTTGTGATTTGGAACCGACAAAATAAAAATAGGCCCATTATTCAATTATCTAGTCCAGGAAAAAAACCTCATCATGAATGTCAAGACCAATCACATGGTCTACAACTTCAAAATAAAAGCTGTAGGCTAGCCCAGGGATCTTCAACGTTTTCAGGCCAGGGACCCCCAAACTGATGGGGAGATAGAGCAGGGACCCCCTACCTGGAAGACATACAACATATTGTAGGCTATATTTATTTATACAATTCAATACTGTGCTATTAAAATAATAGATTCATATATTCATGATTTTATTATTATGCATGTACTGTAGGCTACAAGTGGCGTACCACTGCCATTTATAAACATACCTTATTAAGAGAACAATGTCAATACTACAGTATATATTGACAACAATGACACACACACACACACACACACACACACACACACACACACACACACACACACACACACACACACACACACACACACACACACACACACACTAGAGCTGGGATCGGGCCCATTTTTTCTGTCCGACCCGAACCTGTGTCCGACAGTTTTCTGTCCGAACCGAGTCGACGTCCGAGCATTAATCATGAAAAAGCGTCCGACCCGAGCCGAGGCCCGAACCTTATGTTTTCAACGCTTTTTCGCCTCGTTTCTTTTTCTTTGAGGAAGCCACTGATTTACACTCACTAGCAAACGTGTTATAATGTGCAGTGAGTGCATGCAGCGTGCCTGTTTGTTACCCTTAATAATATTAAGCCACATTGTGGCTTGTGAAAGTGTTTTAAATAATTACACAAGTAGGCTACGTTAGATTATTAAATAATAGGCTATAACGTGCACTGCGCGTCTGGTGACTCTTGTCTGACTGCAGTCAGTGACTCGCTGCAGTCACACACTTAAAATCCTCTTTTACAAACTGTTAATAAAGTATTCACACACAAACCTTTTCCACATGTTCAATCAATATCAAAATGTATTCAGTCTTACCAGCATAGACGAATCTGACATCTGCTTTTAATATCCAGCGTCCACAAACGGCCAGTCCACGGCCAGTTGGCCGTCTTTCTTAATCAAAAACTATTATTAATCCAACCATTATGGTTTATGGGTTTTAGGCTAAGGCTACATTCAACATCGGACTTTTTAATTATGTCTGCGTTGACAACTACGTTGAAATGCGTCCATACCGCGGCGCTGATTTCCCTCTTTCGTTTTCAATTGCTTTAAATTTTACCGTAGACAAGTTAACTTTTATCTCGGCTGGCGGCAACATTATCTCTCACTCGTTCGCTTTTTCTTCACTTCCTTTTCCCCATGAACATGTGTGCATGGTTGTCAAGACAACGCACTGAGCGTAGCCACGTGCAGTGCACCAGAAAGACAAGGAAATAGCACACACAGAGACGATAGTTGTATCGTTTTACACTTTATTTTCTATGAATCAAAATTATGTCCGACCCGAATCGACGTCCGACAATTAATTGTGAAAATGCGTCCGACCCGAGCCCGAGCCCGTCGGGCTTGTTGGGTCCCGTCGGATTTCGGTCGGGTATCCCAGCTCTAACACACACACACACACACACACACACATGGACCCCCTGCAGTATCCCTGCGGGCCCCCTGTTGAAGACCCCTGGCCTAGCCTAACCACCTAACCCGGTAGGCAGGCAGACACAGGGGCGTCACAATAGTGAGTTAATAGGGCACAAGGTGGAGGGGTCTGGAATTATTTTATAGGCCTACTTTAGCTATTGAAAAATAGCAGATATACTAGTAAGACGCCTCAGGGTGACATGCGACCTCGACCCCTCGATTAATTTGCAAGTGTGATCTGGTAATGCCCATATATGGGCATGTCAGAACATGCTCATATATGGGCATTCCCAGATATGCCCTTAATATTGATGGGACAGGGTTCTCCATATATGGGCATAAAACGGACAAGGATGTCCGTTAAACCCTTCATAATTTGCAAGTGTGATCTGGGAATTATCATATATGGGCATGTTCAATCACATTGTGCACTACATATGGGCATAAATTATATGGGCATAGAAGGGACATCAAGCATGAGGGTGAGGTCAGAGCAGCAAACCAATTCTGTTAAGAGTGGTTCCCCTGACATCACAGTGACGTCACAGTGATGTGTCAGGGTGACCACAGTGTCAGGCGTTATAGACAGACCGACAGAGATATGGTCAAGCTGTGACCGTTCACGTATTATATTATCCACCTGTTTCCGCCAGAATTCACTGTATAGAATTATTTGCGGGCCACATCCGGTTAACAGCAGACATACAAGCTCACATCGAGGAAATGCCGCTTGCCTTCTGTGCATTGCACGATGGGATGTTGGAAAGTTGTGGATACATATTTTTAATAATAACTAGAAAGATCTAGAAGTGTGCTGACTATATTCAACAGTAAGCTAACTGTCATGCATGAAGCTCGACCAATTGATTCCCTATTGATTCCCACTTCCTTTATTCCCTACTGATTCCCACTCCAATTGATTCCCTACTGATTCCCACTTGATTCACTATAGCCTAGGAGTCAATAAACGTTTATAAACAGTCCATAAACGTTACCCATATGTCTGTAAAGTTTCCCTAGAACTATAATGTGTTGCCCTGTCAGGCAACCACACTAATAACTAATAACCTCTGTCGAGGTGCCAACTTACACCTCATGCTTAAGCAGGCCACACACATGGCCTACTTCTGCGCAAGCAGAGTGTGGTAGCTTTGTCGAGGTGCCAACTTGTGCCTCACACATACGCAGGTCACACATGGCACTTGTGCGCAAGCAGAGCGCGCCACAAGGTGTGCACTGCTGGCCTTGTGTCCCTAATATCTTCGCCCGTTAAGACTTTATTGAGAGCGCTCTTATATACCAAACTCTGCTGACATCATCACCCGGAATGCTGGTCGGTCATTGGCTGTAGGGAGACACCTACGCGTGATTGGAAATGACACCCGGGCTCCAGGGAAACCCCGCCCACTGAAGCTTTTGATTGGCTGAAGCGGAGCTAGGGAGCGCTCCATTGTAGTCGCTTGGACAGGGCGTTTATCGTGGGCTTGCCCAGGCCTTACGGCCTGGGCATAAATATAACGATTGCATTCACCACGGCTTCGTAACTCGCGCGGCGCTCCGCCGGCCGCGCGGCCCTGGCCGCTGGCCTGCGCGCCGCTTGCAGTGTCGTGGACAATCGAGCGGCTCCGCCTGGAGCCCGGGTGTCATTTCCAAATACGCGACACGCACATACATACAGTACATACTGTATGTGAGCGCCTGAGCGGTGCTGAGTCTCCTCCTCGTTACGTTGTCTCCCACCCAAGTAAAGCCTGACTACTTTGTTGTGTGACGTGTGTTGCGTGCCAAAATAGCTGATCTGCAAGCTCACAACGCATCTCATCCACGTGACGAGACAACGTGAGCTTGTAGATCAGCTATTTTAACCAACGCGGACGGTTAGAAACGTCTGCCTTCACAATAAGGGTGAGGAAGACTGGGCACTGGGCACCTAAATATTGTGGGCACCTCAATGTTAAGTTGGATGAAATAATTGCTGTGTGTGGTTCTATATGGGCTGTGTCAATGATTTGACAAATAATAGCTTGCAGCAACGTCTAAAAAAATACATTTGAATAGCCAAAAGTATAAAAATATTATGGTTAAAAAAAGAACGAAAAAGAACTAAGTTCATTTTGAGGAACCATGAACTTTAGTTCAAAATGTAGAATTATGAACTATGAAATGAACTAGTTCGTTTTAGAAGTTTTAAACTTGAACTTGAACTAGTTCATTTTGAAAGTGAACTTTCCCAACACTGTCAAACGGTGACCATTACACATGGCTATCCTATGCACCATAGTCACATTAATACAGATTAGAGCTATTGGAATCAGGTGCATCCAAATAATTAAATGGTTAGATAATCACCCGTGTCGGTATGTTAGATAATCACCCGCGTCACGCTTACTGAGGTTAGGGTTAGGGTTAAGGTTAGGTTTTAGTGGTCGGACCAAAGCAATTTAAGGGTGTTCGACCTAAGGACAGACATGTTACCCCGTTTGACACCACTGTCACAGTCACTATAATATTTAAATGACAAAGGGACAATATGCAAACATGGACAGTCTGACAGCAGAATTGAGCGTAGCGTAGGCGAAATGGCTCTTCAACGGCGGCGAAACGGCCAGACAGGTTAGGTGAAAACACTCTCCTCCACGGCGAAAGTGCCACGCGAAAAGACCAAATCCATGTAGGCGAAAAAATCATAGGCGAAAGCGCTGGTGACCGATTTAGCCGACTAAAATCTTATTTAGAGAATTAGTCAACTAAAACTAGAGTACATGTAATCAACACTGCAACCTTCACCTCCTCATATTGTTTTCCTCATGCATCTCTGAACACATGCTTTCACTTTATGCCTGCACAACGGTACGGTGTAGAAATGACAAACACATGATATCATGCATGTAAAAGTATATTTAATCAAATGGTACATGGTACTGTACCACAGAATATCTGTGTTAATGTTGACACAAAATCAATTTCAAACTCAACAAGTAGGCAATTTGTCTTTGAAATTACAATATGTTTATCAACATCAGCCTCAACAGTTACTTTTCTTAAAAATTACAAATTAAACAGTTTTGAAATTACGAGCACATAAAACACTTGATATAGTACATAGAAAAACATTGTGTCTGTAGCCTACCACAAATGTATTAATCTTAAATTCAATATCAATATCTAACAAATTACTTTTGTTTGAAATGAAATTAAACATTGGGTCCTACTATGACATTATGAATATAATTGAACTAGCTGTCCTGACTAGAAAGTAGTGTTCTGTTCCTCAAGAAACAGTTTGGGCTCCCTATGAATTTTAATAGTATTACGTATTGATAGTGTAAAAGGTGCAAACATTTTGTTAATTGTATTAAAAGAGTTGAAGTATTAGAAGTGTAAAAGTATTGGTGTATGGTGCCCACTTCCCTGCTTCCCTGTTACCATTAAAAGCACACAGATAAAGGATTAGGCTACAATCTGAAGATAATATTGTTCATGATACCACTAGAGGGCGGTATAATATTGAATAACTTTACCCTCAATCAACAGCACAATTCACTAGCTTCAAACATAAATACATCATTAATTTACCTATTTTACTCATCTTCTATGTCATGCTCCACTCTGAGAGCAGAGCAGGAAACCTTTTACTAATTGTGGTCGATATAAATGTAAATGAAGGGGCCTATTACCCCGTTTTGAACCTCTGCTAGCTGCTAACTCCCAGGTGAGGTCCAGGGGGCCAACATGACAGTAAAAGCAACACACAGGAAAGAATGTGGCCTAAAGTCAACTTACAAGTTTGACCAGCTGGTCAGAAACTAGGCCTATTCCTGAATGTTCCCTGAAACTGAAACTTCTTATCTTTGAATGACTGCCGGTCAATAATTACTAACAGGTGCTGTTGAGTGCTCACCTTGCAGGAATCCATCACAACATTAGACAGGTCTGGTCACACACTGTAACCAGTGGTGGAAAATCACAAAGTACATTCATTTACATGTAAGTAGCCTACTCACAGACCGTATTCAGTGGTGGAAAGTAACTATTACAGTTATTTAAGTAGCTGTATTTGAGTACAATTTTGAGGTACTTTTACTTTACTATTAAAACTATGTCCAATTTTAAATATGTTATACTCCTCTACATCTCGGGGGCAAATATTGTACTTTTATTCCACAACAATTATTTTAAAACGTTAGTTACTAGTTGTTTTGTAAATGTTGATTATTATTACAAAACATACATTAACCACTCCAGCCCTATTTAAACTTTGGCTATTTGAAAATAGCCACACAGCAAACCATGATGCGATGTGTTGTGAGCTCTGATCTACTCATTTACATTTTGAATTCCAGACTTTTACTTGTACCAGAGTACTGGGCGTATTGATACGTTTACTTAAAGGGATATTTAACTTTTGGTCATTTTATCGTCTAATCAGGCTTTTATGAACACTCTGGACGGATTTAATTTGCTTCAGTCAATATCATCATCAGGGCCTTCCTCCTAAAGGGCTCCTCCACATACACACCCATGTGTGGTAGAGCTCCTCGGCACCATGATAGATACATTAAAAACACCCAATATGTTTCTGGTGACTCATACTACCCACTGAGCAATAGACGGATATTAGACGTCTAGTTTTTTTATAGACGCAATTTCAACCATCTAGTTTATGTCTATATTTAGACCGAAGTTGCAGAATGATCTCCAAATATTGCTTTAAAATTATTTTAACAGTCATTCGTCAATATAAGGTATCCGTCTAGATGTACACGTCTATTATACCGCTTTTCAACGTCTATGTTTAGACCATTATATAAGTCATTTGTTTTCAACCGGTGGTACGTGGACCACTAGTGGTCCGCAGAGGTATAGCAGGTGGTCCGGCTATGCATTCATTAAACAAAAGGTACTTTAACTTTTTTAACTTTCCTTATATTTTAATTTTGAACTCTACTTTCTTTTTTGTATGTGAATATGAAGAAAGATCTTTGGGGGTAATAATAATAATTAAAAAAAAATGATAGAATGATATAGGCTTATGCGCCTATCAATACAATTAGTTTCCTCAACAATGCGTACTACCCTAAAATTAACACAGGTGGTGTGAGTCTCATTGATTAAACAAAATAATTGTAATCGATAGGCTTATGCTGCGCCTATCAATACATTTAGTTTCCTCAACATGAGCACAGGTGGGCAACGTCACCTTCTAATAGGGCCAGAAAGACAATACTAACATGTCTGCATTGATGGCTCAGTGGACTGTGCTTGGGACTTGTAAGCTAGAGATTGCCAGTTCGAACCCTGCCAACAATCTTGATTTTCACTATTTTCAACGGCCCGTTATGGATCAATATGATCCATTTACCGTTTACAGTATATTTTAGACCTCATTTAGACGTTTAATCCACATCTATAATTATACCACATTAGAATTATTTTAAATAACCTTTTTATTCGTTGTTTTAAGAAAAATAAATGAAGCCGGAAACAGCTCTTGTCTACAAAGTGCTCCTCGTGTGCCTATTCAATATATATTGATTAAATAAAATCATTTTAATAGCTATTCATCAATACAGCTAAAGTGGGTACTCGGGACCAGCCTGGTTCCCCCGGGGGGTCTCTGGAATGCCTGGCCGGGCCCCGGCGCTCGGTTGTCGGCTAGGGACCACTGGAAGGCCCCCCTGGAGGAGCGGCGGCCTAGTTGTGCGCCGGCAGCCGGCCAGAGTGCGTGGAGCCCCCGGCCGGGTCCGTGGCAGCGAGCCGGACGCGTGGGCGCCTGGTTCGAATCCGCACGGCAGTGGAGCTGCGGTCGGAGAAAGCCTGGAGCTCGGAGCGTGTTCAACCGCTACACTTAGGCTCATTTTCCCACGTTTAGAATTTTTTACATTTTCTCCTGGGGCCCGCGAACGGCGTGGCGGGGCACCGGCGCTCCATGGGCTGCCAGGGACCCCCAGAGAACCCCCCCTGAGAAGCGGACCCCTACCCGGCCGGGCCACGCCGCGTGGAGTGGAGCATTGGCTTGTAGATCGGCTACTTTTGGCTATTTTTCCATATTTTTTTCCAGGGGGTCCCCGGAACTCCGGGGGGCCCTGGCGGTGGCCCTGCCCCCGGGGACCCCCTGGGTGCCAGCCCCGTTCCTCCCGGTCACACGGGGGCCGAGTTACGGCCTTTTTAGCTGGCTGCAGTGGCGGGGGTCGACCACTAGGTGCCGCTCTACGAGCGGCATGCTCTGGGCCGCAGAGGCCAACGCGTGGGTACCACCCCCGGCTCTCCCGGCTGCTCCTAGCCCGAGTTATGCCATTTTATGCGTGCTGCAGTGGCGGGGTTCTGCCAATAGGCGGTGCTCTACACGCGGCCGGCTAAGGGGCGCCGAGGCGGACGTGTGGGTACCGGCCCCGGCTCTCCCGGCCGCTCCTAGCCCGAGTTTTGCTATTTTTTTAGCTCTTTGGCGGTGCCGCCAGTGGGTCCCTGGGGGTCCCCGGGGGTCCGGGGGGTCCGGGGGCCCCCAGCCACTCTGCGGCCCCAGGCCGAGGCCCCAAAGTCGGGTAGGAGCGGAGCGGCGGCCCGCCTTGTTCTCCATAGCCATATCCCCAGGTCCACGGTCATATCGCCAGGGGTCCCTGGAGGTGGTCCCCGACCGGGGGTCCCTGGAGGTGGTCCCCGAGCGGGGGTCCCCGGACTCTGCGGTCCGAGGCCGAGGCCCTGGAGTCGGATTCGAGTCGAGCAGCGAAGGCCTCTCAAATCCTACTCATGTTGTCAATGATGTCATATTCAAATAGGACAAAACATCCATTTTGTCATTTTGGGGGTGAACTACTCCTTTAAGATGTTGGTACTTAAGCACCTTGGTAAGGAATGCCTCTTCCAGACTGTGATCAACTGTACATGCCACTTCTAAAATGGTCACTTCTCATTATTTTCATTAGGCCTGTTGCCTATTGAAACACGAGTGCTTAATCTGCTTATAGAATTTGGCAGAAGATGAAACGTATGAATTTGTCTAGCAGTGTACATTCCCTTACATACAGCAATTCAGAATATGTGACAGAGTTTCAGTGACTGGATTGTGGTCATGGTGCAGACAATGAGAAGGTATTAGGGTACCACAGAGAAAGATTGAGTCTGGTTATGGAAGGACTTGTAATCTGACTGACTGTATACAGTATATCCTCAACTGCATAATTTGAATATTGCATGAGAGACAGGGGCTGTGTCCGAAATGCAGAACACGTTCCCTACTCCCTAACCCTAAATGAGGGATCCAGATGTAGTGTACTACAGTAGTGAACAAATCAGCGCATTTCGGACACTACTCCGTCGCCATCTGGTTGCGTCATCGCTGTCGCACAGTTTAAACGCTCAGAGCACTGGCTTTTGGAGCAATAAATAATAGCCAATCTACAAGCTCTCAACAGGTGGCGAAGCGAAGCGTTTTGAGCTTGTACATCAACTCCCCAATGCTTGTGGATTGTAAATAACATAACATGTTGTGGTCTTATTATGAGAAATAGGCCAAATATAATTATGTTTTTATTTATCACAATTCAATAAAATAAAGTTAAGTTGTGATAAAATAGGTTATTCTTGGTAATTTAAATAACATTATTTATCATGATTATTATTATCAGCTGTGGAAGGTTGGGTAGAAAAGATCGAAAAACAAAAGCTTCCAGCGTCTATTCTCGTATATTCTCTTCATAAACAACTTTAGAGCTGTAGGGCGGTAGGGCTTGAATAGTGACCATCGAATGCACCCTACAAATCCAAATGCATTGTGGGATACTTCAGTACACTATATTAGGGTACAAAAATGCTCACTATACATTCGGACACTTGTTCAAAATGGCGGAGCCCCCTTTTAGTACACTACATTAGAGAATAGGGTGGATTTCGGACGCAGCCAGTGTGACTGCAGCAGGAAGGCAAGCTAGCTTTCCTTGTCGTTTTAAACCAGTGCAGTGTTGTTGTTTTTGCTGTTGTAACATTACAAGGATCATCTGTGCTTTGAAGGTGATAAAAGATGGTCTGAATCAATAACAGAAGCCCTTACTGAGATCAAACCGTTGGTAATAATGGCCTCAGGTCATACGATAGATACTCCAGTTCTCACACAAAGGTCACTGAAGTCAATCTGACGACACCCTAAACCCAGCATGAGTCTATTTTAAGGCTGGGCTACTTTTTAACCCAAAGAAACTCATCGCCCTCTCTTGCCACACACGCACACATGCACAGTTGCACACAGGCCTGTGGTGTAGTTTTATTAGTTGGCGGAATTAAGAGAAGTTGACCACTCTGGGGGTCCCCCAACCCACATACGTAGAACCGCTGTTGGACTCGGCATTTCAAAGCTTGTGAACTCAATGAGAGAAGGCACCAGAGAATGATCCACAGTATGCTGGGACTCTTTCCTGCATTCAGTTACAGTTCCTGCATTCAGTTTGCAGTTACACTACAATTCATCCAGCATTTCAACTACCAATTAAGGCTGTCACCATCAGACTGTATTAGACTTTGAGGCTTCTTATTCAAAGATTATACAGGTCAGATGATGGTAAAGTCAAGATGTATTTATTGACAGTGTATCCAAGTATATCCGTCCATCCGTACAGAAAACAGGATATACTGTAAGGAAAAAAGCAAGAAGAAAAAACAACAGCCCTCCCCATCCCAGAATGGCACAATAAACAATGTTGACTACAACAACCTTCATTGTGTCAGTGGTGTCAGGCACATTCGCCTAAAACTTATTCGCCTAAACGCATTTGGTCCTTTTGCGTAGCACTTTCGCTGTGGAGGAGAGTGTTTTCACCCACCCTGCCTGGCCGATTCACCGCCGTTGAAGCGCCTACTACAGCTATCAGACTGTCCATGTTTGCATCTCTCTCTCGCTGCAGGAATGCGTTTAATTTGACAAGCGCATGTCATCTCTGGTCGAATCCCCACACCAATTCAAATATTAGAGGCAGAAATTGTGAAAATAGACGATCTACATGCTCACATTGCAAGGTGCTGTGAGCATGTAGATCTGCTATTTTCACAATAGAACCATGTTATACAAAATGTAATGCCTCAACTCTTAGTGCTTGTCAGGGTGGGGGGTCCCCCGTTAAAATATGCACTGCACCTGCATAGGGCATAACTGTGAGATAAGAGCCATGCAAATTTGGACTCACCTGATTCCAATAACTATCTGTATTGCTGTGATTATAGAGTGCATTATGTGCATAGCTGTGTGTAATGGTCACCGTTTGACAGGTAACACCACTGTCACAATCACTATAATATTTAAATGACAGCAGAATTGAACGTAGACATACAGATTAGAGCTTTGGAACCAGGTGCGTCCAAATAATTAATTAATTGATATGTGCATTGCGCAAGGTCATGATGAGTCATGACGTCCCGATATACATCATAGCATTTGATTTGGTTTGTAAAATATGCAACAAAATTGTTCTGGCGCGCAGATCCCCCTGCAAGCATAAACTTTCTGTGTCTGGTTCTGGTGCGCGCTCCTCTGCTCTGTGCCAAATTCTGTCTGTCTGTCTGTCTGTCTACCTGCCTGTCTGTCTGCCCACAGCGTGGCAGCCCAGCCAGTGCGCTGCATCGCATGTCATCGTTGTTAAAGACACCCGACTTAACATTTTAAGCCAGGCAAAATGGATAAAAAAGACGGACCCTAAAACATTTAGGCGAAATGGCTCTTCAACGGCGGTGAAAAGACTCTCCTCCACGGCGAAAGTGCCAGGCGAAAAGACCAAAGCTGTTAAGGCGAATAAGTCTTAGGCGAATGGGTTGGTGACCGTGTCAGTAACCTCTTATAACCTCAACCAAGAGTTTTTGAAGGCAGAGTATATCGAGAAAAGAGCCCCATATCTCCATATTTTGTTGAATATATCTCCTTACATTATACAAGCTAACAAATAAATTACTAGCTTATTTAATAATTGTATCCTTTTTTTATTGCGGAAATAGCTTTGTGACACTTTGCAAGCTTGTAGATCTGCTATTTCTGCTATTTTATTGAACATGGAAACAATTAATTACGATTATCTCGAATAATTTGCGATTAGGCAATTCTAGAATAATTATGACGGGCTTATCAACAAAAAAAAAAAGAGAGAAGAGTCCAGATTGCTCAAGATTCTAATCTTGCAAACCTTCGAACACCTCAGAGCATTCAAAATATCATGGAATGTCTTAGCACACCTTTGGGTGGAATTTTAATCATTGCTCTTGGAGAGCATTCTTTAGTTGTCAGTGTGTGACCTTTGACCCCTAGAGAGAATCTTCTGATGGCCAGGACGGACATTTTGCACAGGTTAACAGGTTTTTAAAATGTGTTTTTCATTCCTGCCATAACGAACAGAGAGAAGGACACAATGTCACCAAACCAGAGGAACAGTGTCTGTCGGTTTCGTCCGCCTTGTCCCAAGGCTGTGATTTAAAGTCAGTGAGGTCGTTGTGCGTGCCTGCGTGCGGTCAACTAGCAGGTCTCTCTGCTGTTTATGATTTCGGGAAGGAAGTGAAGGTGGTTAACAACAGTAATATGCCAATGCCTTCCAGTATTGGAAAATACACTATGCAAATATCTTTAACTGTGTCAAGAGTGAAGTTCTTAATATTGGTGAGGTTACCCACAGTGATGGTGTGATTATATATGATGAGGTGAGCAGCCTTATAGAGAAATTGGCTTAACAAAGCATTTCAAGATCAGATAACAGCAGAACATCTGAAGCACACTAGCCATATACTGTAGTTTCAGTGCTGCTTGCTGTGTTTTTCAGGGCTGCTGATGCATGGCATACTGCCTGAATCCATGCTATCTGTTCTGCCAGTAGTTGTCAAAAACAAAACTGGGAAGTTAACAAGCATTGATAATTACAGACCTATTGCATTGGCGAGCATTGGAAGGTATCCCCGTGGAAAGGCTCAATGAATATACAGCAAATACTGACAACCAATTTGATTGTCAGTATTTGCATCATGCAAGAAAAAGCATGGCACTCATTTATGTATTTATACACTAAGGACATCGTCAGTCAGTACAGAAGATACAACAGTACTATATTTACGTGTTTCCTTGATGCACCCCAGGTATTTGATCACATCAATCATGGTAAACTGTTTTTACAGCTAAAAGAGAGTGGCGTTTCCTTATATATTCTGTAATAAGGATCCTGCCGTTTTGGTATTCACACCAAACTATGCAAGTGTGGAATACAGTACATCCACTCCACTTCTGGTGACCAATGGGGTACGCCAGAGAGGAAATATGTTGCCTGTAGCCTACTCTTTAATTTGTACATAGACGACCTATCTAAACAGTTAAATGAGTGTCAAACTAGTTGGTGGAGATAACCTTATTAATCATACTAGAAGCTCGGCCGCCCGAGTCGGCACCCTGGCCAACTCGGGAACAATGTAAATAGGGAATGAATGCCCTGCCCTTAATTGCAAACCCCATTATACCTGTTGTCATAGGATCTGTTTTGACCATCTGTATGCATGTGTCCATTTATGCCCATATATGGAGATATCTGTCTGTCTACGACCATTTTATGCCCAAATATGGAGATCTCTGTAGGACCCGTTTTGACCATCTGTTTGCCTATGTCCATTTATGCCCATATATGGAGTGTGTCCATTTATGCCCATATATGGAGTTATCTGTCTCTAAGCATCCATTTTATGCCCTTATATGGAGATCTCGTATTGGCCATCTGTTTGCTTGTCTCCATTTATGCTCATATGGAGATATCTGTATCTGTCTTTCTGCATCCATTTTATGCCCATGTATGGATATCTCTGTATCTGTTTGTCTGTATCCCTTTATTCCCATTATGGAGATCTCTGTATCTGTCTGTGCCTCCGACTGTGTTGCAGACATAGTGCCGGTTCCCCCTTTAATGCAAACCCCATTATACCTGTTGTCATATATGGACACAGGCCATATGTTTTCCTGTGTCCATTTAAGCCTGTATATGAACATCAGAACACGTCATACTGATGACATTCAATACGTAACCATGGCATTTTTTGCAGACTCATGTGGCGTACGTGATGTCAGAGCCTTTTATGAAGTGATGTCACAATGAATCAGCGATTGTGCCGATTTCCTCCGGAACAGCCTGATGTCAACAGTCAGCTCCGCATAAGGAGATTCCGAACGTTTTGGGGCGGTTTCGGAAAACCGTGCATCGGGTCGGATCGAGGCCCGGCGCTGCACTCCGCGCCGCGGCGGGGAACGCGCGTGCCGAATCTGAAGCCGGTGGGACGAACGGTTCTCGAGATACGCGGGGCACATACTCACAGAGATTTGTCGCATTTATAGATAGATGATTTACACTCATGACTTGGTAGATGCTCAAGATTCTAATCTTGCAAACCTTTCAACACCTCAGAGCATTCAAAATATCATGGAATGTCTTAGCACACCTTTGGGTGGAATTGTAATTATTGCTCTTGTGTGCAGAGTGTGTATTCTGAGCATTCTTTAGCTGTCAGTGTGTGACCTTTGACCTGTAGTGAGAATCTTCTGATGGCCAGGACAGACATTTTGCACAGGTTAACAGGTTTTTAAAATGTGTTTTTCATTCCTGAATAACGAACAGAGAGAAAGACACTATGTCACCAAACCAGAGGAACAGTGTCTGTCGGTTTCAGCCGCCTTGTCCCAAGGCAGTGATTTAAAGTCAGTGAGGTCATTGTGCGTGCCTGTGTGCGGTCAACTAGCAGGTCTCTCTGCTGTGCTTTTAGGTGTGCTTAGAGAGAGAGAGAGAGAGAGAGAGAGAGAGAGAGAGAGAGAGAGAGAGAGAGAGAGAGAATGGAGGCCATTTGCACATTGATGTGTACAGGTGTAAAATGTGTGTATAAAATGCATTTACAGGCATTATCATGTATTATGTCTCTTATATGGCGCGTCATATTACACCCAAGTGTAAAACTAATGGGCCAATGACAAGCAAGAACACGCTTCTGACTGACTTTCAAGTGGTAAATGTATCATCACAGAGCCTACTTAAAAATACAGAGAATACTCAGAGAACCGGGAAAATGTCTCCATAGCAGCGGCGGCCAGATTGGGGCTAGTACTTTTGCCATTGTAGTGGTTCACTAATGGTTCACTCATTCTGAATGGATTCCTTCCTATTATCTGCAAGGGGGCGGATAATAGGGGGCGGCATAGCTCAGGGGTAGAGAAACTGGTATTAAAGCACGAAGGGTATAAATCCCGAAGGGTTCCCAGTTCGAATCCGGGCTCCCCCTGAGTTAATGTCGAAGGGTCCTTGGGCAAGACTCTGAACCCCTAATTGCCTCCGGTGAGTAGGTTGGTGCCTTGCATGGCTTCCTCCGCCACCGGTGTATGAATGTGTGTGTGAATGGGTGAATGTAATGCACAATCTATGTAAAGCGCTTTGGATTAAAAGCGCTATATAAATGCACCATTTTATTTTATTTACCATTTTGCAAGGAGTCAGTCAGACTATCACTTCCCCGTCACTATTGTAGGCCTATTATAATTAGCCTTTACATATATGTTCCACTAAATTATATTATGTTGCTTAGTTAGATAGAAACTTTTTTTAGACCAAAAAAACAGTTTAAATGCCTTCAACTGAGGCACAGGTTTAATAAGTGCCAGTCACAAGATCGATCTACTGAACACGGGCTTTGAATTAGACTGGCATAAATATATTTAATTCATATAAACTGTCATCTTTAAAAAGTTGGATACAGTGACCTTACATCACAGCCTATTCATGAAATGAAATAGCATCAATAGATGGATAAATAACAACCAGTCAAACGTTTGACACACCTTATCAAATGTTTGTAGTTCCCTTTCTTTTCTTTTTCTACATGTAGATTAATAATACTGAACACATCACATGAGAGAACATAATATAGAATGATGTGGTAACAAAAAAGATGTAGTAAATACATATTAAAGGTAAGTATTTCTCAAAGTCGATACATTTTGCAGCTTCATCCAAAAAGGGTTTCAATTAAAGCATTTTAGATTTTCTGTCCAATTCTTTTCCATTTCTCAATTCTCTAATATATTTTGAGTAACTTATGTTTGATGTAACTTTGATCCAATATTTCTAATATTCAGAAATGATTTCTTCTGTGCATAACTCTCCAGTGCGCTTCTACGTGCTGGCGTGCTCGCTGTGCGTAAAACTCTGGATCCATGCTGTAACTTCTATTTAGCGGCCTATCACATCATGCAGTGCACAGAACGACAACCACATTTTGCTCTTGATGACCTGTTTCAACTACATGTTTAGCTCAAGACCCAAAAGAGAAATTAGACGGACCCAAACTAGTGAAAACAGCAGATCTTGTACAGTAGATCAGTTATTTTCACTAATTCTTAAACATTTGTTTTACTTTTTATGTAATTTCTTAGATTTTAACTGTATTTATTGCAACTGTCAGGTCGCAAGTTACTATGAAAAGCTCCACCGGCCGTCTGTCAGTCTGTCAGTCCATCCGGCCTTCTGTCCATCACATCACGTCACGTCACACTTTTGCCCTACTCTTATCTCTGCCACTGTTGGCCCAATAGACCATATTCACACCGCGGCCATCTTGGATCACATGACTTCCTGGGGTAGCAGCCTGCACAAGCCTGCATTACAAACCATTGTGAACAATGGAGCGATGGTCCCAAAATATGAGTTCTGTTCAACCAATTTATTTTTACAAAATTAATAAATGGGCAGATGACAACATCATCATCCCCAAAATGATTAAATAGAAGGGTATTATCCACAATATTCATGGTAGTTAGGCTGTAACCTTACTGTGTACAAAGACTTGCTATCTGTGCAGTGCTTGCTCCACTATCATATTAAAGGAGCTATAGTCAACTATTTCTTGAAAAAAGGATGCTACAGTACATTCCCAGCTATTCCATGGCTACGGATTTCTCAGAGGTTTGCGGGAGTAACCAGCGTCTGGGATCCAGTGAGAGCTCTCTGTTTTATGGATACATACGTACATATGTATACATATACATACATACAGTACATACAGTACATACAGGGCAGGAATTTCATGGAGGCCATGAAGGCCATGGCCGCTGTTGCCCCTCTGTTTGGCCTTGTGCCACTCAAACCATTAATGCCCCAGCTGACTGTACCACTTTCTCCTCTGTCTCTTTCAGGTCAATATGTAGACAGTAGACACCGGTGTCTCTTTCTTGTCATGTAGACACCAGTGTCTTTTCTTGAGATTCTGAAATCTTAACTCCCCCGAGTCCCCATCTTTAAACCAATCCAGTGACTTTGATTGGTGCAGAGCTGAGCATGGATCAGATTGTAAATACTTAAACAATAAATAAATACTTCAACAAATTCTTTCGATGGACTAAAATCTTATTTTATTTGATGGCCTTCCTGCCCTGGCATTTGGCCTTTGTGCCCTCAAAAGATGGACAACACCAAAGGCCAAGTGGCCTTGCCCCTAAAATGAAGAAATTGCAGGCCTGAGTACATACATACATAGGCTACATACATACATACATGCATACATACATACATACATACATACACACACACACACACACACACACACACACACACACACACACACACACACACACACACACACACACACACACACACACACACACACACACACACACACACACACACACAACAGCTATGTTTATATATCTTTGTGGGGACATTACCATGTTTATATGTCTTTGTGGGGACATACACCCCAACTCTAACCCTAACCCTAACCCTAACCCTAACCTCTATCCCTAAACCTAACCCCTAACCCTAACCCTAACCCTAACCCTAACCCTAACCCCTAAACCTAACCCTAACCTTGTGGGGACCTACTATTATCCCCACAAGGTAGGTGTGTACATGTTTATATATCTTTGTGGGGACATTTTGTCCCCACAAAGATATATAAACATGTACACACACACACACACACACACACACACACACACACACACACACACACACACACACACACACACACACACACACACATACATACATACATACATACATACATACCAAACCAAAAACAGTACTTGCACAAGCAGAGTAATAATGCACAAGTAATAATATAATAATAATAATAATAATCGCCTCAGGGCGACATGCAACCTCGCCCTTTAGGGCGAGTTCATGCTAATTCTTGGCCATTTGGCCAGTGATCTATATCGGACCAGTTACCCATATATACTAGAGATATTCTGTGAGAGGCCAAACATGCTTCCTCAGTTATTCGTTATGTGAGAGTCCTTTAATGTTTATGACATCTGACATCATACCCTTTATGCCCATACATGGAGATCAATGTCTGTATAACCAATCGTTAGTGTGGTATGTGGCTGATGTGGCCTCCATATATGGGCATTCCCATATGAAGTCCTGTTAGTCCTGATGTCATCATATAATGATGACATCAGGGAACTGCATATATGGGCATAAAAGGGATTCTGTTAGTGTGACATCACAATGAAGCCAGAGTGAGATGTCAGAGCAACAAACCCATTCTGTTAAGAGTGGTTCCCCTGACAACACTCAGAAGATGCAGGTAACGTCATTTTGTAGTTGAACCAGATTTTTCCTGCGAAAGGTTTAGTCGGAGGGTTAGGGTTAGGGTTAGGGTCAGAGACAGTATGGACAGGCCTTTAAGTTAAGACAATCAAAATAGAGCTGTGTTCCCTTCCTTAAGACTGGCATAAGACTGGCTATTGAAAATATAACATCAGAAATAGATTCTACACCTACGTATGAGCAGTAGTGCTTTGGGGGCCGGACGCGACCGGACGCCGTGTGGCCGGAAATATTTCCCCACATGCACGCGCACGGACGGCACCGAACGGTGCACGACCATGTGCACGACCGTGTAAACGCGTGCATACCCCCCCGCGAGAGCCGCGACAACCCCCCACCCCGCGAATCCGCGATAACTACAAGCAATACTTTAATCAGTGGCTACTACTATGCATAACAGGTTTCTAGTGGTGAATGTGTGAGCGTCCTCAAGCCTCTATTCATATGGATATAGCCAACTTAGGTTTCCAGCTGTGACTGCATGTGCATGTGTCGATGTGTGTGTGTCCTCATCCATTAGGCCTACTGTGGTATTTAGTGTTTGAGATTCGTTCAAGGCAAACTTTGTTTCTCTATCCTACTGCAGCGCTGTATTTTCTAAATGAATTTAAAGAAAGTAGGCTAGAACATAAAATCTTAAGTAACAATGCAAATGTAATTAAGACTAGAAAACTATTGTTTTCCCACCATTAGATCTGCTGACATCCTTTCTATCTAAATAGCCTCTAGAGGCGCGTGCACGCGCGTGCACGTGACATCAATAAATGACCGTCCGCCCGAAAAAAAAAATCCCAAAGCACCACTGCGTATGAGATGAGCATATGCATGGTGAAGTTGTACATGGTAATAAACTGAATGATAGCTCCCATAAAACTACACAGTAAAAACCTGAGTGTTGATTTAACTTGAGAGGGTAGCCTTAAATGGAACTAAATGGACCTGTAAGGGTTCATTTGGTTCCATTTATACTCTCTCAGAGTTACAAATGGATACATTTTGCTGTGTACCTATGGGTGCAAGACATTTTTGGACGTACGTACGTAGGTGAATGGGATTTTTGAAGACTGGAATGGCTGAGAATGTATGTATCCCATAAAACAGAGAGCTCTTCACTGGATCCCAGACGCTGGTTACTCCCGCAAACCTCTGAGAAATCCGTAGCCCTGGAATAGCTGGGAATGTATGTATGTATGTAGGTGTCCCCCTACAGCCAATGAGCGACCAGCATTTCTGGTGATGATGTCAGCAGAGTTTAGTATATAAGAGCGCTCTTGATAAAGTCTTCATTAACGGGCAAAGATAATTAGGGACATGAGGCCAGCAGCGAACACCTCATGGCGCTCTCTGCTTGCACACAAGTAGGCCATGTGTGGCCTGCTTGAGCATGAGGGGTAAGTTGGCAGAACATGCCCATATATGGGCATGTTTTGCCAATCTCAACAGGCACTGTTTGGCGCGACCTCGAGGGCGAGGTTGCATGTCGCCCTTCAGGGCAAGGTCGCATGTCGCCCTGAGGCGTCTTACTAGTATATCTGCTAGTACTTGCACAAGCAGAGTAATAATGCACAAGTAATAATATAATAATAATAATAATAATCGCCTCAGGGCGACATGCAAAATATGAATCAATATGAAGCCAAAATATGAAGCCAAAATATGAATCACACAATCAGAAAAATTGACCATTTCTGATTTTTTTTTCAGGGTTACAAACTGACAATATTTGGATTTTTGTATTGGGAGGAAAAAATGAAAAATGAATAGTAGTACAATCAGAAAAATGGACAAACATTTGAGTATTTTCCTGATTGTGTTTCAGTGTTAGAAAATTGGAAAAATGAAGCAATATTTGATTTTTGCTCTAAAACGAAAATCCCAAAAAATTGATCTTTGATTTACCATTCCTTCCAAAAAATCAAATTATAATAAGATCCCAGTCCAGAAATGTTCTAGGGATCTTAGTATAATTTTATTTTTGTTTCACGGTTAGAAAATTGGAAAATTGAACCAATATTAGTTTTTTGCTCTAAAAAATTAAATGAAAAAATAAATATTTGATTTTTCATTCCTTCCCAAAAAATGAAATTATACTAAGATCCCTAGACCCCAAAAACGCTGTGTGTGTGTGTGTGTGTGTGTGTGTGTGTGTGTGTGTGTGTGTGTGTGTGTGTGTGTGTGTGTGTGTGTGTGTGTGTGTGTGTGTGTGTGTGTGTGTGTGTGTGTGTGTACATAAGATAATTTATCAAAGTGTTATTCTCACACTGACTGGACTGGACTGGACTGATTGAGTGATTGCTTTTGATATAAGTGTCATTAACCGTTTGTTTATTTTAATGTTTTTTGTTGTGGTTTAGATTTTTTTTTTTTTTTTTTTTTTTGAGAAACAGAATTTGTCTGGATCAAAAAAAGGCCTGCGTGTGAAAGCAAAGATCCAAATTGGAGTTTTGAATTGTGTTGACTTGGGGTATTTTTGTAAAGAGTTTCAGGACAACGTTTATTTAACCATTCTTCACCTGTTTTATGTTCAAAATGTTACCTTTACATTCAACACCAAATCAAAACATTGTAAATCAACTTCAGCTGGTGAGAATATTGTGCCCTGTAGGCCTATTATTTATCAGGATGAGTAGAAGTACCTATCTACATACAAATATACAACTAGTTTGCAATGTTCCATGTTGAGTTGATCTTTGGTGCGTGTGGTGTAATTGTATATTTTATATTATGACAGGCTTGTCAACTCTCCTGGATCTCCCAGGAGTCTCCTGGATTTTGAACCCCTCTCCTGGGAGTCTCCTGGATTGGCAAATCTCCTGGATTTCTCCTGGATTTTGTATCAAACTCCCAAAATTCACCAGAACACAGGAAATTACATCTACTTTGTTAAAATTGTTCTGGGGGAGGACCCCCAGACCCCCCGCTTTAGGGGTGGGGGCAATACATGCAAGAAAGATCATACAGATATTCACTTAAGTAATTACTTAAAGATGAGAAATCCTTATTAAAGATGTCCTTTTGCTTCTGTCATCTGATCTGTACTCCTACATTTGGCATTAGGCTGAAATTGTACACATGCTAGTAAAGTAAGCCTGATAAATGTATCAAACATGCACAAAATTCAACAGAACACAGGAAAATATATCTATTCATAAGTTTTGGGGAGAGGACCCCCCAGACCCCGTTTGGGGAGTTCCTTTCCGCGCACCCCCCAAAAATAAATCTCCTGGATTCTGACAGTCCAATGTTGACAACCCTGCATTATGATGTATGATTAATGTTCATGCTTAGATTGCTTTTTTGGTTTGTCTGTTTTTTGTTTTTGTTTTGTTAGTTTTTTTTTTTTTTTTTTTTTTTACTTTTACATACTTTTGGGTTTGGATGACTTCTTCTAAACTGTAAAATGAAATAAAGGCTGACACATGAAGAGAAACATGTCATTTATTCATTCTGCTTAAACTAAACATTTGTAGAAGCATCATTGCTTGTAAGGACAAAAAGGGGTTCTGAAATATGAAATGCACCAATTATTCTATCGATAATATCAGAATTGAAGTAAAGAAATGCATATGAGAACAGAACCGTATGAGAAGAGTCATAGAGAACTATGGGATTAATATTATACAAAAGAAACCCAAACAGACCAAAACAAGGTAGAATAGAGTGACATACAGAATAAATCAGTGAATAAGGATAGAAACGGAGGGTCGAGGGAAAGAAAGCTACAAAGAGAAACTAGCTCAGTGTTGTCAACACAGCTGCTAGTATTCATTTGATAGAGAAAATGGCACGATCCCCCTACTAATAAACTGACTGCAGGTCAGTAGAGACTGTTCTCTGTAATGTATCCTCTGACTGATAAACTGACTGCTGGTCAGAAGAATTGACATAAAGAGACCTGGAAACAATAGTTGATGTAAAGTAGACCACTGCTCTGATAAATATTTCAAATAAAATGTATGTCAGTATGTTAATATTGTCATGCATAAGGGTGATGCACAACAGAACGAGTTAGTCCACACACAAGGTAAAACTTTTAAATGATTATTTGTTACTAAATTAAAGTAAACAAATCAATGATCAAACATAAAGGGGTTTGAGGTGTGAACGAGCCAGTAATCGGTGAGGAACTTAACAAAAGGATTATAGGCCCCAAACAGGCCAGGTGGCTTCCACAAGCCGACCTGTTTCTTGGAAGAGAGAGAGAGGCAGAGAGGGGGAGAGTCCAGTAAAAATAAGGCTGAGGTTGGACAAAATTGTATTACCTGTATTGTTGTGGTATGGTTTTTCAAAGTGCACTGGTAATGTAATGTGATTTTGGGGATTCAATATAGCTATTTCCTGGCGTTATAAGCGCAGATTCATATTGAAATCTGGCTCTGTATGAACAAGTTGTTCCAACCACAAACTCATGCTCAAAACACACACACACACACACACACACACACACACACACACACACACACACACACACACACACACACACACACACACACACACACACACACACACACACACACACACACACACACAGTGTGCTTCCATGTGAGGCAAGGCTACTATATAGCAATGGTTCTAAAACCAGGGAGGGCAGTTAGGAGTTAAGTGTCTTGCCCAGGGACCTCCTTGACACATAATAAGTGTGATAATATGGACATATTTATAATAGTGCGTTTGTTCTGAGTGAAATCTAGGCTATATGACTGTGTACCTACAGACAGTATTGCACAAAGATTAACATTGTTACACAATTGTAGTTTAGGGCCCTTAAAACCAAACACACACACAACAATCAGTGACTGTAACTCAATCAAAGATGAGTGAAAATACCAATTAAGGATATAATATTCTTTGTCAACATCGGTTGGGAGTGTGAGAACGTTCAGAACTCTGCCATTACAGATTCAAGCATTGGCCAAGCCCAAGTTTCACTTCATATACCGTAGGTGTGATTTTTGTTTTTTTTTTTTGTTATCAATTATTTTTATTTTCCATAACATGAAATAAGAGACATACATATGAATAGAACAAGAAAAAGTAAAACATTAATCAAAAGAAAAATGCAATTAACAGACAAACACAAACAATAGCAAAACAAGAAAAGGAAAAGAAAACCCACCCACCCCCTTTCCCCGGACCAACACGGAATGTACAATAGTGCATGCCTGTGCTAGGCTGTTACCACTATATAGTGATTTCTTGAATCATAGCCTTAAGCTTATCTGCAATGTCCGACCACATATTAATGTTTTCTTCTTTTGCTCCGTGTAACCTTGCTATCGACTGCTCTAAATATACTATATCTAGAAAGGTTAAGGCCCACTGGCGAAACGTTAACGTATGAGGAGGTTTCCACCGCGTAGCTACCATCTTCTTCGCCGCCGTTAATCCAGCAAAGAAGATGCGCTTGCGTATATTGTTTAGTTGCAACTGTGAGACGTCATTTAATAAAAATAAAGAAGGAGAAGATATGATATTAATACTAAAAATAGTTGAAAGTTTTGAGGCAACCATATTCCAGAATGACGACACATTTGGGCATTCCCAAACCATGTGAAGGAAGGTACCAATACTATTTGAGGCGCAGAGAGTGCAGTTGGGATTATTCAAAATCCTCATAGCACATAGTCTGCGGGGAGTTAAATAAGTCCGATGAACAAAATTTAAATGAATTTGTTGATGGTCTGGATTTCTAGAAGATAGCCTAATGTTAGACCACACTGTGTCCCAACAAAAGTCAGGGTCCAAATTTGGTACATCATTCCTCCAAACAGTATCAACAGATAGGGGCCCATAACTACAGTCTAATAAAAAACCATAGAGGGTGGAAACCAAACCTCTTGTTCTGTTACCATCACAGATAAACTCATGGAAGGGGTGCAATCTAAGGGGAGCTTGCCATGGGACCCCATAGGTCCTCATGGACGTTCTCAGTTGGAAGTAGAAAAAAAGGGTATTTCCAGGCAGATTAAAGATGTCACACAAATCTCGAAAAGGTCGTAAACCATTTCTATCAAATAAGTCCCCTAATGTACGAATCCCCTTAGCCCTCCACCTTGGAAAGCGAATGGGGCGATCCTCGATTAAAAGTCTTTGATTATTGAACACTGGGGAAAATAAGTTCCATTTACAATCAATCTTACACATCTTTTCAGCTGCTCTCCATACTGCCACTAAATGAGAAATGATAGGTCCAAAGCGAACTTTGCATTGATGTGTAGTTATGTTTGAATAGATAAGATCTCTCAATTCAACAGGCTGCACTAAACTCTCCTCAAGCTCTCTCCAAGAAACCTTATTTGCTGGGTTAAACCAATTTAAAAGGGGGCGGAGCGTGAAGGCCCAATAATAAAATTTAAAGTTGGGCAATGAAAGGCCGCCATCATCTCTAGCACGTTGTAATAGAGAAAGTTTAAGACGAGGGCGTTTCCCTTTCCACACAAACTTAGATATCGAAGAGTGAAGCTTATTCCAGTATTGCGGCGGTGGTGGCAAAGGGAGCATAGAGCTTACAAAGTTAACCCTAGGAAGAACATTCATCTTTATGATTGAAACTCGAGCTTGGAGAGAGTTGGGCAAAGATGACCATCTATCTAAATCAAGACAAATCTTATTTAGAGTGTCACCATAGTTGTTCTTAACAATAGCCTGAAGAGAGGGGAAAATATCTATGCCAAGATATTTGAATTGGCTTACTACTGGGATTATGGGCGGCAGGATAGCAGATCTCATCTGATCATTTAGAGGTAGAAGGGCTGACTTCGTCCAATTAATTTTGTAGCCGGAAATGGAACTGAACTGATCAAAGATTTGAAGGACGTGAGTAATTGACTGTGGTGCATTCTCAATGAACAGTAGAATATCGTCAGCATATAGGGAAATGCGATGCTGTGTGTTGTTAATCGAAACAGGAGTAATATCTGCAGACTGACGCACTGTCTGAGCCAAGGGTTCGAGTGAAAGTGCGAAAAGGAGAGGACTAAGGGGACAACCCTGCCTCGAAGATCTGCCAATCGTGAATAGCGGCGAACAGATCTTACCGGTTAGGACCATCGCTGACGGATTAGAATAAAGTACTTTAACAAAATGTATGAATGAAGCACCAAATCCCATTTTATCTAGTACAGCCCACAGGTAAGACCATTCCAGACGATCAAAAGCCTTCAACGCATCGAGCGACAACACTGCGGCGGGGGTCCTCAGCTCCTTAGCCCTATCGATGATATGCAATAGTCGTCTAGCATTATCAGAGGCTAGTCTAGTTCCTATGAAACCTGTCTGATCACAGTGTACTAAGGTGGTCATAAAACCCTGCAAGCGACGCGCAAGCACCTTAGCAAAAACTTTTAGATCAGAATTCAAAAGTGAAAGCGGTCTATAGCTTGCGCAATCTGTGGGATCCTTGTTCTTCTTCAACAATAATGATATAATAGCTACATTCACATCCCTGGAGAAAGAGCCACTTTCAATTGCATATCGAAACATGTCTAGCATCAGCTGACCTAGATCTTCCCAAAAGATGGCATAAAGTTCAGGGGGTATCCCATCCAAACCAGGCGACTTGCCCCTACGCATTGCGAGCACAGCTTCCTGTAATTCCGCCAGATGGAGCGGTCTATCTAAGGCTTCCGCATCCGCCTCGCTAAGGGTTGGTAACTGTATGTTGGATAAAAAATTATTGCATACTGCATCATCGTGAATGACCTCGGAGGTGTAGAGCTCATCATAAAAAGCACGAAACGTGGCATTGACCTCTTTGGGTTCTGTAACCATGGCTCCCGTTGTTGATTTGACACTAACAATATCAGCAAAATGCTCATTGGATCTAAGACGTAAAGCCAGTAAGTGACTGGGTCTTGCACTATTAAAATAATAGTTTTGCCTTGTGCGTTTCATTTGAAATTCTGAGCGGCGCTTGAGAATGGAGTTAATTTCTTTCTTAACTAGCTCCCTCTGAGTTGCTGTACTAACATCAAAGTTATTTTGGAGAGAATTATCCAAAGTAGAAAACCGAGATTCCAATTCCACCAGTTTGGCTGACCTTAATTTTCTCTGAGTGGACGCATAGAGGGTTGTATTACTCCTGATAAAGCCTTTAATTGCATCCCAAAGAATTCTGGGATCCTCAACTGAGCCTGTATTGATATTTATAAATTCACGCAAACCAGTTTGAAACTGAGCTACAAATGCCGCATCGCGCAGCAGTGTGGTGTTAAACCGCCATCTAGGAGCTCTATCTATAACCTGTTTCAGTGAAGCAACACACAGCACCGCCTTGTGATCCGAGAGTGACATTGGGAGCAACTCTACCTTGGCAATTTTATGAAACAAGCTAACAGGGGCAAAAACGTAATCGATCCTAGAGAATGAAGCATGCCTACCCGACAGAAAAGAAAAATCTCTAACCGTTGGGTTCATTAAACGCCAGATGTCGAGTAAGCCAGTTGAGTTTGCCCAAGCACGTAGTTCTGCAGACGCTAGTGCTTGTTCTCTGCTTTCTACCCCAGTGGATCTATCTAGGTTATGTTGCCATGTTGCATTGAAGTCAGCACCAACAATGATTTTGAAATCCGTCAGTTCCAATAAGGTTTTAGTTAGTAATTTGTAAAACTCTTTGTCTAAAACATTTGGAGCATACACAGAGACTAGTGCTAGCATTTTACCCTCCAAGCGGATTTTAGCAACAGCTATCCTCCCGTCACTGTCAGACCAATCACCCAAAAAATCCAACCTAAGGTTACGTCTAGCCAATATGGCTACTCCCTTGGTTTTGGAAGAAGCAGCTGAAAAGGCTAAAACACGATAATGTTTATTAGCCAATCGGTTGGAATGCTCTTTTAAAAGATGAGACTCCTGTATAAATGCAAAGTCAATTGATTTAGATCGCAAAACCCCCAAAATGCTGGTTCGTTTATGCGGTATATTCGCTCCCCTTACATTGAAACTTAGAAATTTATATTCTGTCATAATTGTGGTTCAAACCATACGCACAGCAAGCACAGTAGAACATTTTAAAATTTCCTAGTTGGTCCCTCACAACAAACCTTCCCAACAGAAAAACAAAACAACCCCAAAAGGAACAGAAAGGAAAAAGCAACATCAAACGAACATAAAAAAACACATAACATTGAAGCTTGAGGGGGAAAACCCCATTAGCATCAGAGTGCACAAAAACAGTTCCCCACCCCATCAACCTATTAGTCAACCTTCATTTCACTCTGTCAGAGAGTGCAAACAAGTAACTGCCCAAAAGTAACCATACATTGCCCTCTGGTGGTTATGTAAATATATAACAGATCACCAAAGTAAAAACAACAACAACAAAAAAGTGCCTTCTTGTGGCTGAATAGCTCTCAAACATTCCATCAGCTCAAATTATGATCAATCTCCCCACTTCATATCACTTAAATAAATGAGAATGGTATGTTAACATTTCTAGTAAAGAAGGGGGAGAGAAAAAAGAAAAGAATAAAGGGAAAAAAAAAATTGAGGGGACTATAACAACTGTAATAATAATAAACAGTCCAGCATTAGGCCCACTTAGAATGTGATAAAGCCCTATAAGCCACGTTAATGCAAATAACCAAACACTTGTGACAGATAAGTGGAAATAAGGCTGTCACCACGACAAGGCACTAATATAATATTAATAATAAAAATAAAAAATAAAGGAAATCAGTGTATATGATATAAAAAATATATGCACTTACATATGTAGTTAGAAATAGAAATTAAAAGCACATCCGGGGGGCCATATGCAGCAAAGCACACACAGTGTTAATGCATACTGCGCCACATACAGCCCCCCCATGCATCCATGCATACAAACCACAATTACTAATTAGAAGGGGGAAAAAAAGGAAAGAAAAGAAAAGTCTGTATACATAAGTATTTACATAAAACACAGTTATGTATGATCAGGAAACCATATACAACACAGCACACAAATGCATACTGCGCCATATACAGCTCCCTGTACATGCCCAAAAGGCCAGTGCAAACTTAGATAAATGTCAATCATATTAGTTAAGTCTGTTTCCGTCTTAAACAGTAAACTACCATACTTCAAACAGTGAACCTACCCAATCACGACTACAAAATAAATATCCCAATACAGAGCTCCCCTCTCCCCCCATCAAGAAATTAACATTTTAGAAGACAACAAGTAAAGTAGGTAAATAACTACCCCCCCCCCCCCCCCCCAGACAGCGGATCCACAAGCACGTAGAGCCAACGCGCCACGAGATCGTACATCCGCCAGCTATTAAGATTAGAAAAAAAAGGAAAAAAAAAGAACGAGTCAATGAGCCAGGGAGAGAGAGAGAGAGAGAGAGAGAGAGAGAGAGAGAGAGAGGAGAAGCAGAGATAGGTAGAGAGACATAGAGAAAGGGCGGGAGAGCGAGTGGTCTCTGGACCCGCGGAGCCTTCACAATTTAGACCATATTATTTATATCTGTTTCACCTTAAACAGTAGGCTACATTACTCAATACAAAGGCCAAAGCCCAGTCTCGCCCTCCTACCCGAAAAAGTAGCGTTTTAGGCGGCATAAACGAACCATAAACTAACAACCAACATAGCCGCCATTACCTAACAGAAAGAGAGAGAGAGAGAGAGAGAGAGAGAGAGAGAAAGACACACACACACACACACACACAGCGAGAGAGAGAGCCAGAGAGAGAGAGAGAGAGAGAGAGAGAGAGAGAGAGAGAGAGAGAGAGAGAGAGAGAGAGAGAGAGGGAAAGCCGAGATAGATAGAGAGACATATAGGGAAGACGAGAGAGAGAGCAGGCTCCGTCCGAACCGCGACACGTTAGACAAAGCTTAACAGAGAGAGATAAAACACTCTAGACCTATATAGTAAGCAGCACAACGCTCAATAAGAGCAAAGAAAAGGAATACAATAATAACAAGAACAATGTCCATTATATTCAAACAAAAAAGACAGTGAATTATGCTTATAGCTTTAGCAGCCCTAAATCCTCTCTCCTTGCGGTAACCTAAATTAAAACGAGTAACACCCATCTGCTTACAGATCTTGTTAAAAAATAAAACAAATAAAATAGGTATTATGAAACGAAACACTTGAAAACACAACGTCAAGTCAGATGATGAGTCCAAAACAATAAGTAGGCTTACATTAACAACTCACCCTTTGGGGAGGAGGAGGAGGAGAGAGTGAGGAAAGAAAGACGCTGCGTAAAAGTCATCTCCAAAGTCCCAGCCAGCTTACCAACAGTCCATTAAAGGCAAAAGGATATCACATCGGCAGAATGTGTTTGAAAGCACGCGATCACGAAAGCAAAAGTGTCCCTGGTAAAAGTTAGTTCTCTGTAACTGTCGTCTCATCATCCTGCGTAGCTAGAGTCTCGTCCGCAGCACCTGGAGTCTTGAACTTATCCTTGCAAAAGGCCAGAGCTTCCTTGGGTGAGTTGAAAGTAGAAGTCGCCTCATCCACGGTTATCCAGAATTTGCTCGGGTGCCTTATTCCGTATTTAACTCCTTCCGCGGTGATGGAACGTAGGAATTCCTTTACTGGCCCGAAAGCTGCCCTTCTCTTTGATGTTTCAGCAGACCAGTCGGGGAAAATATACACCTTTTTGCCATTGTATGTCAGTTGGCCTGCTTTCCTGGAGAGCTGGAGTATGCGTTCCTTTACCCGGAAAAAATGGATCCTTGCCAGGAAAGCCCTTGGCTTATCAGAACGTGGATTGCCGGTCCGATGAGCACGATCCACCTCCGGGGGGGAGTCGGGAAACTCGTCGGGGAATGTTTTCTGCAAAAAAGACTGGATAAAGGCCACTGGGTCAGCCTTTTCTAGCCCAGGAGAGATCCCAATCACTCTTATGTTGTTCCTACGACTCCGGTCTTCTGCTATGACGAGCTTCTCCTCCAGATTAGCACATCTTCTCTCCAATTCAGTGATACACATCTGCAAACTGTCCATGGAGGAACCAAAGTTCTCAATGGCCTCCCCATGTTCAGCCACGGTCGTGTTCAGCGTGGCGACTGCAGGACGCAGCTCCTTTCCGAAGTCATCAATCTTCTTCAGTAATTTCTTCTCCAAGCCAAGCATCATGGGTTGAATAAAACCATCCATAAACTCTTTCAGTGATTCCTTGAGGACCTCGCGCAGCATGCTCTTTGTAACCGGAGCGTCAGCGTCGCCCTGCATTGCGCCGGCCATGTTGTCGGCGTTTGCGGTCGGAGACCTGGTACTCCTCGACCTCGTGTTAATCGTATTCGGCATGAAACACGAAACAACTGCAAAAACAGACGCTCACCAGTGTTTTGGGCGTTTAAAGTCTCAAAAGAACTATAAAGGCAGTAAAAAATGGGCTTAAAAAATGTGAAAACTATGCACCTCCACAGAGCTCAACAAACGCGTCCTACTCGGTCGCCATCTTGTCGGAACTCGTGTGATTTTTGTTTTATGATTAAAACTGTATTTGTTTCCCCAGTTAACAGTCACTTCAGTACATAAGCTGACATTCCCATTTTCCAGCTACTGTTTAACTCTCCTGCCATACTGTTACACAGCTGGTGGATCCCTGTGGATCACCAGTAGATCCCATTCCATACAAATAAGGCTATAGTGCTTCTCTCAGCTCATCCAGGTTCACCCCCCCCCCACCCCCATTATGATCTCAATCTACACTGAGAAAGGACAGAATGAAAACACGAGACAAATATTATAGTCATTAGTCACTAAACAGTACAGAAGAGTATGTCTTCTACATTTCCAACACTACCATGATTTATCTTTGATTTAGTAATAACTTAAAATAAGGGAGCTCTACATTATGTTAAGAGGTTGTTAGTCAGTAGGAGGAGTTGACACCTTGTTGTTCCCAGGAGCAGTACAGAGCATTTGAAATAGAAAGTAAATGTCATTTTTGAACAGAACTGCGACGCCATCACAAGGTGTGTTACATCAACGGAACAGTACATGTTTGGAGACTCATAATCAGTGAGTTGAAGTGGAATCTGAATTGGTGAGTCTTATTATTTAAAGATAATTTCCAAAAATCAAAGACAATTGTAGAGAATTCAGATTGAGATATGAATTGTCACCCGTCCATAGACTTTGACCCATTTGGCATAATATAATCATGATGATCATTATTGTTGTTATTATTATTATTATTACCCGTATTATTAGTATTATTATTATTACCCGTAGTAGTAATTTGTGTAATAATAATTGTCTAATAGTAACAGCGTGCACACACACACACACACACACACACACACACACACACACACACACACACACACACAAGGTTATAATAGTTTTTGATTTTTCCATTAGTTTTTATTTTTATTAGTTTTGAAGTTTTGTTTTCAATTACATTTTAGTTTTAATTCGTTTTTAAAGTGGGGTTGCTAGTTTCGTTTCGTTTTTATCTTTTGAAAATGCTTAGCTTTAGTTTAGTTTTTATTCGTTTTAGTGTTCGTTTTAGTCTTTTACGTAATATGGGGCATTTGTCAGGGATGAGATCAAAGAAAAACAACAAAACATCATATTGTTGAGAGTGGCAGGAATGTTGAGACATACAACTTCTCTCTTTGACCTCACCAACTGGTGTTTTTTTTTTTCAAAAAAGACAAAAGACGAAAACTAAGTTGATTTTCACTATAATTTTAGTTTATTTTAGTTAGTTTTGTAAACACACAATATCGTTTCAGTTAGTTTTCGATTTTTTTAAAAGCTTAGTTTTTATTTTTATTGTTTTTCCATTCTAGTTTTCGTTTTTTAGTTAGTTTTCGTTTACTATAATAACCTTGACACACACACACACACACACACACACACACACACACACACACACACACACACACACACACACACACACACACGTCTCTCTCTCTCTTTCTCTCTCTCTTCCCACCCAGCTGAGCTCACCACTAGCCCAGGAAATATAAAAACATATTAATGATTATCAACTTGTATCTGACGCTGACTACATTTCAACTACAATATATTTGACAATTAAAGCTCATCATAGTCTAGTAACAAGAACCATGAAGACACAGTAGCCCTTTTGATTGAATACTTTACTAACAGTATAATGATTGTTACTGTAAAAGGAACACAAAAAGCCCTATAGGGACTTGTTTCCTTTGGTGTCCTTTATGGTCCTGAACCAGAAACTCCATAGGTTGATATTGTGTACAGAGTTCTAGTGTTTTCCTCCAATTAGAATACATTACATATGCATATTGTGTTTACCGTAACTTTGTATTTCTCACACTGTCTTCATCCATTCTATCTGTGTCTTTCTCTCTCTTTCTCTCAGGTGGCTGATAATGACCGCCATCTAGTGGAGTCTCTCAACATTACAACTACATGGTATGCTCATGACAGCAGAATTAATGATCAAAAAAAAAAAAAAAGAACATGTGTTGAAATACACTGTAAATATTATGACTGGGGACATTTAGTACTTTTTATGTGAAGTCAAAGAGTTCAGATGACCTCAGTGTGTGCATCGCAGCGGAAGTGATTTACTGGTCCCACTAAAAAATCTCCCTTTCATTTTCCCCATAGGCTTTTACAAAAATATTTATAACAATTATGTTAAGCCTATAGACGGGTTTCTTGTTTACAAACATTGAGACTAAATGCACTGCTGACTGTATCATGTAATCAATTCCGTCCAATCCCCAAACCTGTTGTTTTGGGGAGCGCAGGTTTCATTGGCTAATTTTGGTACGCATCTAGTTTTATCAGTGTAACGTGGACCAGAAACCCGTCTATAAGCCAGACCTGGGCATTGTACGGCCGGGGGTCGTATGCGGCCCCTTGGTTCACTCTGACCGGCCCTTATAGGGTTAATGGCAAATTACAAAATAAACATTTTCTAATTTTACCTCATGCATGGACTAAAGCTGCATTTCTTTTATTTTGAAGTTTCTTTATTCATGTACATATGGACGCAATGTGATGCGTACATCAGCACATCTGTGTGATCATTGGATGATGTCTCAATAACAAACAGGTGATCAGACTGGTCACAAGACCACCTGCCTTACCTTACCCAACAAAAATGGCTAAAGTGGCTTAAAAAAGGTCAATGTCAATGTTTGTTTTCAACTAAATTGGACTGCTAAGTGTTTATTTACTGAAGTCGGATGTAAAGCCGTGTGTTTATTTTGGCGGGGAGCACATCTTGCGGGGAGCACTGCCTTTTGGCCCGGCCCTCCACAATATTTTCTGTTGTTCATGTGGCCCCATGGAAAAAATAATTGCCCACCCCTATAAGCCATCCAGGATTGCAGTGAATCATGACTATAAAACCTTTGATCCTATGTGAAAACATATTTTAATATTACATTATTTGATATACTGCATTTAATAACTACCATTTTTCAAATTGCGATTTCAAAATGTTTATTTTTTCTTCATAGAAATAAAGGTTTTATGGTCATGATTCACTGCAATCCTGAATGGCTTGGTTCTAGGCTTAACATCATTTTTATAAATATTTCCGTGAAAGTCTATGATGATAATTGTTTATTTTCATTGTAACAGAAATGGAAATGGCTATAGCTTTTTCCAGAAACAGGAGAATACTTGCTCTGCCCTTTGAGAAAGTGATTTTCCTTTACCTGGAACATCAATTATTTAGTAAACTGAATATTATATCACACATCCATATGACTTGATTGATTGAATACTTTATTAGTCATAAAATTGATTTAGGCTAAAAGGCTAAAAGGAAAACATAAAAACGTCCTGGGGACTTTCCATTGTGGTCCTATGTATTCAATACATAACACGCACGCACGTGTGTGTGTGTGTGTGTGTGTGTGTGTGTGTGTGTGTGTGTGTGTGTGTGTGTGTGTGTGTGTGTGTGTGTGCGCACACACACACACACACACACACGCACACACACACACACACACACACACACACACACACACACACACACACACACACACACACACACACACACACACTAATATAAATATGATGTATAAATAAGTATAAGAATCCTATATAGGCTATAACTTCTGTATGATATTACAATGATGTGTTATGGCATCAAACAGTAAGGATTAACAACTCAATATAATTGTTTATTAAAGCAATAAGCCACAATTGAGGCGAGTTGTTTCCGGCTGAGAGGCGCTGGGAAACACGAGGCGGAGCCGTTTTAGAATAATAATTAACCCAAGCACGAACCTTGCATCATTATTCTGGTGTTAACCTTGGACAAAAATAGCCGATCTACAAACTCACAATGCCAACTTATTAATTGTCCTTAAGTGACTAAAGGGTGACATCTAAAAGGTCTTTATTGCTTGAATATTAACTTTGAGAAGGTAATAGTATGTGTTGCACTTACAGTAGTGACAGTATTCCTGAAAGAAGAGGGGTATTTCACATTTCAAGGGTTTGAACCTAAATAGTGTTTACATTTACATTACATTTGTATTATTCATTCTATTTTCTATTCATATTTCTACTTACCATTTTTGCACAATCATTGCACAAACTAACTAAATAATTGAGAACTATTGTTCTATAACTGAGTTGTGTGGATTTATTGTGTGCCTTTTCTTTAAAGGGTCCATTTGGTTACTAGACTAGAAGTTAAGGTTACTGGTTAAAAATTGAAGCTAAGTAATGCTCATTTGACAATACTTCTGGGGCTGAAAACTACTTGGTCATTTACTCATTTCATTGATATTATGACTTTATAAAACTGCTTGTGAGATCCAAGCTAATTAAAACTGAGTTAATCGGAAGTTAATATTTTTAAAAGAACTCAAAAGCCCTCCCCTTAATTCATGACCATGAGGGGACCGCTACACACATACATATTTACTGTATATAGGCTACTGTGTATCAGTACACACATACCTATACAATATATACACCTCCACATTCATTCATGTACAGTACACAATACATTTCATGTCCATAATCAATAAGCTGTTCCTTCTTCTCTTCCAGGTATCACCATGGAGGCTACAGAGGTTATCACACGGAACAAGACAACTCTTCAAGACATTCTAATGCCAAACATTAACTTTGTCATACAGTGTGTATTTGAAGAGAAGCTTGTGGTGTCCCGTGAGTATGCCAAACTGAAGAACATCTCTGACCCATACCCTGCAGCCACTGAACTGGTCGACATGATGATATTCAAGGGGGAGACAACTTGCAGGTCATTCTTGTGTCTGCTACAAGATGCAAAACTAACAGAACTATTTCCTCTTCTGAAGACCAACGACCAACTGAAGTCGGACCTCAAGTCTCTACAGGACAACAGGAACACATACACAAATGTTGCTAAAAAATACAATGAAGTGGTTCAACACAACAAGAAGCAGGTGGTGACCACAGAGAAGCAGATCAAAGCAGAGTTTGAAAAGATGCACCAGTTCCTGAGAGAGGAAGAGGAGACCAGACTGGGTGCTCTGAGGGAGGAAGAGGAGCAGAAGGGGGAGATTGTCAGCAGAGAGATGAAGATCATTCAGGAGCAGATCTCCTCTCTCTCAGACAGCATCTCTGCTGTAGAACAAGAGCTACAGAAAACCAGGGAGTCATTTCTCAGCAGTTTTAAACACACTCAGACCAGCGCCAGAGTCCAGTGTAAACTGTCAGAACCACAGCTGGTCTCTGGAGCTCTGATAGACGCGGCCAAACACCTGGAAAACCTGACCTTCAGAGTGTGGGAGAAGATGAAGGAGAAGGTCAAGTTCACTCCTGTCATTCTAGACCCAAACACAGCACACCCTGTGCTCTGTCTGTCTGAAGACCTGACCAGTGTGAGACGTGCAGACACAAAGCAGCAGCTTCCTGACAACCCAGAGAGGAACACTAAGTACTCCCATGTTCTGGGTTCAGAGGGCTTCAGTTCAGGAAAACACAGCTGGGAGGTCGAAGTTGGAGAGCATACTGACTGGGGTGTAGGTTTGGCTAAAGAGTCTGTTGACAGGAAGGGAGAGATCTATCTCTCAACATCATATGGATTCTGGTGTTTATTGCACAGAAGTGGGGAGTACACTAATGGGTGTGGAAAAACCCTTCCATTGAAGAGAAATCCTCAGAAGATCAGAGTCCAGCTGGACTATGACAGGGGTGACATGTCCTTCTACGACCCTGAAGACATGACTCACATCTACACTTATAAAGACACTTTCATTGAGAAACTCTACCCATTCATATCTGTTGGAAAGGAAGGTGATAACACAACTGCTGATATCAAAATCTGCCAAGTTGACGCATCCCTCTTTGGGATGTTAAAGTGACTTCTCTCTCTCTCTCTCTCTGTGTGTGTGTGTGTGTGTGTGTGCGTGCGTGCGTGCGTGCGTGCGTGCGTGCGTGTGTCTGGAAACCCACATTTACACAACACTTCAACCACATAGAACCTAGTGTCCCTGTTCTGGGGACAAACATTCAGTGAAAATAGCCAAGCAGTAGGTAGCTTGTAGATCAGCTATTTGGTGTTGATGGACAAAAGGAGGATGACCTACAGAACCCTGGGAGACTCCAGTCAACTGAGAATACAGGGAATAAGTAATAAACTCCTCTTAGTTTATCTGTCATTCTATTTTTCAGATATAGAGAGGATCAGTGGAGCAACTCTCTCATTAGTGCATGATACACTCTCATTTCAGGAGAGCAGTATAGCAGCTCATTAGTGTTGTATTCTGTTCATCAAAGTTTCCATTCATCATCAGTGACAGTCGTCTATTAGTGTTGTACTGTATAAGATCATTTATCAAAGTGTTCATTCATCATCAAGTCGTCTGTCATCAAATCATCTTCATATCCACTCTGCTCACTGTTTACCAACACTAACACCTGGACTGGATTCTCACATTGACTGGACTGGATTGATTGATTGATTCTACAGTATGTGTCATAAACCACTTGTTTATTTGACTTTTTCTTTTTTTTTTGTTTGTGTGTGAAAGCAAAGATCCGTATTGGGATTTTGAATTGTGTGGACTTTGGGTGTTTTTGTAAAGAGTTTCACAACTCTGTATTTAAACATTCTGCTATCAACCTAGACCTAGATTATTGTTCTTTGCCTGTTTTATGTTCAAAATTAAACTTTTGCATTCAACACCAAATTCAAACATTGTAATTAAATCAGCTTCAGCTGCAGAGAATATTGTGCCTTGTAGGCCTATTACTTATCAGGATGAATAGAAGTATCTACTTATTCAGGACAAATATTTCACAATAATGTTGTAGAAATCTACTGTACAACTGAACTTTAATAATGATGATATAACAAACATGTTTAATTTTCATTTTGAGTTGATCTTTCATTTTTAATATTGGATTGTGTGGTGTTGTATATTTCATATTATATGATTAATGTTCAGGCTTACCGTAAATTGCATTTGTTTGTTTGTTTTTTACGTTTACATACATCTTTGGGTTTGGATGACTTCTTCTAAAATGTAAAATGAAATAAAGTTTGACACATGAAGAGAATATTCAACATGTCATTTATTAATTCTGCTTAAAATAAAGAATTGTAGCAGCATCATGCCGGGTTTCCCAAAGAGGTTTTAGCCCATCGTAGCTCACTCATCCGATCGTTTTCTGTGTTTCCTTATATTTCCTGGTGTTCACACCGACCCCATACATGGATCGATCGGACAATCGGATAACAAGGCTTCTAATTAAAGAACACAGAGGATACAGGTAATTATAGAATGCCGTACCGTATATAGACAGGTGTGAGACTTTATTAAGCACTTTGTTTGTGAAATCTAAATGTTGGTGTAGTTGCAGGGGGCTAAATAAGTCGCTCTGCCCCAACCCATGTAAACCCGGAAACATGACGGTCAGGGCTTGCTCTCTATGACCATGCGTGAGCTACGAAGGGCTAAAATTGCTTTGGGAAACCCGGCCAGCTTGCAAGGACACAATGGGGTTCTGAAATATGAGATGTAGGCCTATCTGTTGTACCAGTTATTTTATTGATAATATCCAGAACACTGAAGTTAGAGAAACACATAATAGAGAACAGAATTAATGTTATTATACAAAAGAAACCCAAAACAAAGGTAAAATAGAGTGATCTGGTTTGGTAACCTGACAGTGTTAAATACAAGTCTCAAATAGCTAGGCTGATCTCCCCCCAGGCCATCTTTGAGCAAGTAGTAGTAAGACAAGCTCGGAACATTTTGTCCGACCCCTTGCATGTTCTGAACCCAGCGTACGATCCATTGCCATCTGGCAGGAGACCCCAACATGCCATTATAACAGATATAAGCACTCGTTTGTTCCTCTATCAATCAGAATGTTAAATGATAGACTAATAATTAATTGAGGAGAGGCACTCTATGGGTGTATAGGCCTATGTAATTTTTCTGTCTTGTTTTTTTTTTTGTGTGTGTTTTCTTTTTAGATTTTCTGTTAAGTGTTCATATGTATGCAGCTGTGACTCTGTCTCCAAGACAAATTTCTCCTTTGGGAGACAAATAAAGCTGAACCTTGAACCTTGAACTACAGAAGAAATGAGTGAAGGGTAGAAACAGAGGGATGAGGTAAAGAGTGAAAGAAAACTACACAGTTAGGATATTCATTTCATGTATCCTCTGACTAATAAACCAAAAACAGCTGATTTAAAGTAGACCACTTCCAGTAATAAACTTGTGTGTCAGTGTGTTTACATCCAGACTGGTATCAATCAACAGTAAGACTGTCTGTCTACATCGGCCCCTAGTGGACTATTCCTACAACAGCTTGTGAATTAGTAGCCTACTGTATGTCATGATGGTTGGATGAAACCAGGGGTCCAGTTGTCCGGATTTAACATGAATCAAACCCGGAACTAAAGGTTCCTATACGATTGGCCGCTACTCTGGTACCAAAAGCAATATGTTCTCCATATGGCTCCATTAATTTTCACCTGAACATTTAAACTAAACATTTGATTTAGTTTAAATCCTTGTTTCAATCACCATGATGTGCTTTATCTTTGGCAAGCTCAAGACATTCTCCCAAGTATCCCTGCGGTTGCACGTGACCGTTGGCAGCCAATAGCCTTCCCTGGGTTCCATTAATACAATGATGGTGTTACGCATACAAGGGCAACATTTTCGCTCTGATAGAAACCATGGGTCACGTGTCGGTTCCCACCGTCCATATTTTTTACAGTCTATGGATGAAACATATGAATGGATGTATGGATGAAACATTTTATAAAAGTCAACTCACAGATGAAACATTTTATAAAAGTCAACTCACAGATGAAACATTTTATAAAAGTCAACTCACAGATGAAACATTTTATAAAAGTCAACTTACGGATTTATAAAAGTCAACTCACAGATGAAACATTTTATAAAAGTCAACTCACAGATGAAACATTTTATAAAAGTCAACTCACAGATGAAACATTTTATAAAAGTCAACTCACAGATGAAACATTTTATAAAAGTCAACTCACAGATGAAACATTTTATAAAAGTCAACTTACGGATTAAACATTTTATAAAAGTCAACTCACAGATGAAACATTTTATATAAGTCAACTCACATCGCCATAAAACCATGTGTTCAATAATCATCAGGCTACATCATCACCACCTTCCTCATCAACCGTCGTCACCGTCATCATCATCATCATCGACATCGTCATCATAATCTTTTCTTATTTATTCATTTATCCATCTTAAAATACGGGACAAACATGCATGACAATACAATATAAAAAATGCAATAAAACTAAACAGACCCCAATCTGCACCCACCCACCCTCCCACATGCCCTGAGGAGAGAAGAATTGAATTAAGTCCAGGAGCCGTTGGGCTGAACGTGGATTCGCCTGTAAAAGTTTTTTTCTCAACTGATTCTTGTAGCTTGGGGTCACCTCTTAAGGATTCAAGATGATGACCAGTGATATCCATTGAGCATTTTTTATTATTAACCCCTTAATGCCTGAAACACAAGAAATCCACCCAGGAGGAAAATACCCAGAAAAAGATTTTTTTTTTGTGGGTATTTAAGGAGGATCTGAGGGGTCTAACTAGGGGTTTGTCATGATGCTGAATCCATTGCAGGCATTTGTTTTGCACAAAAAACATTCTGTGGGCTAGAAATGGCCTCAGAAAACAATACACGTATGGGTGAGTATTCATGTTAGTCGAAGGCCTTGGGGTTTTTTTTCTCGTGCTAATCAGTCTAAAAGTGCAACATTTTGCACAGATGTAGCTCAGGGCATGCTCTAATGATTTAGCTAGGGCGCCCGAGTCGGCGACCTTCGGGGTCACCACAGCACCCACAAAACTCTGACTCATCACTTTTCATCACTAAAGTCGATGGGAGCCCAACTTGATTTGGCCGCTGTGGCGCCCCCGAATGTTGCAGACTCGGGCGCCCTAGCTAAATCATTAGAGCATTCCCTGAGCTACATCTGTGCAAAATGTTGCACTTTTAGACTGATTAGCACGAGAAAAAAAAACCCTAAGGCCTCCGACTAACATGAATACTCACCCATACGTGTATTGTTTTCTGAGGCCATTTCTAGCCCACAGAATGTTTTTTGTGCTAAACAAATGCCTGCAATGGATTCAGCATCATGACAAATAGGGTTGGGACCAGAAACCGGTTCTTTTTAGGAACCGGTTCCATGATAGCGGGTCCAGAACCGGGTCAATCATTTTTGCCGGTCCGATTCTCTTAACGGGTCTCATCAGCGCGCATTAGCTGTGTTGGGAATGTCCGCGTCACTGAGCAGAACGAGTCGGCCGCAGCCGTTTGTCCTTTGGGGGGGCCGGTGAGTCTCGCTCCACTCCAGCGTGATAGTGTCACCTCCTTCTCACACACGTGTTAATATTAACAAGCCAACAACAACAACAAGAGCAAGCATGAAGCCATCAGAATGGTCGCCGATTAAGAAAAGAAAAGACAGCGCGCTGTCACACCGCATGCATGGATGTTACACCGACATCCGTTTGGAACCGAAATGTATGACACCAATGTCTGAGTAACATTACCCAATGCAACTATGCGATGCAGTCACACATTTCTTTGCCAAACCAGTGTCGGTGTAACATCCATAAGTTCCACACGCACGCTGACAGATACAGTCACAGAAGCTTGTTCTTCCACAGGGAACAAAATGCGAAAATTGGATTTTACAAAACGGACCCCGTCAGCGTCGATCCCGTTTTAAAGAGGAAAAAAGAGCTTAAAACCAACTTGCTAGGGTTACGTCGTCTTGGTGTTGATGAAGACAAGTTTATATCGGATCTGCAAGCTCAAAAGTAGTCGCGCATAGTTGTCTGAGTTGTATGAGTGGAACGTTAAATCAGACGCACTGCAGTGCAATTATTTACTATAAAATCTACTATTACATTTGCGTGTACAGTACACTGGGACTTGGGAGTTAATCTGTTATATAGGGCTTGTGATCACGCTGCTGCTGTTGTGATGTGTTACATTATAGACATGATGTCTGCAAAAAAACACTTTCTTTAATATAGAAAACATTTGTATCATAGCCTATTCTTCTTCCTCGTTGTATTGTTGTTTTTAATGTAATGAAAATAGGGAGCTTTATTATGAGGAAAAAACTGGTGTGTTTTCCCTTTTAAAATTGGGTAAAATCGCGCATTTTTAAACACATTTCCTTAACGGTTATCACTTATGTAACCGATAAACTTTTCCTAGGGTTGATACCCTCACAAAAACATAACATGCAGTAATCCTGGTCTCAATAATGCCTCCCCCTGGCCAGCCGGGGCACCTGATGGAGGGGAAAGGAACTGGTTGGAATAACGTGTTCCTTCCATGCGCTACGTCCAAACCAAGGAAATCTCCACTGTCCGGTGAAAAGAAGCAACTTGGACTCCTCATGCATAGAAGGAAGCATGAGGTCAGTCCGTTGTCTCCAAAGGCGCGGCAGAGGGAGAGCAGAGCCCAGGACTACATATGCAATTGGCACTGGGTGAAAATTGTGCTGGTCTGTGCTGGTTTTTCTAGCAGGGAAGAAAACAACTCGTACAAATGTCCACAGCCTTGTCACCAGAGAACAAATGATGAAAACAGCTCTAAAGTTGTTTATGAAGAGAATATACGAGAATAGACGCTGGAGGCTTTTGTTTTTCGATCTTTTCTTCCCAACCTTCCACAGCTGATAATAATCATGATAAATAATGTTATTTAAATTAGCAAGAATAACCTATTTTATCACAAACATGGGTGTATGTCTGCATGTGAGACAAATGAATGTGGCATAAACTATTCATTCATTCACCAATGAATGAATACAATTTAAAAATATATATATAGGCCTATATATTTTTTAACATTATTTTATTGAATTGTGATGAATAAAAACTATTATATTTGGCCTATTTCTCATAATAACACCGCAACATGTTGGTATGTTATTTACAATCCACAAGCATTGGGGAGTTGATGTACACGCTCACAACGCGTCGCTTCGCCCCCTGTTGAGAGCTTGTAGATCGGCTATTATTTATTGCTCCAAAAGCCAGCGCTCTGAGCGTTTTAAATGTGCGACAGCGATGACGCAACCAGATGGCGACCGAGTAGTGTACGAAATGCGCTGATTTGTTCACTACTGTAGTACACTACATCTGGATCCCTCATTTAGGGTTAGGTAGTAGGGAACGTGTTCCGCATTTCGGACGCAGCCCAGGATTACATAGGCAATTGGCACTGGGTGACAAATGGGTTACAAAATTGTGGGATAAAAATGTTAGTGAAAAAAAAAAAGAAGAAAATGAAAACCTTTTTAACACTCATTTTTTCTTTTCTCCAATGACTATCTAAAATATGTTGTAAAAAAACAAAGTTGTCCTTCAAGGCAATCAATTCTGCATGGTTCAGCCCTTCAGTAACTCATCTCTTGCCTCTCTTCATTTCGCATGCATCGCAGGCAAAGGTGTGCATCTGCGGCTACTGAAACGGTAGGTTGTTACAGCGCATATGGTTCCTTATGGTTAGTCATCTGGAAGAGCTGTGTCCTAGTACCTACAGTATGCATTGCAGGACGCGTCACGCGACAGAATACATATTGGATAGGTAACCAAATGTAGCCCGCTTTTGACAAAATTATTCATTCATGAATAAACAAACACATTCTGTCTGCTAGTAGTAGGCTGGATACTAGAGGTTCAGGCCGCTATGAAGCCCATATACATCTACACACACGCACGCACACACACACACACACACACACACACGCACGCACGCACGCACGCACGCACGCACGCACGCACGCACGCACACACACACACACACACACACACACACACACACACACACACACAGACATACACAGGGATTTGTGGATTTATCGATACTAGAGGTTGGCCTGCTACGTGACCCTCACACCTACGTTGCACCGCCAATCCGACAGTTCTTGTCCCTTTCATGCCCATATGGCGATCCTTGATGTTATCAGTATATATGCCCATACTGTATATGGACATGCTGATATGCCCATATATGGAGATCTCTGTATCTGTCATTCCTTGTCCATTTTATGTAACTGACTGATTTGTTTGTGCCTGATGCCGTGACGGCACATTGAGTTTAGACGACACACCTCATATTTGGGCGTATAGCTGCATTGATAACTCCTTATATAGTTATGGCTACATGAGTGTGACGTCAGGGGTCCAACTTGAAACTTTCTACCAAGGCAATCACGATGTCATCAACATGCTCTTTCCACTCAGCATGCACTGCAGCTGTGATGCACCGACTTCAGAGCGTTCAGAGATATATAAATAAACGTGTCCACACTTAGCGAGTCATAAACTCTCGTCTCACAAGAAGAGACCATTAAGGGATTCGGAGCACACGCAAGCAATCCCGAAAATGGAGGAAGTGGAGGACAAAGCAAACTACCAGATGATCGCAGGCCTCAACGGAGTCAGGAGGGAGATGAGGAACAAGTGGGAGGAGACGAGTCAACTCATCCGGGAAGAGGAGGCGGAGATGGACGACGAAGACGTGGCGGAGCTCGAAGAGTCGGATCTCACCGGCAACATGGTGGACGCGAGGGAATGGGAGGACGAGAGCGGCGATCCCCGCGGGAACGGCCACGAGGAGGAGGACTACCGTCACGACGTGTTGACCACCGAGCAGCTCGTCCAACATATGCTGGATTGTATCCAGGAGGTCAACGAGGTCATCCAGAACCCTGTGACGATCACGCGCATCTTCCTCAGTCACTTCAACTGGGACAAAGAGAAGCTGATGGAAAGGTACTTTGGCGGAGACCTGGACAAGCTGTTCACCGAATGCCACGTGGTCGATCCCAGCAAGAACTCGCCGACCCGTCCTCCGATCGACGCGACATCAACTGCACGGGACGTCCCGTGTCAGATCTGCTACCTGGACTACCCCAACACTTCCTTCACTGGCCTGGAGTGCGGACACAACTTCTGCAGGGAGTGCTGGGGATATTACTTGACCGACAAGATCGTGAAAGAGGGAAAGGGACAGACCATCTCTTGTCCTTCTCACAGATGTGACATATTGGTCGACGACAACGCGGTCATGCGTCTCATAACGGATCCAAAGGTGAAGTTGAAGTACCAGCATTTAATCACGAATAGTTTCGTAGAGTGTAACCGGCTGCTAAAGTGGTGTCCTGCAGCCGGCTGCCATAACGTCATCAAAGTCCAATATCCGGATGGGAGGCCTGTGAGGTGCAAGTGCAGCCATCAGTTCTGCTTCAGCTGCGGGGAGAGCAACCACGATCCTATCCGGTGCAGTCGGCTGAAGAAATGGAACAAGAAGTGCAGCGATGACAGCGAAACCTCCAACTGGATCGCGGCAAACACCAAGGACTGTCCGAAATGCCACGACCCGATTGAGAAGAACGGCGGCTGCAATTGGATCCAGTGCGGGAAGGAGAGCTGCAGATTCGAGTTCTGCTGGGTCTGCCTGCGTCAGATGGCACACAGTGCCGTGGGCATCCACAAGTGCAATAGTTATAAAGACGGCAGCAAGGCAGCCAGGGTAAGTCAATCCAGGGCCGCCTTGGAGAGGTACCTGTTCTATTTCAACCGCTACATGAACCACAAGCAGGGTCTGAGCTTAGAGCACAAACTCTACGCGAAGACCAAACGGACGATCGAGGCGGAGCAGCGCGACCAGTCCTGGATCGACCTGAAGTTCCTGAGGACGGCCGTGGACGTGCTGGGAAAGTGCCGCCTCACGCTCATGTACACCTACGCCTTTGCCTTCTACCTCAGGAAGAACAACCAGTCCATTATATTCGAGAACAACCAGGCGGATCTGGAGAACGCCACCGACGTGCTGTCCGGCTACCTGGAGCGGAAGATCTCGGAGGATTCCCTGCAGCACATGAAGCAGAAGGTACAGGATAAGGGCAGATACTGTGAGAGCAGGCGGCGCGCGCTGATACAGCATGTGCACGAAGGCTATGAGAATGACCTGTGGGAGTACGTGGACTGAGTACATGTCCCCCCCAATGCAAACAGACTCGAGTTTCTCTATAACTTTGGTGCTAAAAAGTGCTAAAATGTTAATCATTAAAGCAGGGGTCTTCAACAGGGGGTCCTCAGAGTTACTAGAGGGGGTCCTCCAAATCTTCCAATCCTTTTTATATTAACAACTTGAACCCTATTGTCCATATTCTGAGAACTGTAGCCCAAAATAGCAGATCTGCAAGCTCACAAGCTTGTAGATCAGCTATTTATTCGGCAAAGGGGTTTGGTGTAGAGGGGAAAAAGAGAAGACTAAATACAGAGTAAAAGGTCACGTTTATTATGTAATGGCGGCTCAAGTGGTTAAATGTCTGAAAACACAAATTGACATGAATCCAAAATACACTGATGATGGTGCTGTCAAACGATGATACTACCGTATATAGAATCTATGTATGAAAAAGCGTTGGGGGGGTCCCTGCTTCATCTCTCTCTCAACTAAGGGGTCCTTGGCCTGAAAACGTTGCATGAAGACCCCTGCATTAACGTATTACAAACACATTTCAAAACATTGCCCATGGCCCCTTCCACCAGATTATCACCACTAAGGAAGGTTTTCAGCCCATCCATTTAAGGGCTTGCTTAAAAACCAAACACACACAGACAACACAGGTTGAGAGGGCAAACTCCACCTGGTTATGCAATATCTGTACCCGTCTGTCTGTGTCCCATTCATGCCCATTTATGGAGAATCCCTATAGCCCATAGATCCCTGAGGTAATCAATATACAGTATTATACGGGTAACAGTCGGAAAGCAGCCCTGGACTCCAACTCCATATGGGCATATCAGACCGATATTCATGTTTGAAGTAGATTGGTATGGCTCAGACAAAACCCTTATTTTGTCCTTTGTATCATGATTTGAGAGAAATATATGATTTTGTCCATGAATTGAACTTTCAACATGAACAAGACCGTAAAAGGACTTACCGGTATTTGGGATGTTCCTTTTAGGCTGGGTGTTTAACTGTACTACATTTTTTCATTGTATTGACTATACTTGTACCGTTCTCCATTTTGTCTAGTAAAATATTCAATAAATCAAAAAAAATAAATCAATTTAAATGATACATTATGAGAATGGTGCTTTATTAGATATTTTGTAATCTTTATAAAGCATGAGTTAGGAGAAGTGTGACTTATAATAGATGAACTTTCATTTTGATTAACTTTATATATTCCATTTCTATATGAATGTATGTATTGTAAGATTCTCAGACTGATTACAATAGTGTGTTGCCTATAACACTAATTATAATAACTAGATAGTAGATAATGAAGTCTGATAAAGCAGAACATACCGGAACTTCTAAATAAGAATAGATCCTCCTTTCCCCCCTCCATTCCCTGTGTTCTTATTTCTCATGAATTATGTTTCTTTTTTCTTTTTTTTCTTTTTTTTTCTGCATATATATATATACATTGCAATATGTCGTGATCCTTGGGATAAGATTTTGACCATGCTGTATTGATGTTGATGCCATGTATAGGAGAGATAACAGGCAGACGTCGTTCAAAATAACAATTCTTCTACCTTCACTAATTGTGTATACTTCTTGTAAGCGATGCAGATGTTTAACAATAATGCAACTCTTGAGAACGTGAAATGGAACAAAATGGACCCATAAAGGATCTATTTGGTTTCATTTTACACCCTCAAAAGTTAAAGATCTATAAGAGTCCATTTGGTTACCAACTCTCCATCATTCAAGCTAGGGACGACCTGGAACCCCCTCAAGGACCACAGGTGGTCCCCGGACCACTGGTTGAGAATCACTGGCTTAGGCCGGGTATGGATAACTGAACAGACCAGATCAATGGCAGATGCCAGCTCCAAATCTGTGGACTGTAGGCGATCGGATAGGGTTTTTGTGAGGCTGAATGAAGACACTTTCCAGCATAGTGATATGCAGAACAAACTGCCCATTTAGTATGGTTTACATTGAAGTCAGTCAGTTGTCTTTCACATATTCAGATATATTTCGTTTATTTATTCCATAAATATTTTTCATCACAATTGTGCTTGTGGGGAGGGGGGCTTAGGGGTGGCTAGGCCTAGCCCCCCCTGGAACCGTCCCTGAAAGTGGGCATAAGGGCATTCATTTATGAGAAATAAGACATTAAACAAGTTGAAATATGGAGATAGGCCTACTAGATTTCTGCCAGACAGCAGTACTTGACATTCATGTGTTTGGAATAGATGAACACAAGGTGATTTTCCTCTGTCTGTATGGCAGCACTCCTTTGCTTGTCTGCATGTTTCCCAGAACTGTTCAGTGATCAGTGATCCAATCATTGTCAGCCCAAACTGTAGATGTGCAGGGGGGTCCCCAAATTATTTAGGCTGTTCGGTGCCACCGAGATTTTGGACCGAAATAAATTTGGCTCCCAAAGTGGAGTATGAATCGGCCCTTACAGTGGTCCAGTTTTGATATATCCGATGAGGAGGAGCTGGGCTGACCCCTGGGTGAGTATGGATGTTATAGAACCTACAGGATCGGGTGACTTTATACAATGTGTGCCTTGAATGAGAGCCGGCTGTCCAGGACCACACCAAGGTTCTTAGCAGTTGCGACTTTTTTGCTGACCAAGTGAGTACTTGCCGATATCGAATACCGATACTGTAAGTTAAGTGACTGTGTCTGTACTCTGTACAAGTGCTTAAATAGTGGCGCTCCAAAATAAAATGCTTTAAATAATTATGTTGTCATGCCTAGAGTGAGAGAAGGTGAAAACACTGTTCATTAGTTGAACTAACACACACAAAAGTGTGTCTTAGGACTTTTGATATGTTGTTACCAACATAATATTTAATGAAACAAAATGGTATCTGGCGCTGCCGTGAGCAATATCGGACGAGTACGAGTAGGCTACAGCAAAATAGGCCGGTATCGGGGCGAGTACCGATACTGCGAGTACCGGTACCGCATCCCTAGTCCCCTCACTATATTGGGGACACTATTGCATTTGACTGGTCTATTTCTTTTCCCCCGGCCAGGATGATGATGTTGTCAAGCTCCATGGTTTGGCTCTTGGCTGTATCATCCGAGGTCTCAGGCCTTAAACAGCCAAAGGTGAGATTTCTCATTCATGCCTTCACGGCAGACCAGCTTAACCTGACATGAGCAATCATGGGCACTGAAGAAGAGGTAGACTACAGTATGTTCAACCTACAGTGAATATACACCCAACCTACACTAAGGAGCGGTGTCTGCTCCTTATAGCACCTAGCCCTGCATGGCCAGACAGTGTGCATCTACAGTATGTCCACACACACACGCACGCACGCACGCACGCACGCACGCACGCACGCACGCACGCACACACACACACACACACACACACACACACACACACACACACACACAAACAATTCCAATAAATACTGATAAGTTAGCTGTCAATTAAGTAACTGTCCACTGGAAGAAATCTATGGAAGCTCTGCATTTCTCGGACCTGAAATTAGGCCGTTTCCGTACGAATATAGCCTACTAAACTATCATAATGATTTACTCTCACACCTTTAACTGCTTTCAATCAAAGCAGTTACTGAAAGGTACTTACCTTTCAGTAAAGCACTAACTAGCATTGACTGCTACGGTCTCTTTTTGTAAGACACTTTATGTATATATAGGCCTACTTATATTATTCACCCCCTCCCACTCTATTGATGCACCTTCTCTTTATTGTTTTGGGTTAACAGCTACTCGCCCTGCTTGGAGTAAGGCAGCAGCACCAGAACGGAGAAAGATGGTGGTGGAGGAAGTACGCCACCAGGAGGAGGCTGGAAGATGGGCCAAGGCAGTCTCTCTTGCAAAACAGGGCCAGTGGACACGATGGGACAGTGTGGAGAGGAGGAAGATCAGCTGGAAGGATATGTGGGCCATGGAAGCGAGGCAGTTGAGCTTTATCATAAGAGCTACATATGACGTTCTTCCAACACCAGTCAACCTTCACCAGTGGTTTGGTGAAGACCCGGGGTGTGCCCTTTGTTCAACTCCAGCCACCCTAAGGCACATTCTATCAGGGTGCAAAACCAGTCTCGCCCAGGGACGTTACACATGGCGCCACAACCAAGTCCTAAAGATCCTTTCCTCCACCTTGGAGGACAAACGAGCTGCCACCAACTCCCTACCGTCACCAGCATCCAACCACCAACAGGCAACCACCTTTGTCCGTGAGGGGGCAAAGGTAACCAGGAGTGGCTTGACACCATCTGAGCGAGGCCAACTACGTTTGGCTTGCGACTGGAAGATGCTGGCTGATATTGGCCGACAACTTGTGTTTCCTCCAGAGATCGCTACAACCACCCTGAGACCTGACTTGGTGCTCTGGCCCCCTTCTCTAAAAAAGGTGTACATCATTGAGCTCACAGTGCCCTGGGAGGACTCAGTGGATGAGGCTTACGAGCGGAAACACCTACGGTATGCAGAGCTCGTGGCTGAAGCACAACAGCGCGGCTGGAACACTGAAGTCCGCCCAGTGGAGGTGGGATGCAGAGGGTTTGTGGCAAGATCTACAACCAGGCTCTTTGCAGACCTGGGAATTAGAGGCCAAAGCCAGCGTTCAGCCATCAAAGCTGCATCGGAGGCAGCCGAAAGAAGCAGCCAGTGGCTTTTTATGAGGAGGAAGGACCCTTGCTGGGCCCCAAAGTAACCAAGCTAGATAGCGTTCGTATAGGTATATACGATTTGTTCTTTGTTCTGGATTGATATCTCTATGCAGTTGATGTATTGATGTTGATTAAGTCCCATGAGGAGGTGGCATAACGCTATCCTCATGCTTAATCACTTTGAGTGTTGTATTGCTTATTGTATTGCTGTGCTTGTTGTGGGTCGCTTTGGATTTGGAGCTTCCAGTTTGGGTATTGATGTTGATTAAGTCCCATGAGGAGGTGGCATAACGCTATCCTCATGCTTAATCACTTTGATTGTTGTATTGCTTATTGCTTAGTGTATTGTTTTGCTTGTTGTGGGTCGCTTTGGATTTGGAGCTTCCAGTTTGGGTATTGATGTTGATTAAGTCCCATGAGGAGGTGGCATAACGCTATCCTCATGCTTAATCACTTTGATGGTTGTATTGCGTATTGCTTATTGTATTGCCTTGCTTGTTGTGGGTCGCTTGGATTTGGAGCTTCCAGTTTGGGCATTGAGCTTCTGCTAAATGCCTAAACTGGAGCCAGGAGGTATGCGGTCAGCCTATAGGCTTGACTCAGGGAAAAGGACGCCCCTGCCTTGCACAGTCCCATGAGAAGTCTGCCATCCATAAGATGAACGATACTCTCATGATTAATTGGAAATGACGCAAGTTCGGGACTCATGACCCTGAGCTGGCCGCCTCCGGAGAGGGTGTATAGTGTATAATGGCCGAAACACCCTAAAACCTGGAGGAACACTACTGATGATGCGTCCTAGATTAAAAACTAACCCCAGCCCCCCCCCCCCCCCCCCCCCCCTCCCTTGCATCCGTCATTCACCACCAAGATGACACACACACACACACTCTCACACGCATGTGCCTGCACAAAGGAAATTAACATCTTATCTTGTGTTTTGTAAAACTTGGTAGGCCTACTGTACTGCTCTTGTTTTTTTTCCTCTTATCTATCTTTTTTCTTACTTCTCTGTAACTTTGTAAATAACTGTAAACTGCTGTGCTACAACTGGACAACTGAATTTCCCCCTTGGGATAATAAAGGTCTATCTATCTATCTAGCTAAAAGGTTGTGGCGGCCTATATCAAACTGCCAGCAGAGGGCGCAATACACCAATGCTGTTTTATCTTCCGTCATTGAAACTTCTAAAGCAGTTCTCCCATAGAGTATAAAAGAGTTCTCCCCACCATGGAGTTGGAATTTTCCCTGTGAAGTGTGAACTGTGTCAGTGTCACAAACCGACATCATTCATTATATTATGTTTAATTTAAGCATCGTCGCACGAAGGTAAATATGTTTTTTTTTTTTATTAATTAAAAGTAGATTAAAATGAGCGCAACACGACATATCGGACTAGGCTCGCGCGTCACCTACTTTGACCAGACTTTGACCCGCAGAAAGCAGCTGTTTCTGTTCACCGTTCAGTGCTCAGATCCGGTGTAAAGCCCGCCCTACTGTATCCGGTCATTTCTACTCGCTCAACATGAACGCAGACGGACCGTTTTCGTATCCGGTCAAGACCGGATATGCAAATACCCAATGCGGATTCATCCCAAGTCTATTGTAACCCGGAAGTGAAACATAAGTAAATAACAAAGCTTTATAAACATCTCGCGCGGCGCCTTTATGACCTGCACGGGACACAAACCACAACTAACCTGACTGTGAGTCTTTATTTGTCATTAAATTGTTCTGTTTGTCTTATATTATTATTTTTTCAACGATATTTGTACAATAACGGAGGACATACTGTTATTCTATAGTTTGATATCATATGAAATAGACCACTTCCACTTTCCACAATGTATTGTGGACAACAGTGATTGATTCTCAGCCTTAATAACTACTATGGTTCACCATTGTATATCATTTTGTTATAGTTGGTGTGAACTGTAAACACTGCTATCCATATAGTGTAGCCTATGTACTGATTGGTTGATTGAAGAATTTATTAGCAGTTTGCAATAGAAAAAAAGAATGCTGCTGTCATGATGCTGTTGTCATGAAACAGTTTCATGACATCAGTACAAATCGCTGGTACAAGGTCAACTAATAGGAGATCCTAGAAAGCCTAGGCTTATTTCCACAGGAACATAGTATAGTTATAGTTTAGTTATAATGCTCAGTGTGTGAATGTGAATGGCCCTTAATTCATGTTTAAGGACCACAGTTTAATAGACCCCAGTTTTAATCGCTGGGACCCCAATAATCTACACACTATTTTAATTTTACATTTACACATGGTCCCTTTGGTTCTACAAAGCAATGGGACTCATCATGAGTCACATTTGACACTTTTTGGTTAAAGCTGCTAGTGATGTTCAGTTTTTTTTTTTTTTGCCTCAGACATTCAAAAATACAATAATATTACCAGAAACACACACCTAGCTAGCCACGAATGACCATAACAGGTCTGTGTACAAATGGAACCAAATGGACCCTTACAGGTCCATTTGGATGTATTTGGTATTTGGAGATCCTTGGCTTGCAAATAAAACATTTGAGAACTACTAGTAGCCGGACTCCTAATGTGCCATAGTTCTGAAGAGAAGCTGGGGACTTGACATTCTGGGTCATTATAATTGTGTAAAAAAGGAAATCAGACATTTGCCACGCACAGACAAAACGATTTTCACCACATTGTTAAAGATAACTTCTGATGAATCATTGCTAAGTATAGTGTTTGTTCAGTAGCCTAACTGCGGTCACCCCGTCTCTCCAGTCTCCACTGCTGTTTAATTAACAGAAGAGCAAATACATTTTCAGGCGGGAGTGTTCAATTTGTCTGCTCAATTTTTGGGTATCAAACAAAACATGCAGATACAGAAGATAAGTGACTTATCCTGTGTATAGGCCTACTGTACATGCATATGACTTCTGAAAATGTATTTTAAGAGCTGGAGATACAGACACACTTTGATGATAATGTATTGCGTTTTAGCCATTTTTAACGATGTTGATTTCAGTGCGTATGTCTTTTTAGACACAATAAGACACACCTGCCCATGAAAGATTGTGGTGCATCTTGGGAATTGGCTTATTGTGTCTAAAAAGACATATTATTTAGCCACTTGTCCGCATGCCCCAACCACTGAAATCAACATGTTAAAATGGCTAAAACAATGGTTACACCCCGCCATTCCGAAACACCGCCATTCCGAACATTGACTTCTAACCCTAACCCTTACCCTAACCCTAACCCTAACCCTACCCCTAACCCTAACCCTAACCCTAACCCTAACCCTGTTTCGGAATGGAGGTGTTTCGGAATGGCGGTCTGACACCAAAACAATAGAAAGCAGTAAATGAAAACATTTTAACACTCACTTAAACTCTATGGTGGTTTGTTTACTGTTGAGAGAGAAAACAATGTTGCACATTAAGTTAATCATCTGGGGACCCCCCAGAATAATTTGGGGACCCACAGGTTATAGATAGGTACAGCAGTTAAGGTTACAGGACAGTAAGAAAAAAAGAAAAGGACTGTTGTGTACAGCCGAGCGACAAAAACAAACAAGAAAGAAGAATCAACAATACAGGAGAATCTACCATACAGCAGCAATTAAGTTAAACATATACATAAAGTGTCAAACACAACACAAAAACAAAAAAGTAGTACTAACATTTCTGTAAAGGATTGTAATTTTAAGGGACATTTCTAAGCATATTGCAACCTCAAAGAACGTACTATGGTCCAGTCATTCAAACATTAGGAACTACTTCTCAACATAGTGCCAAAAAAATACACATATATCCACCTCTTTCCGCGGGAGTTTGCTGTAGGCGACTGGAGATTATTTCGACCACACTTCCGGTTTAACAGCAGACATACAAGCTCACGTCACGTCGCAGATGCAGCCTGTTGTGTGCTTGTAAATCACACTCGGCTGCGGCGCCGGAAGCTCGGTACAGCGTCTGCGCAATGCACTATGGGGCGTTGGAAACTCGTGGATACAGTATGCATAAGTGTTTACTGTTTGCACCAAGACAATAATAATAATGCTTAGCCTAAATAAAAGAAAAAGTGCAGAGCCAAAAAAAGTGTCCAAAAGTCTGTGCAAAAAATAAGCGACCAGTGTCGAGTCACAACAAAGAAAAAGAAAAAACGCAGATAGATGCCCCTCTCTGCAATACAGGAGGGGGGGGGGGAGTAATTTGGATGGCCCGGGATGGAAGTTTGGAACAATATCGTGGAGTTTTGTGCGCGTTGCAATCGCCCTTCCGAGCCTCGGTACAGCGTCTCCTCCGCCGTCATGGTGAGAACCAGTGGACCACAACACCATTAATGGCTAATTGCAGAACTGTATAATGACTTTACTGCTAAGTTAATAAAAATTTGTGTGCGATTATGATAGAACTACGAACTGCTCAAATGTATGTAGATCGGGTGCAGGCCGCATCCTAGAGAATGTCAGCTTCGTTAAAAAGTATAAAGAGCCAGCCATACTCCTTTTCGAATACAGATATTGTCTCTGTCAGTGGGTGGAAATGTCCACAAACTGTTACTTTTCACGATTCAAATTCAAGAACGGCAAAAGTAGCAGCTAGATCCCCAAGCTCAAAACACTTCTGTGTGACGCTGTAATGTGATCAAGTAGGGCAGAGGTGTCCAAACCTTTTTCAAAGAGGGCCACTTTAGAAAATATTAAAACACAATTGCGATCGGACCATAACAATGTCGCATACATACGCATTGCAACAATGCTACGCACCCACCAAAGAAAGAAAATACAATAAAATAGCCTTTTTTTGACCCCTTCAAAATGAGACAACAGGGAACAAGGAATCCTGACAATTTATAAAATATTCTTGTTTGATGGTGCTGGCGGGCCGTTTATAATACAATTTAGGAATGAATGAAGCTGCGGTCCGTATAAAATGTGTCCTCGGGCCGCATAAAGCATGTGCTTTAACCCATTTAGGCTAGGGATTATTGAATGCTTTAACTATTGAAATATAGCAGATATACAAGCTCACAGCGCAAAGCTCTGAGCTCACAGCGCAGCACTGGTGCCCCGCTGTGAGCTTTTAGATCTGCTATTTTTGAAAAAAGTCGTGAAAATGGGTGCAAATCTTTGAATATGTATTTTTAAAGCGAACGTTGGTAACTTAAATTTTGCTTCTGGGTGGTCCCTGGAACGAAATATTTTGAGATGGGGGTCCGTGGCCAAATAGCTATCATTTTGGAGGTCCTTCACATGAAAAAGTTTGAGAACCACTGACATAGTAGTCTCTCAAGAACAGACTAAATGAGCTCCAGTTAAGTGAAAATTACCTTTTCTTTGATGATGGCTAGCCAGATTGCTGACATTGAAACATAGGTTTAAAAAAAAATAAAAAATAGCAGATCTACAAGCTATATCTGCTATTTTTCAATAGTTGAAGCATGAAACAAATAATACACAATAATGTGTACCCGGTCTAAATGGGTTTACTCTTTTCTCACTCTCTCAGATGTCTGACAGTGACAGCGACGTGGAGTTCGTCCCAGTGAGAGGAACCCCAGCCAAACGCCGCTCTCCTCGTAGTATTAACCGGGTGCCTATATATACAGACCAGGTAAAGGCTCTGCTCAACAGCTAAAAGAAAGCTTTTGGAGTGGAAAGGCATTAGGCAGACTCAGTGGCGGCTGGTACATTCTTCTCCAGGGGGGGGTCGCTAGCCACACTATAAAAAATATAAATAAACTCAAGCAAACATGCACCAAGCCTAAGGTATCATCACTGCATAACTCCCAATTAATTAATTGTATTACTGCTATCTGATAAATACATGATGATGACATTCAATGGAAGGCTTTTCTTTTGTAAATAAAATACAGAGTACACACATAATGCATACATCATAATAAATAAAATGTGCCTTCATAACCTGAGACAGAAAACTAACCCTCAAACCCATGACTCTATCACCTTATGGCTTAACCTTTACTCGGTGGTGGAAAAACAATCAGGCCTACTGCAATGTAGAAATACTCTGTTACAAGTAGAAGTCTTGTATTAAAAATGTACTTCAAAATAACAAAAGTATTGGTACCAAAACAATACTGTATCATTCAAACGTTCCAAACCGCATGTATATCTGTTCAGACCTTCAGAAAGAAAGAGTTATCGCGCGTCAAACATCACCGATCTGCAAGCACAGTTGTGGGCTTGTAAATCGCCGATACGGCGACATCGTCGTTCGTCGAAGCATAACTCAGTATAGACATAACAGGCATAGAAGGAGGACGGGAAGCTCACCAGTTGGAATGAGCAGCAGCCAGTGCAGTACGTTCTCTATGTCTACATATACAGTATCAATGCTTTCATTGCTCTGTGCTCTATAACAGGGGTTCCAAACCTTTTTGTCTCAGGGCACCCCATTTTTTAATCCAAGGCACCCCTACATTATAATTTTTGCATCGCGAGGCGTTGTGTGCTTGTAGATCTGCTGTTTTCACTAGTTTTGTGTGACAGTCTTGTATGATGAAGCAGGGCTTTGCTTTACCAAAAGACGTACACATTTAAAATTTGGAGATACTAGGTTTCTGCCCGACAGTGACGATATTTCAGTGATTATGTTGCGAGGAAAACATTGAGATAATAGCCATTTTGGTTAGAACTGACTGAAAACAGCTTTGTACTTCAAGTTTAAAATGACACTAATTCTTTTTTCAAGTGTCAAATTATCTCGCGGCACCCCTGGACTGCCGTCGCGGCACCCCAGGGTGCCCCGTCACCCACTTTGAAAACCCCTGCTGTAGGGAACATTCATTCAATGGTTATAAACAGCATTGCAATTGAGGACTTTTTTTTTTTTGTTCTTCTTTTTTCTGGGGCCAGGCGTAAAACAATTTCTCGCTGACTGAGTCCATATTGTTGACGTGCTTGTACTGTAGGGCTGGGCCATATGGACTAAATCAGTGGTCTTCAATGTTTTCCAGCCCCAGGACCCCCTACCTGAGAGACAGATGAAGCAGGGACCCCCTACTACATAATTGTATAAAACTGTTACTGCAGATTAAATTTGTCATAGATTTCATAGATTGTTGGATTCATATCAACTCATTGCCTGCCACGTGACGAGTTTGACGGTAGTTCATTATGACCAAATAATTGCGATCATGTCAGATAATTGCGATTAGGCGATTATGTAATAATGGTGACATGCCTAGCGACACGTTGTGAGCTTGTACGTCTGCTATAGAGCAGTGAAGTCACTATGGAAAATAACATTGAGTCATCTTAAAATTGTCTCATATACAATAAGCATTGTGGTCCAAAAATAAACAAACGGTTTGCACGATATTGTCGCGGAGGAGGCTCTGTATGGTTTATGATAGTCATTCACTCATATTTGATAAAGCCTGTTTCTAGCGAAAATGTAACTATTTCGGCGATATGAAAAAAGTCTATGGGAATTCAGAATGGGGGAAAAAAAACATGAACCAGGTAGGATGGGTAAATGGCGTCAGACTTCACTGCTCTATTATCGATGCACGGCACCATCATGCGATAAAGCATCTCTTTACTCTCTCTCTCTCTCTCTCTCTCTCTCTCTCTCTCTCTCTCTCTCACTCTCACTCTCAGATATCTGACAGTGACGAGGAGGTGGTCCCAGTGAGAAGAACCCCAGTCAAACGCCGCAGTCGTGGTGGTGTTGACCCGGTGCCCGTATCAAACTCTCTTAACACTTCACAAAAGGTACAGTTATAACCAGGGTTCCCACGGTCATGACATTCCTGGAAATATTTTGAAATTTGAAAAATATTTTTCCAGTACTGGAAAGGTTTTGGAATTGATCAAGGGTCCTGGAAAAAATAGCTGTGCATTGTCTTTGGTTATTGATTTTGTTAATACCTCTGAAATGACAAATTTAACATTGGCCAAATTGTCAAATATTAGAGGCAAAAATTGTGAAAATAGCAGATCAACATGCTCACAACGCCTCGCAACGCGAGTCGTTGTGAGCATGTAGATCGGCTATTTTCACAACAGAACCGTGTTATACAAAATTCCTCAACTCGTGCTCGTCAGCGTCCCCAGTTCAAATATGATTATTTCGGGGGTCACGGCCTGAAAAGGTTGAGAACCACTGGCATACACTACCTGTCTTTGGGCATTGCACATAGGAGTAAGCGACTTGTTAATGTGCTGAATTATTGTTATATAGTTCTGGAAATTGGGTTAAATATTCTGGAAAAGTTTTGGAAATTTTTGGGAAATTAATTGGTAGAAATGCGTGGGAACCCTGTATACAATAATGCTAAAATGATAACACAAAAAGCCCTGAGCGCTTACTATACAAGATATAATCAATATTAGGAGCAGTAAAAGTATATTTACAGGAAACTGTGGGTGGGTCATTTCTTTTGTCTAGGTCCAGTAGTTGCAAATTGCATACATGTGATCTTTTATGGGGGTTTTGAGGGAGGGTAGGGAGTGACTCTTTTTGACGGCTGCTGGTAAGGGCATTCCACATGTTAGCATAACAGTAGAATGAATTCATGCCTAGGGCTGTCACGATTATGACATTTTACATGGCGATTCATTGTCACTCAAATAATTGCGATTAACGATTTAATTGTGTATTTTTCGTTGGCAATTACATTTCAGTTTGGCTTGTAGGCTTTGAAGTTGCACATGGTAGATATGACACATAACCTAAATATACCAAGACATGTCTGACATATTTGACAACTTTACACTTAAAAAAGAACATTGATAGTGGAAATAGCCGATCTACAAGCTCACAATGCGTCGCGACGCGTTGTGAGCTTGTAGATCTGCTATTTCTACTACTTTTTGAAAGTGTTTGAAACTACATTAACTCATACCCTGCCAAAAAAGACGTTTTCTATAATAAAAACGTCTTTTTAACTATGGACCTCCCTGCCAGACGTCTTCTGGACGTCTTTTTTTTGGACCTCCAACAGTGTACTAGCCATGATCGCGATCGCGAAATTGCATGTTTAACCCCCATACCAACCCCATCTTTCAAACATGGCAGCCATGTTTGTTTACATTTGAAGAAAACATAAGGGCTGCCTTCTCCTGAATGCCTGAACGGATTTCCAAGCGGATTTTTATTGTTTGAAAGCTGTGAAAAGCATGCACATGCATAGTGCATGATCTGTGCACGAATGTGTGCACCAGCGTGCACACTATTTTTTTAACCCTTTGTTGGCGAACCGGCAATATAAGAGGTCCCACTTTAAATATGGCACTGAAGAAGTTAACATGTCTCAACGACTATGACGATTATGCAAAACTATTGCGATTACCCAAAATAACTGTGATTATTACGATTATGTATTATGTAATAATTGTGACGGCCCTATTCATGCCCATGTTTGTGACAAATCTGCTGGGGGAATGGGATGAGGGGAGCTCCCTTTGGTGTTGGATTTGGTGCTCACAACGTGTCCTTCACATGGAAAGGTTTGAGCACCACTGACACACAGTTTAACTCTTTTTGCGCCGATCCCGAACTAGTTCGGCTTTATTTCTGCCTTTTTATCGTCCGGGGTGCGGATCCCGAACTAGTTCGGCTTTTTATATAAAATTATTTAAACACCCAGAGGCCTTACCTTAAATTTTCGAGCCGGCCGCCGGCCGCGATTTGTTTACATCGGCCCGCGAGAGCGTCGCGCCGCCCATATTTGCCGTCCACTCCAATGCAATCCAGGATCTTTGGAGCTCATTTTCTCTGTTCTATGCCTTTCTATGAGCGGCGCAAGGTTTAATCACGGCTAAATCGCCGAAAATTGGGCTTCTAAAATGAGTGGTAGCCAATAGCTAACTTCAAGCTAACTTCATCCTGTTCCTGTTCATGACACAAAGGAAAGTGTTCAGGCGCGTCATGGCTGCGCACGGCTTGTGCATATACAGCGTATGTCTATGGTGGATTCTCTGGCCACTGGGCGCCCTCTAGTGGAGATTCTGGGCACTGGATGAGTTAAGGAAAAAAAAGGAAATATTGAAAGACTTGCACAAATGTTTCAGATTTTTCAAAAAGAGCAGATCTACAAGCTCACAGCACTCGGTCTGTTTGTGTCTGCCTGTTTCTATGGCCAGGTGGTGGTCACTGAGTCTGTACATCTCTCTCTCTCTCTCTCTCTCTCTCTCTCTCAGATATCTGACAGTGACGAGGAGCTTGTCCCAGTGAGAAGAACCCCAGCCAAACGCCGCAGTCGTCGTGGTGTTGACCCGGTGCCTGTATCAAACTCTCTTAACACTTCACAAAAGGTACAGTTATACAGCTCCCTTTGGTGTTGCGTCCATGGGCGTTTCTAACTCATCGATACCTTTTTAGAGATTTTCCTCAATGAAGATCCGGATCCACTGATTCAGTCCGGGTCTTTCGTACTAATTCGGATGGCAAAATCAACAGAAAACTGTCAGAAAGCTCACAACGTGTCACTGGATGCGACATGTTGTGAGCTTGTGTGTCTGCTACCATCATGCGATAAAGCATGTGCTTTACTCTTTTCTCTCTCACAGATATCTGACAGTGACAGCGAAGAGGATTGTATAACTGTACCTTCACAAAAGGTACAGTTGTACAATAATGCTATACAAGATATCATCAACATTCTCTCTCTAGGTTGTCCTCGGACGAGCTTTCCATCGTCGCTTCCAGTCATCCCGGTTCTCCATACATCCGGCCAGTTCGTTGGTGCTTTGCGCTCCTGCGTCTTTCTTCAGTACATCCACATATGTTAGTGTGGGACGTCCTCGTGACCGGTGCCCATGTGTTGGTTCCCACAGCACCAGTTTACTGGCTGGCAGCTCCTGGTGTCTTTGGCAGTGTCCCGCAAGTCTCATTCTCCTGGCTGCTATTTTATCGCTCACCCTTAATATTCCAGCATACAGATTCTTGTTGGTGACATGCGTACTCTTGCTGATGTTGAGCACACTACACGTAACATTCTGGTGTAGCACCAGTCTAGAGACTTCTGCAGAGTTGGCTTCAGGGTCCAGCATGCACTGCCATATAGGAGAACAGACTCTACCGTCGCATAGAAGAAGCTGAGTTTGATTTGTCGGGGGAGGTTGGAGTTCCATACACTGGCCATTAGGGATGTTCCTAGCGACTAATTTCACTGACGTGTACACGACAATTTTGTAACCGAATACTCGGATAAACGAAAATTAATTGATGAATTTATTTATTGACATTAACACGCAGAAAATAGCCAAAATTGTGCACATTTCAATCTATTAGGCTAAACCTCATTTGAACAAGATATCAAGAGTATATGAAAGCCTTTTAATAATGTTTATACTATTGGAATCTGCTCCAAAATAATTAATTACATCACCAGTGGCAGTGAGTGAGAGACGTAACCCTAAGTAGGTCAATTACCAATTAACAGCGCAGCGCAGCTCAGCGCACCGCAGCTGGACTGACTGGCCTCGTCTCGTCTGGTGAAGCGACCTGTTCATCTCTGTTACGTTAAACAATTATTTATGGCATTCGCAGCCAACTTATGATTGAGACTACTTTCTCCATGTTCTCACCTCAAAATGGATTATTCTTCAGATGAGCGAATCACACTGATGCAGCAGGCAATAGCCTATACTCGAGCCGAGGTAACAAGCCGAGGTAACGGTGATTCACATCCAGTCGCCTTTATTGGATTTGATTTCTCCATCACATCACTCAGACAAACTTTACATCGTAGCAAGTTTTAACAGTAATGAATGATGAATGATGCTGCAGCTGCTCAATCACTCAATGTAGGCCTATACTCATGTTTAAGCAGCAGAAAGACAGACAGACAGACAGCTGCTGCTGCTGCTGCCGCTGAATGCTGCTGTCAGCGTGGTGCACCCGCTCTGGGTCATTGTGACCACTTATACCAGTGTGACAGTCAGGCTCCGCAAATCACCCATGGTAATTCTTAAGTTGCTTATTTTACTTATTAAAGCAAACTTGTATTATTAAGAAATGACATTAATATGGGTGCAAGATGCAAATTTTGAATAAAGTTCATATCTCAACAATTAAAAATATATTTAATAGATTAAACGAATTTTATTTACAAACCGAATAGTGGGATCAGCCCCGTGTAATCGGATAATCGAATAATCGCGCACATCCCTACTGGCCATGCCATTCAGGGCCATCCATGCAATTGCCTTCCTATTATTGGGAGCAGTAAAAAATATTTTATACTTTAGCTATTGAAACATAGCAGATCTACAAGCTCACAGCGCGGCACCGAGTGCCGTGCTGCGAGCTTGTAGATCTGCTATTTTTTAAAAGGCGTGAAAATGTGTGCAAATCTTTGAATATATGTATTTTTTGTACTAAAATTATGCTTCTGGGGGGTCCCAAGAACTAAATATTTTGAGATGGGGGTCCGTGGCCAAATACATATAATTTTGGGGGTTCTTCACATGAAAAGGTTTGAGCACCACTGACATAGAAACATAGTTAAGAAACAGAAAAACTAAAAAACTTAAATATTCAAAGACTTGCACAAATGTTCCCGATTTTTCAAAAATAGCAGATCTACAAGCTTGCGGTACGGCACTCGGTCTGTATGTGTCTGCCTGTTTCTATGGCCAGGTGGTGGTCACTGAGTCTGTACATCTCCCTCTCTCAATCACAGATATCTGACAGCGAGGAGGAGGTGGTCCCAGTGAGAAGAACCCCAACCAAACGCCGCAGTCGTCGTGTTATTGACCCGGTGCCCGTATCAAACTCTATTAACACTTCACAAAAGGTACAGGTACAACACAAAAAGCCCGGGGGGCTGATCTCCAATGTGGTCCTATGTGTTCAATTGACCAAGACATAATTATAAAGACATACTATTAGGGCTGCACAATGTATCGTTATCTCATCGTTATCGAGATATGACCATGCACATCAGTATCGCGAAAGGCAACGATAATGTGATATATCGCCCTGGGCAATATATCGTCCATATCGTTGTCCACATCGCCTATATCGTTGCCCATATCATTGCCTTTTGCTACACTTATATCAAAATAACAAGTGTGGGAACCCAATAGCACTTAAAATCAAGAGTGCTATTGACTTATTATGCTTAGTTTTCATTCACTATTGCAACAATTAAAATATTGAATATGAAATGTGTATAGTAATATTGTATGTCGATGTCGAAATATTTGGCATAAATATCGAGATATGAAATTTGGTCCATATCATGCAGCCCTACATACTATACAAGAAATCATCAATATTAGGAGCAGTAGAAGCCAAGTAGATTAACCAAAAAAACAGTGGCTGGGAAATTTCTTTTGGCAAGCTAGAAGACTTGTCTAGGTCCAGTAGTTATATCAGACTGGTGCTCTCTTATGGTGATTTTGAGGTAGGGTAGGGAGTGACGCTTGGACTGTGGGATGGGACGATAATCGTTATTATCCTTTATCGCGATTAAAAACATTCACACTAATCGTAACCTGGATATGTAATTTATCATGAAATTGTCCTCTGTCATGCACTGGGATCAATTCACCTTTTATTTGCCAAGCTGCATATCTGGTACCACTTAAACCCTCTATAATTGGTAAAAACAAACCTGTAAATAATGTACTTGATACAGTCTTTTTTTCCCCACTCTCTACCATATCTCTTTGCCAAAAATAGCCGATCTACAAGTTGCGTTGCGACACAATGTGAGCTTGTAGATTGTCTATGTTTGGCAAACATTCTGTACCAGAATAATGGACGTTGGGGATATTTTGATCATCTCGATAATCGTAAATCGCCATTATTTTGGTCACAATAATCGCAACATGAAATGTGCCATCCCTAGTTGGACATTGGCATAACCCTAGGTATAACTTATCATCTCCCCAAAGGGGGCTTGAGCCCCTGCCCTTTTAACCGTCTGTAAAAAGTGCCCTCTCCAGACCATGAATGCAGTTTTTACTATAGTGAAAGAAATGTAAAATGCCCCTCTTTCCATGCCATACCTGAAGGCAAAATTCAGAAGAGAGAATGGCCTCGTCCAAACTCTTCCTGCGTCATACTGTATGTTGAAGGAATTGCCCTCTCTGTGTAGAAATCTGTCACGCCACATCTCTAGAATTAACTCGATTATGCTTAGTTCAGTGTGGTATCACATGCTGAAAATAGCCGACCTCCGAGCTCACAACGCGTCGAGCTCACAACGCGTCGCAGCGCGACACGTCGTGAGCTCGGAGGTCTGCTATTTTCAATATTTCCACCCAAAGGCCCTTTTAGGAATTTCAGCCCCTGCCTCTCTAACATTCTCTGCACGTCCCTGCCCTCATAGATGCCTGTCAGCGATGTGGAGGTCAACAGCGACAGCGACGCGGAGGCGGCGCCAGTGATCGCCCCGCCCAAGCGGCGCCGCATGATTGACCCTTCAGCCATCGCCCCGGTGCCCATATATTCCAACAAGGTACTGTAAAACACGTGTGGGTACGGGATGCATTTGTGGTCAGGGTCACGGACCAATTTGTATGGGTCACGACTAGGGCTGTCACGATTATGTGAGCTTGTATATCTGCTATTTTTCAATAGTTAAAGCATTCAATAATTATAGGCATAAATGGGTTAAAAGAACTACCCAAAGTAAATATCAAGGCTGTTTTGTTTGCTGGACGCTAGGGCAGGCCTAGAACGCTCAGTATTCCTGAGCGACTAACTGAGTCCCTATAATACCTGATTTAATGTTTTTAATGCGTGTCAAAGTCTTACAGTAGACTGTTCTCACCTCCAGGTGTTCAGCTGCTTGAATCTCAATAAGATGCCCGCTACGCTGGTTAAGAACGACACTACAGGTAAGGATTTCATCAACACAAACAAAACGTGTGTCTACAAAAGTCGAAAGCAGCACGGCACTAAGTGTCGGGCTGTGAGCTTGCCTTGTATATCTGCTTTTTTTCTGAGAACTACTGTTTGAAACCACTGTTCTAAATCCTAAGTACTCAAACTTCTGAATTTGTTAGAAAAATGTCAAGGGGCCGCGGGCCAGTTGATAAAATGACATTACTTGATAACTTCTCTCTTTCATTTGCTTTATTTCCACATCACTTAAGACAAGTGCAATGTGCATTGTTTATGGCTTGGAATTCCATTTATATTCTGTCAATTACATCATTTATAATCAAAGTAATTTGCTGAATCTTCTTGTAGTAGATGGAATAGTGAAGACACGGTTTCAGTTGTAATCATAAGCTTCTGTTTATTGCTTCAGTCAAACACACCGGCTCCGTGCGCGCGCCAACTGCTTGTACACTTCCTGCAGTAGGTGGATCCCTGCTGGCTACCTTGTGCCCTAGTCTGGTGTACTGTGCCCCCTCTTGCCCAGAGCCCGCAATAACAGTCCTCAATATAGTAACACACACAACATAACATTTCTTTCTCTTTTTAATAAATCGGCAAGAATCTGCGATTTCAATGCCCACTTTAAAGATGTTTTGGCCATTATCTCTGGAATGGATATAATTTCAAGATATGAGTATTTGAATTGGCCAGACTAGCAATAGAATACAACAGAACTTCAGAAGATACTTCTATAATGGATTGGCGTATGTGCTTGTAGATCAGCTGTTTTCACTAGTTTTGTGCGACAGTCTTGTATGATGAAGCAGGGCTTTGCTTTAGCAAAAGACGTACACATTTGAAACTTGGAGATAACGAGGTTTCTGCCCGACAGTGGCGATATTTTAGTGATTATGTTGCGAGGAAAACGTTGAGATAATAGCCATTTTGGCTAGAACTGACTGAAAATAACTTTGTACTTCAAGTTTAAAATGATACTAAATATGTTTTCAAATGTTTTAAATGGGTTGATGTGTTGTTGGTTGAACCCTGTGTCCAGCTGCCGTGGCCAAGTGTGCTGATGCGGCGGTGCTGCCCGTGCCCACGGCCCAGGGGGACAGCTCCGTCTACCTCACAGACTCTGAGGACGAGGAGCCGCAGAAAGTCACCGCCCAACCGTGAGTACAGTTTATCTTCTCAATACCACGGAGCCTCATCCTGACTAGGTCTGTCACCATTAATACGTAATAATATGTAATCGTCTAATCACATTTATTTGACATAATCGCAATTATATTTTTCATAATCATCATAATCGATTCCACATTGAAAAATGTTTGTGTATTTTCAAACATGTTCAGAAAATAGTGGAAATGGCATATCTACAAGACGCGTTGTGAGCTTGTAGATCGGCTATTTCCACTATCAATGTTCTTTTTTTAAGTATCAAGTTGTCAAATATTTCAGTAATTTCTTTGTATATTTAGGTTATGTGTCATATCGGCCATGTGCAACTTCAAAGCCTAAAAGCCAAACATAAATGTAATTGTCAACGACAAAAACACAATTAAATCATTAATCGCAATTATATGAGTGACAATTCATCGTCCTGTAAAATGTCATAATCGTGACGGCCCTAACCCTGACTAGAGCTGTCACGATAACACATTTAAATTGACGCTTAATTGTCACACAAACAATGGCGATTAACGATTTAATTGTGTTTTTGTCGTTGAAGACTGGAACATAATGAATACATACTTGATTTAGGCTTCATAATCACGAACTGCACAGGGCAGATTACTGACCTATTTGATTTTAAATAGCAGAAATAGCAGTTCAACCATACAAAAGTGTCTCACAAAGTGTTGTGAAAATAGCCTATCGTGGCCCATTGTGAGTTTGTTTTTTCTATCTTTTAAAATAATAACAAAGAAAACTATATACATTTATATAACAAGCATATACAGTATTAACCACAGACAATGTTCAGCCTAACTGGTTTCTTTGAAGGCATGAAGAGTATTAAGCTAACACTAATTTGTCAGCATCTCTCTCTCTCTCTCTCTCTCTCTCTCTCTCTCTCTCTCTCTCTCTCTCTCTGGTTTTGCAGGGTAAACACTATCATCCACTCCCCCTCTCCACCACCGCCCATAGGCAGTCCCGCTACACGCTCCACACGGGCCAGCCGGCGGAAGGTTAGGTGAGTTGGAGTTCCTCCGTTCTGCTGGAGTTCATTCTTGTGGACATTTCTAGTGATCAAGGACAGGCTTGACACTCTGCACACACACATGCCAGAGCTGCACAATATGGATTCAATATGTCATACTTTGATATTTATGTCAAATATCTCGGTAGGTTTGCCATTAACACGTGGGCTGCCATTGTTTTGGTAATTCTATGTGCTGTAGCTCAGGGGTTCCCAAACGTTTTTTGTCTCAGGGCACCCCATGAATAATCCGAGGCACACCTACATTATAATTTTCACTCCCAGCACCTTATATTTATAGCATATCGTCGTTGTCGGGTGGAAACCTTATGTCCAAAACCGTTCGTTTTGTATTTATCATCTATAAAATTTACAAAACTAGTGAAAACAGATTTAAAAGCACACAATGCCTCGCATCGCGAGGCGTTGTGTACTGGTCTACAGTACTTGTAGACCAGCTGTTTTTACTAGTTTACTAGTTTTACTAGTTTTGTGCGACAGTCTTGTATGATGAAGCAGGGCTTTGCTTTAGCAAAATACGTACACATTTGAAACTTGGAGATACGAGGTTTCTGCCTGACAGTGACGATATTTTAGTGATTATGTTGCGAGGAAAACGTTGAGATAAGAGCCATTTTGGTAGGAACTGACTGAAAATATCTTTGTACTTCAAGTTTAAAATGATACTAAACATTTTTTAGTATCACCCACTTTGAAAACCCCTGGTATAGAGAATCACAGGCCTCACATCCAAAAGCTGAAGGTCATTGCGACCATCAGGGCGCAGTTACTATGAAAACGTCAACCGGTCGCCCGTCACTCCGTCACGCTACCGTCGCGCTAGGCTGTGGCTTTGACACACAGCTCAGCTGCGAACGCTGCTGCACCTCTGTCAGCTGGGCCGCTCGGCACTGATTGCTGCCGCCTCGCCACACACACACACACACACACGCACTCTCAGCTCCGCCTCCAACACCGTATAAGAAAGCAGAAACACAGCCCTTACAGAGGCAGATAGGCACACAACTTTTTTTTTTCCGACCACATGAACGGACTTAGGTCAAGGGTACTTAGGAGCCGCATGGCGGCGATCCGATTTTGGATTGTTTTTATAAAGTCAAAATAAATTCTCTGGTTTCTTAGGTGGGGCAGTCTGGACCAAGTAACAGCTTTTACTCTGGATTCTCAGGTTGTGGCAGTAAATGAGTTTAATACACTAGTTGTTAATTTTGAAACCTAAGTTTACAAACAGCCAGCTAACCCTCCACATACTGTATTACATTCTAATTAACATAATTAATTAAATCATGTAGTACCTATTTACATTTTGTGCAAATTATTATTTTTATCTTTTTTTTTTTTTTTTTTTTTTTTTTTTACTTTTTTTTAATTCATCGTCCATCGTCCTGCCGTGCCTCCATATTTGGGCACAACTGACGTCATCGGTATTGTCATAACATGACCCAGTCCAAACTCCCCTATTGGCTCCCCTAATGCCCAAGGAATAAAAAGAGTCGCGGCAGGCGTGCGGCTGTGAGGAACTTCGAGAGAAAACTGCTTTGTCTTTGCGGAGGTCGGTCATTCACACCAGGCGTGGTAAACTACAGGCGATGTTTGTCTGATGATGACACAAAGGGCCGTCTATTTCCCCACTTCCCCGCACGCAGGCTTGTTGTGTGCAACCGCAGGAGGATGGCCACCGCCGCGTCACTCGAGGACATCATTCCGATATCCTACGAAGCTATTGTGGAAGAATCAGAGTCGGATGAACTAGAGATCGCGGGTGACAGCGACGGCTTCCGGGAGGAGGAGCTAGCGCACAGACTCGGCGTAGTCAGCCGGGCCTGGAGTGATGTCTGCAAGTCCCCGTCGCAGCCGCCGATGTTTGAGTGGCTCAAACAGGCCCTCGCTCCCCTCGGGGCGACTCTGACCAAGATCAACAAGCACCGGAAAACGGGAAGCCCATCGAGGACGGACAAAAGGGAGTCGCTAAAGGAGCACGTCGTCGCCGCCGACAGCGGAGCAAAGCAGCCCAGTCCGGAGAGCTCGGGCAAAGGGAGTCCTGAAAGCAGGGGAAACGCGGTGCGCTCGTCCGGCCACGCGGCGTCGGGCCGCACACCGTCCAGCCTTGCGCCGGCGGCCAGCCACACGCCGGCCAGCAACACGTCGTCTAAAGCCCAAATGCTAGGCATTCCACGGTTTAGCAGCTTTCGCAACAGCCTCATAAAGTGCGAGCTGCAGAAGAAAGAAGAGAGCTACACGTACCTGGACAACTTCAGTTTCTTCCTTGGTACGTACAATGTGAACGGCCAGTCGCCGAGGGAAAGCCTCCGCCCTTGGCTCGGCTGCAGCCCTGTCCCCCCCGACATGTACGGCATCGGTTTCCAGGAGCTGGACCTGAGCAAGGCGGCTTTCTTTTTCAACGACACGCCGCGAGAGCCTGAGTGGATGACGGCGGTATTCGAGGCTTTACACCCGGAAGCCAAGTATGTTTTAGTGAAGCTGGTGCGCCTGGTCGGCATGATGCTGCTCTTCTATGCGAAGAAAGAACACGCCAAGTTCATCTCTGAAGTGGAGGCCGAGTCCGTGGGCACCGGCATCATGGGAAGAATGGGGAACAAGGGAGCGGTGGCGATACACTTTCGCTTTCACAACTCCAACATCTGTGTGGTCAACTCACACCTATCGGCCCACATCGAGTGCGAGAGACGCAACCAAGACTACAAGGACATCTGCAGCCGTCTCCAGTTTCACCCCCTGGACCCCACGCGGGGTCCCCTCTCCATCATGAAGCACAACGTGGTGCTGTGGGTCGGGGACCTCAACTACAGAATCAGTGACCTCGATGTCCAACACGTGAAGAATCTAATCACCAAGAAGGACTTTGAAACGCTACATAACTATGACCAGCTGAAGAGGCAGATCAACGAGGAGGCCGCGTTCAGCGGCTTCGCGGAGGGTGCAATCGACTTCCAGCCCACCTACAAATACAACACGGGCTCTGACCAGTGGGACACGAGCGAGAAATGTCGAGTGCCCGCCTGGTGCGATCGGATCCTGTGGCGGGGGAAGAACATCAGACAACTGCAGTACCAGAGCCACATGACCCTGAAAGTCAGCGATCACAAGCCAGTCAGCTCCCTGCTCGAGATCGGGATCAAGGTAGTGGACGAAGAGGCCCACAAGAAGACCTTTGAAGAGATCGTACGCGCCATCGACAAGATGGAGGCGGAGTGCACTCCGTCCTTGACCGTGTCCAAGCAAGAGTTCCACTTCAAGGACGTGAGATACATGCAGCACCAGGTGGACACGCTGAGATTGTACAACAACGGGCAGGTCCCGTGTCAGTTTGAGTTCATCCCGAAGCTAGACGAGCCCGCCTACTGCAAGCCCTGGCTCACTGCCACGCCGCACAAGGGCTTCATCGCTCAGGGCGCTCGCATGGACGTCGACCTGGAGGTCTTCGTCAACCGGTCGACGGCTCCCGAGCTCAACTCTGGCCGGCAGGAGATCCAAGACGTCCTGGTGCTCCACCTGGAGAGGGGACAGGACTACTTCGTCTCCGTGTCCGGCAACTACCTGCCCAGCTGCTACGGCAGCCCCATCCACACGCTGTGCCAGCTGACGGAGCCCATCCAGCGCGTGCCTCGGGAGACCATCCGCGAACTGAGCGAGTCGGCGGCGGCGGCAGTGTACGGGAGCGCCGCGGTCACCGACAAGCCTCCGGACATTCCCAGGGAACTCAGGACGATGGTGGACCGCTTGCTTCGCAGCGCCCTCAACCAGGAGGACCTCTTTCAGCAGCCGGGGCTCCGCCGGGAGTTTCGGGAGATAAGGGATAGCCTCGACACGGGCGCGCCTGACTCTCTCCCCGGCAGCAACCACTCGGTAGCCGAGGCCTTGCTTCTCTTCCTGGACGCCCTCCCGGAGCCTGTGGTGCCCTACTCTTTCTACCGGCAGTGCCTGGAGTGCTGCTCTAATGTCAGCGAGTGCAGGAAGGTCGTCTCCGCGTTGCCTCGGTCCCATAGGAACGTGTTCAGCTATCTGGCCGCCTTTCTCCGCAAGCTGCTGAGAAACTCTGCGTTCAATCGGCTCGACGCCAACATTCTGGCCGCCATATTTGCTCCTCTGCTTCTGCGGTCCCCTACCAGGCAGGACCTGGCGGAGAAGAGGAAGACCCTGGAGTTCTTTCAGCACTTCTTGATTGAGGATCCCACTTCACCGCCATGAAGAGTGGCGACTAACCCGTACACACGTGTAAAGAATCGGACTTGTGTTCTTCTATGTTCCTAGATGGGTCTCTGTATGGCATAGTCGAGTTGACAAGGAGGCCCATCCTCTTTTTTCGGCAGCTAAGTAAGCTTTAAATATCATTCCAACGCAGACTGCTTTGTCCGAGTCCAGTCCGTATCGTACGATGGGTCCCGTAGAAGTGCATGGCTGGCGGCATCCTGGAAGCAGGAGTGGGAGTATGCTGGGCCCTCCTGTATCCACCGCTACATCTGGGACCCGGGAGTTGGCGTGGAAGGAGAGGACCACGCCAGCAATGGACCCTATATTGAACCGCCTGTGCACTGGAGTCGGCTGCTTCAAATCAGCGATGAAGAAGTGGGGCTTGGCAGACAGTGCAACATGCCAAGCCACCTTCGGACCACCTTCGGAGGCCGACTTCCAAGTGGGACCAGAGACAAGGGCGTGGCTACACAATACTCAGTTGGACATTAAGAGGATGATACACGAAAGAAGAAGGTACGATTCGGTATGCTCATGAAGCCGAACAATGTTAAATCCTTGTCTATTCATGTCAATGCTGCTCAACAGCACCGCTCGGTGGTTGCAGCTGTTGTTGCCGTGCTCATACATATGGACGTGAAGAACGTGCTCATAATGGACAAACACACTCTGTCAAATGTTGGGAGCGGCAGGCACAAAAAACCCTCTATCGTCACATTTTCTTTGGAGAAATCCCTGGATCGATCTGTACAATAAGCTGACACAAGAGAAGGGACTTCTTGACTTGACTCCTGTCTAAATGTCATTTACCAGTGGCGTCCCATGAAGGATTCATATTATCAGTGGGTGTTTGACATTGAAATCTACCGTCCGGTTTGACCAGTGGGTGATTTTCCCTGCCCTGCTTGGCGTAGTCAGACGGGGATTAAATGTAATCTTAAACCAGCAACCATGCACTAGACCAGGCATGGGCAACTTTGATGATGGTGAGGGCCACTCCCACTATATTTCCACCTTCACTCCAGAGGGCCACATTGCATATTCTACGTCCTACTTTGTCATTCTGGTATCGCATACAATAGAAGCAAACATAGCAGATCTACAAGCTCAAAACGCATCGCGCTGCGATGCGTTTTGAGCTTGTAGATCGGCTATTTTTACTTCTTTTGAATTGGAATCCTGAATTATTATTTTTGAGCGGTGGTCACAGCGCTCCTATACGTGGCCGTGTGTGTGGGTATGTCTGTCTCCGTCCGTCCGTCCGTGTCTGTCTGTCTGTATGTAGCCTACAGTACCTTTTATGACCACACATGTTAAGGGAGGGGCGCTGTTTTCAGGCCAGGCCAGGCCAGACACACACGCACACACACACACACACACACACACACACACAGGGGGGAAGGGGGGAGGGGGGTGGGGGGGGGAGAGGGTGGGTAAGAGGGTGCTGTTGAGACTAGCCTGGGGGGGGGGGGGGGGGGGGGTGACAGAATTCATAGATCTAGAACACATAGAATTCATAGATATAGAACACAGAATATGTACAGTACAGTACAGTTAGGTACAGTAAACCACCGCTCAGTTCACACGGGTGTGATTTTTTTATTTCTTATTTGGAATCATGTAACATTATGATTTAATTTCAAATGCATTTAGTAATACTCATATTAACTTTATGAACTTAAATACAAATACGTTGGACATAAAAAAGACTACTACTAGTCATTAAGCTACTAATTAAAATTTTGCATGTTTGGGATTGTAACAGCTGAAATCAATAATATAACAGTATTCCAATATTAACCTGCGGGCCGCATTAAGTGAAGGTGGGGGCCGCATGTGGCTCCCGGGCCGCCAGTTGCCCATGTATGAACTACCGGTAGACAAATGTTTTGTGTGTGCGTTGCCAGTAGACCAAGGAAGTCAACCCTTGAATATTTTTTTCACATTTTGTGAATTCACAATCTCACTGCTGTCGTGCTGTCCCTCCATATTTGGGCAAGAATGATGACATCAGAGCTCCACAGGATAGGCCAGTGGTTCTCAAACATTTTCATGTCAAGACCCCCATAATGACACTTATTAGCCCACGGAAAACATATGCCAAGAACCCCTTTAAGAGAAGATCTTTACGGCATTTTCAAGGACCCCCACTTTGACATGCATTAGGCTTCGGACCCCCATTCTGTCTCTGGGACCCCAATTTATAATTTAACTTGAGAGAGTACAAATGGAACGGTCATTTGGTTCTGTACACTCCCTGAAACTCCCTCGGGGACCCCTGGGGGGGCCCTGGACCCCACTTTGAGAACCACCTTTGTTAGACCACATGTTTTTGTTTCTGCATTAATTTCTGGATGGGGTCTTCAGGTTGCAAGACATCCACTGGAAGGTGTTGGCAAGTGAACACACACAGACAACACACACACCTACCTTGTACAGCCTGGCTCTACAGAAGGGCTTCTTTTAATAATAATAATAATAATAATGATGCATTTTATTTCTAACGAGCTTTACATTCTTGCTAATCTCAAAGTGGTACAGGGTTAAACGCATGGCATAAAAACAGCAAAACATCAATTACAGGGGACCCACTTTGGCTATACTAAACGGGTCAGCTTTAAAACTAAGCAACACAAAAAAAGGAATGAAAGGACAAGGCCCAGGAATAATTAAGAAGACACTTTGTTAAAAAGGTACGTTTTCAGTCCGGTTTTAAAATCATGAGGGGACTGTGGTGCTCTCAAGTGTTCGGATAGGTCGCCCATGGTGCGGAGGATGGTGTTGGAAGAGCGGAGGCTTCGAGTGGCTGGTTTTGGTTTGAGAAGTTCTTTGACTTTGAGGCATTCCATAGATGCACTGGTGTGTGAGGAGGGAAATCTTGTATTCAGTCCTGAAGGCAATGGGGAGCCAGTGAGGCGAACGGAGGATGGGTGTTATATGGTCATATTTTTTTTGTCTGTCTGTCTGTGTGTGTGTGTGTCTGTCCAGGGTCAATCTTGGACGGAAGTCACAGATCCACAAGGAAGCCATCTTGTTTGTTTATACGCTGTGCCTTTGTAGGAGGCGAGCTGTCTAGATATGACTCTGTGCTATCTCTCTCTATGTGTCTGTCTCTGCATCACCCCGTGACTAAACTCACAAACTGCCGCTGGTCAGCGATAGACCAAGGAAGTCACTTTTTATATACATGCATTACATTGTTTTAAATAATGGAAGTTAAAGGCTCACTATGTAACTGTCTTTTTAAATGAATACAATGTCATTTTCCAGTCTATCGATGAGTATGTTAAGCAAGGGATAACATCTCGCTCAGCAGTCATTATCGAGTGATAGGAGCCCGACAGGTTGATGTGCCACCGACGCGAAGCGTCGGTGGCATATCAACAAAGTATTTCAACAAAGTATTTCCTTGTTTACAGACGGCTGAAAGTGCGTCCCCCAGCGTAACACGGTCGCCTTGGAAAACAAGGAAGTGCTGGTCAAATAGAATCCATTTTCTGTTACTGCGTCGTCTATTTCTCGCCTAAAATGTTTTTAAAGACATTCTTCAGGGCAAGGGCAGGGTTTGGTTGTAAATGACACTGTGTGTTTGTTTACATGGTAGAAATGTTGGATACGGCACTAAATTCACACAGCTCAGCCTGAATGCAGCCGCTGCTCTGAGCCGTCGATTAGGCAGCGGTGAATTATAGAGCGAAGTCATTATACGCTCATAATTCACCGCTGATTTCAGCGCTCGACCAATCAGAATCAAGCATCCAAACAAGCCGGGTAATAATACAATATAACTTAAAAAGTTGGGTACAACTTGTGAGGTTGTAGATTGGCTATTTTCACAATGTTTGCCTCTTTCTTAACCCCGTATTTGTCCAATTTGGTATTAAAAGGTCTTAAAGGTCAATCAATTGTCATTTACAAAATGTCTCTCTCTCCCTCCCCCTCTTGTCTCTTTGTCAGTGACATGAACAGAAAGCTGAGCGCGTTGGGCTCCCGTCTCCGTACGTCCCCGTTGAAAAGAGCCAGGCAACCCAGCACCCCGTCCACGCCGACCGCGGGGTGCGGCCTCAACGAGGACGAAGAGGAGGGCGACCGGGACGTCACCCTGAAGTTCCGCTGGCGCTCTGTCCTGCACAAAGTCACGGTGCCATCTGTACGTCACACGATGGCCAAAACGCAAAACCTCCTATCCGAAAAATTCACCTTGTTGGGAAAATGAAAAAGAAAATGTGTGTTCAACACCAAAAACCTCCTATATACTATTTCTAGGTAAAAACCTCCTATCTGCAGTCGACAACATGCAGATAGGAGGTTTTTACCTAGAAATAGTTAGGCTATTTTTTTGCTAAATAACGCTTTTTAAATCACTTCATTGAGATCAAGATATTCTACTGGTTTGTTACAAGTAGGGATGTCCGATATTTACTTTTTTACCGATAACCGATAATATCCAACCCTTAATTTCCGATTCCGATATTAACCTATACCGATACCGATATATGCTAATATAATATCTAGCAGTGATTCTCAACCATTTGAATTTCAAGGACTCCCAGTTTGAAATGCATTAGGCTACTGACCCCCATTTAATGGCATTTATATATCGCTGGGACCCCAATTTACATTATAAAATCATATTAAGAGTGTACAAATGGAATGGGTCCATTTCATTCCATTTGTACACTCAGTTACAGACCTGTAAGGGTCCATTTGGTTGCTAAATATCTAACATTAGCTGGGGACCCCCTGAGAGTCCCCATACCCCACTTTGGGGTTTTTTACCAATATTTTCCGATATAAATTTGTATGCTAATATCGGCCGATAATATCGGACATCCCTAGTTACAGGTATTACCATTAACATTTTTTATCAAGTTTCACCACCTGACACCAATCATTAGCAATCAACAAGTTAATGCAGATAGGAGGTTTTGAGCTTCATCATTTTGCCACTTTTGCAAACCTGTCAAATGTCATGTTCTGGTCACATGACATTTTTTGGCAAAATGAGGGGCAGAACAATCTTGCAGACAGACTGACCTGCATGTGCAGCATAGCCTGTCGTCCTCATTTCAAGTGAAATCCAAAAATCATGAAATTTGCAGATGTTTTGTGGAGGTTTTGTGTTTTGGCCATCAACATCATCTTTGCTTGCACACAGTTTGCGGAAGTTCGTGGTCATCTTCATGTGTAAAGTGCAGAGTGTGAATTGTTTCTTAGCCCCCCTTTTCTCCCCAATTTAGTTGTTATGCCAATTATTTCTAGCTTGGCATCCCCAGCCTTATTCGCTGCGTTCATCTGTTTCTCACTTCTCAGTCTTTCCAGGGTCCATTCGACTCGCGTTTCCATTACGTAGGCAAGTCAGGAAGGGATTTGGGTTTTACGTTGGTCAACACCCCATCAGAAGCCACAAGCCGTTTGCACTCATTTGGACACGGAGACACGAGGCTTTCCAGACTGTAAAGTGAGAAAAACTAAACGCTGAGCCAGAGCAGTGTAAGCAGAGTGGCGACACGCTTTGATCTCGCCGCAGACCGGAAGTGGCGTCGCATGGAGCCTGTTCTCATTCTCCTCTCCAAGTTAGACAACATTATTAAAAGGGGGAAAAAGACATGATTTAGTCTACTTACCAGCGAGTGAAAATGCCTCGGTTATAATGGGGGCGGACGGGGCTGAAGAGCAGCAAAGGCTCGCTAAGAATGAGAACAGGCTCCAGTAAGCTAGGCTAAGCTAGCTTTCCACCATAGAGTAAATAGGCTTTCCACGCTTACAATGGGAGTCGACGTAAGTGTCATAACTCTCTCTCTAGGGGTCTGCGCTGAACATACCAAGCAGGCTGGATCCCAGACTAAACTATTTCCTCACACACATTTCTGTGAGTTGTCACTGCTGCCGTGCCCGTGTTTCGAGCTTGTAGATCTGCTACTTTTGATGCTTTTATGTGACGTTAGGGCGTTGATAAAGACAGGGTTCCCACGGTCATGAAATTCCTGGAAATATTTTGAAAAAATATTTTTCCAGTACTGGAAAAGTTTTGGAATTCATCAAGGGTCCTGGAAGGTCCTGGAAAAAATGTCTATGCATTGTCTTTGGTTATTGATTTTGTTAATACCTCTGAAATGACAAATTAAACATGGGCCAAATTGTCAAATATTAGAGGCAGAAATTGTGAAAATAGCCGATCTACATGCTCACAACGCCTCGCAACCAATAAAACCGTGTTATACAAAATTCCTCTACTCTTAGTGCTCGTCAGGGTGCCGTTCAAATATGATTATTTGGGGGGGTCACGGCCTGAAAAGGTTGAGAACCACTGGCATACACTACCTGTCTTTGGGCATTGTGCATAGGAGTAAGCTACTCGTTATTGAGCTGAATTATTCTTATATAGTCCTGGAAATTGGGTTAAATATTCTGGAAAGGTTTTGGAAACGTTTTGGAAATTAATTGGTAAAGATGTGTGGGAACCCTGGATAAAGAAAACAAGTGACAATATGGAGATGCCCCCGGACAGCAACGATAGTTTTCTCACTAACTCGCAGCATGCTCTCGCTCTGTGCCCTCATTTGAACACCCACTTTGCGTTTTCAGTCTGCGCCGCTGAGCAAGGCGGTGGAGGAGCTGTCCGTCAAGATCAAACTCCCGCCCTCCCGCATCCTCCTGCTGAGGAAGGAGAGGGAACTGCCCACCGACTCCACAGCCAATGAGCTCGGCCTCGGCATCGCCGACATCATAGGTGGGTCGCGCTCAATGCGCACAGTAAGTTGCCTTACGTCTTTACAGAACAATAAAAGAGAAAGGCATTAGGCATTGGTTATTAACTCATTGCATGCCAGGCCCGATAGTCCCGAGATTATTTCAATGTCTTTCCCTGCCAGGCCCGATAGTCCCGAGAATTTCCGCCATTTTGAAGAAAAAAAAAATCAAATTTTTTTTTGGACCCCAAAAAATGTAGTAGGCATGATAGAAATCGCGAAATTGCATGTTTAAGCCCCATAGCAACCCCATCTATCAAACATGGCAGCCATCTTTGTTTACATTTTAGGAAAACATAATGGCTTCTATCTCATGAATGCCTGAACGGATTTCCATTCGGATTTTTTTGTTTGAAAGCTGTGAGCAATGTGGACACACGTGGTGCATTATCTAGGCATGGGTGTGCATGATCCGTGCACTATGAATTACATGGAAGTCTATGGAGACTGGAGGCATGGTAGAGTACGAAGGTATTGTTAAATGGCGGGGAATGTGTTAAGGGTACACATTATTGTGTATCATTATTTTATGCTTTAACTATTGAAAAATAGCAGATATACAAGCTCACAGCGCGGCACCGAGTGCCGCGCTGCGAGCTTGTAGATCTGCTATTTTTGAAAATACGTGAACATTTTAATTTTTACCTGTGTCTTTTGAATCCTGTCTTTTTGACAAACCTATGTTTTGTGTCAGCAATCTGGCTAGCCATCATCAAAGAAAAGGTCCTTTTCACTTAACTGGAGCTCAGTTAGTCTGTTCTTGAGAGACTACTATGTCAGTGGTTCTCAAACTGTTTCATGTGAAGGACCTCCAAAATTAAATGTTTTTTCAAAATATCTCAAAATATTTAGTTCCAGGTGCCACCCAGAAGCAAAATTTGAGTTACAAATGTTCGCTTGAAAAAAACATATTCAAAGATTTGCACACATTTTCACGACTTTTTCAAAAATGGCAGATCTGCACTGTACAAGCTTGCAGCCCGGCACTCTGTGCCGTGCTGTGAGCTTGTATATCTGCTATTTTTCAATAGTTAATTTTACATATGACAAAAGATGAGACTGTGATTTTCTTTTTTGCCATCTCAGACTGTGTGATCATCCAAGAGGAGAATAAAGAAGCGGATGAGAATGATGATGGGATGATAAGCATCAGGATCCAGAACAAGGAGAGGAGCGCAGCACAGACCTACTCCCTACACAGAGTGAGTATCGACCTCACCTAGGCACGTGCACACATAGACATCAAAGGGGGCTTGAGCCCCTGCCCTTTTATCCGTCTGTACAACCTGCCCTCATTCCATGCCATTCCTGAAGGCAGCATTCAATAGAATTGCTTTGTCAAAACCCTCATGCAGCATCTTATGTTGAAAGAATTGCCCTCTCTGTGTAGAATTCCATGCCATTATGCCACACCGAAAATAGTCCACCTCCAAGCTCACAAGTCACAACGTGTCGCAGCGCGACAGCTTGGACGTCTGCTATTTTCTGTACTTCCACCAAAAGGCCCTTTTGGAAATTCTAACATTCTCTGACCCTGACCTCACCTACTAGTTTTGAAACAGTTGGGTCATCATACGCAGACAAACGTGTCAGTGGCAAACACTTGTCCTTGTCCATGGCAAATTCTAGATTTTCTGATTTACACACAATTATACTGTCCTTGTTTTGACCATAATAGTGGTTCTCAAACATTTTGTTTGCAAGGAGCCCTATAACTCAGAGTGACAGAGTGTACAAATGGAACCAGATGGATCCATTTGTACACTTTTTACACAGTTTTTGTCGGATTCCTGAGCCAATAATTGATGACCAGCAGTGGTTCCCTATGGGGACACAAAGAGCCTGCTTTGTTCCCTATGGAGTCTCCTCAAATTATTGTTTTAGGAATGAGACAAAAACCCGCTGGGGGGGTGGGGGTGTATGTGTGTTCTCTCCTCCGCACCATCAGTGCCCATACCCTAGGTTGGGTTGGCAAAAGGGGCCTTTCTGTGTGGAGTTTGCATGTTTTCCCTGTGTCTCCTAGGGTAGATACCCTCACAAAAACATGCAGTAGTCCTGGTTTCTATACCGCCTCCCCCTGGCCAGCCGGGGCTCCACAGGTGTGGCAGAGGGAGAGCAGAAACCAGGACTACAGCTTAGGCATTGGCACTGGGGGAAAAAAATGGGTTATAATCGTGGGATACAAAAATAAAGAAAAAAGGAATAGCGTGTTCCTTCCACGCACTATGTCCAACCGGGGGGAACTTTCCCCCTGTCAGGGGAAATGAAGCAACGTGGACTCCTCATGCATAGAAAGCATGAGGTCAGTCCGTGGCTCTCCCTGGGTTGGCAGAGGGAGTGTAGCGCCCAGGTTTACAGTAGATAAGTGACATTGGGTGAGGAAAAAGAAAAAAAAAGTCTAACATTGCCTCGGTTCCTGTGTGTTTCCGTCAGGACGCCGCCCTGGGCTCGGTGCTCCGCCAGTACCTGTCCACCACCTACCCCAACGCCAAGCGCAAGCCCAAGGTGGTGTTCTGCTTCGACGGCACCACCATCACAACCAACCAGACCCCCTCCCAGCTCGACATGGAGGACGGCGACGTCATCGACGTGTGGGCCTGAATATTCAACCCATTTAGAATGGGTACTCATTATTATAGTGTATTATTATTTTACGCTTTAACTATTGAAAAACAGCAGATATACAAGCTCACAGCGCGCTGCGAGCTTGTAGATCTGCTGTTTTTGAAGAATTGTGGAAATTCGAATTTTGACCCGATTCTATAAGTGTCTTTTGAATCCTTTGTGTAAAACCTTTTCATGTAAAGGACCCCCAAATGATATTTATTTGGCCACGGACCCTTGTTCCAGGGACCACCCAGAAGCAAAATTTGAGTTACAAACGTTCACTTTGAAAATACATATATTCAAAGATTTGCACACATTTTCACGACTTTTTCAAAAATAGCAGATCTACAAGCGTGCCGCGCTGTGAGCTTGTATATCTGCTATTTTTCACTGGTTAAAGCATTCAATAATGCTAGGCCTAAATGGCTTAACAGCGTTTCTTTTTATTATTATTATTATTTTGGAACTGTTGCACTTACGTTTTAATTATTAAAATTATTATAGAAAATAATATGTATAATAAACTGTTCTTTTGAGTTTGTGGCTGCTGTTCTTTGTGATTAAGCGTTATAATGTAGAATATGTTTTAAATGCAGGCCCGGATCTACCATATGGGCACTTTGGGCACGTTTAACAAGAGCTTGTGGCCAAATAACTTGCTACTTTGGACCCTTGTTTCTTTGCTCCGTTTCCTTGAATCAGGGTTCCCACGGTCATGAAATTCCTGGAAATATTTTGAAATTAGAAAAATATTTTTCCAGTACTGGAAAAGTTTTGGAATTGATCAAGGGTCCTGGAAGGTCCTGGAAAAAATAGCATCTGGTCTTTGGTCTGCCACGGGGTCTCCTCCCAGTGGGACTTTCATCGAGGACCTTCCTAGGAAGGTGCTCGAGGGGCATCCGTACTAGATGCCCGAACCACCTAAGCTGACTCCTTTCCAAGTGTAGGAGCAGCGGTTCTACTCCAAGTCGAGTGGTGGTCCTTTGAAATAAAAGAATGTTGCAAATCACGGGTCTTACTGTTGGTGGGGAGATATAAGGAGAGGGTTCACTGCAGGTCCTATAATCGAAATTAAACCATTTCTCTGGGGACCCTTGGAAGTTGGAAACCCCTCCTTTGAGAACCATGGTTTGATTGATTGAAGACTTTATTAGAAGTGTACAGTATCAGTACACGTACAGTATCACAAGTACAGTTCAACTAAAAGGATACCTCAAAAAATCCTTTGGGCTTGTTTCAATTGGGTTAACAGAATGACTATAACACAGTGCTATGCAGAAAGGAGAAAATAAAAAGTAGTTAAACAATGCATTATAAAAGGTAAAATGTCACATTTTTCACTATTTTTGAATGTATGTTGTATCGTCACAAAAAGGGGGTCCTCCCTATGTTCCCCAGGTTCTATGTTTCCCACACACCCTCTCCCCAAGAAAGGTTCTATGTTCCCCGCTCAGCCGAAAAAAGTATCTGTTCCCCACCCAAAAAAAGGTGCAGTATATTATGTTCCCAATTCCAATGTCGGAAATGGTGGGACATTTGGGCACTAAGAACATGTGGGCAATCCTAATTTAGGTGCCCAGTTGTCCAGGTGCCCAGTCACATGTCCTTATTGCGCAGATGTCTCCACCCTAAGTGCCTACTCGTCCAGGTGCCAATTCGCCAAATGCCCATGTTCCTAGTGATGTCCATAGAGCCCCCCGTATTATTCGTAATTTCTCACCATTATGTTCCATTGTGTGTGTTTAGAGTTGTTATTAATAATTAGAAATGAATGTTTCCTGCATTTTTGGATAAGCTGGGAACCTAGAACTTTTTTTTAGTTGAGAGGGGAACATAGAACCTTTTGTGTGGGGGTAAATGGGGAACACAGACGCGGGGGAACATAGGACCTTTTTTTAAACATTTTCCACATTTATGTTAAAAATAAATCATGATTCTGTCCATTTTGAATAGCTTGCATATATGATTACTACTGTGCAATTAACAGATGTGTGATAGTATTGACATTGGTTCTCAGTTAATAAGTAGTATAGTATGTTTAGAAATTGTAGTGGCCAGCCCTGCTACATGCACGTTTAAAATAAATACAAATGTTGTAGCACCGACCTCCCCACCCTACGAGGTGGTAGGGGGTCCCTGCTCAATCTCCCCATTAGTTTGTGTGTCCCCCCTGGCCTGAAAACGTTGAAGACCCCTACAGTAAAAGGAACTTGGCACAACAGCGACCTCTACCGGAGGCACAGAATTCGCCAGGTCACCGATTTCGGCGTGACGCCCGCAGAGGGCAGCTCTTCATTACAGAAGTCACGTGAGATGCGACGCGGAAGTTAATTTTCATTTTGGATCCATCATGGCGGCGGTGGCAGCGAGAAGAATGAACACCCAAAGTGCGTTGTTGTTGTTGTTGTTGTGATAATTACAGACAACACGTCGTCGTCATTAGCGCTCTGTGTTTTTACCAGGAACGTTTTAATTAGAATATTGTCGACATGAGCTTTTAAATAGAGATTTAAACAGAGCAGAGCGACGCTGGAATTGTGAGAGAAAAAAGAAGACTTCAGTCCTGACTCATCCTCTCTGAAGGTAAACAACCTGCACACAAACAGTATTTTCTGTAGCTAGAATATTTTTTTAAGCAATTTCTTTCTGGTTTTCCTTCAAAAGTGACATACAAATATACACTAATAATAATAATGATAATAATAATAATGACAACAACAATAGTATTGTTTTTCTATAGTCAACAATAGACCTACTTGAATAAAATGTGTCTAAAAGTAAAAAAAAAAAAAAAAGAAAACAGCAAATTACTGCAATAATATTACAGTATTGTTATGTTACTAATAATGTATACATCATCACACAGCAAATTACTGTATTACTGCAATAATATTACAGTATTGCTATGTTACTAATAACACATAACACCAACATCTAAATGCAAGGCAGACGCACCACAAACATACTGTATATGTATAACCCATGATTATATTAATTCAAGTGTATTAGTAGTAAGCTATAAACACCTGTCATGCAACTGGTTCAGCCTCACATGACAACGAATATAGACAAATATAAATCCCGATATGAAGAATGATGAATTAGCTAACAGACATGTAAGAACAGTTTTATCTTTAGAGCAAATGTAATGGTGCTCAATATCAAACGTTTCTTCCTTGGTGCAGCTGTGTGTGTGTGTGTGTGTGTGTGTGTGTGTGTGTGTGTGTGTGTGTGTGTGTGTGTGTGTGTGTGTTAGTTTGGGGAGAGTGTACAGATGGGCCTTTGCAGGTCTGTAGCTCTGAGAGTGTACAAATGGAACCAAATTTGGTTCCATATGGTGGTCCTTGAAATGTACAAAATAAAACAAAAACATTTCAGTGGGTGGAGGCATGCGTACAAGTGGCTAAATATGTCTCTTTAGACACAATAAGCTGACCATTTCTTTATGACTATTTACAGTAACACTGCTAGCCCCCATAAGTCACATCTGCCCATGAAAGATTGCGATGCATCTTGGGAATGGGCTTATTTTGTCTAAAAAGACATATTTAGTCACTTGAAACCATGGCAGGAATTTGCCCCTCAGTTTGGCCTTTGTGCTCCTCCAAAAAATGGCATGACCTGAGGCCACAGCGGCCTTAAAGGGATATTCCACTTTCAAAATAACTTTGGGTCATTTTATCGTCTACTCAGGCTTGACACCCTGAACAGATTTTAATTTGCTTCACTGAGTATTTAGATATTTGATGTAAATGTTACCATGCCCTCCTCCTCCAGGACCTTTCCCCATACACACAATTGTAACTTCAAACTCCATTTTAACCATGATAGAGTCATTAAAAACACCTATTACTTTTTTTCCTGGTGACTCATAATACCATACTAATACGTGAGCAGGCCATGTTTTTTTTTTTTTTTTTTCAACTGTTTTCAATTATTTTTTATAATCTTTGGGGAAAATGGAAAAAAAATATATAATGCAATTGAAAAAAAAATATTGAAAAAAATGCGGTCTGCTCACGTATTAGGATGGTATTATGAATCACCAGAAAAACAATAATGGGTGTTTTTAATGAATCTATCATGGTTAAAATGGAGTTTGAAGTTACAATGGGTGTGTATGGGGAAAGGTCCTTTAGGAGGAGGGCATGGTAACATGTACATCAAATATCTAAATACTGAATGAAGCAAATTAAAATCTGTTCAGGGTGTTCCCAAAAGCCAGAGTAGACGATAACATGACCAAACGTTTCTTTGAAAGTGGAATATCCCTTTCATGCCCCAGCTGACTGTACCACTTCCTCCTCTGTCTCTCCTTTCTTGTCATTATATGTAGACAGTACACAATGTCTTTTTCTCGTCATGTAGACTAGACACCAGTGTCTTTTGTTGAGATTCTGAAATCTTGATTCCCCATCTTTAAACCAATCCAGCGACTTTGATTGGTGCAGGGCTCAGATTGTAAATACCATAATGTATCTATTTCACTGCAGGTTATCATCCATAACCCTTAAATTCAACACATTGTTTCAATGGACTAAGGGCCTTCCTGCCCTGGCGTTTGGCCTTTGTGCCCTCAAAAAATGGACAACACCAAAGACCAAGTGGCCACGCCCCTAAAATGACCAAATTCCAGGCCTGCTTGAAACCCACTGAAATCAAAATCGCTAAAACAATAGAAAGCAGTAAATGAAAACATTTTAACACTCATCTTTTCTTTTCTCTAATTACAATCTAAAATATGAACCCTTGTAAAAAAAATAAAAAAGTTGTCCTTGTCAGGATTTGATACAGGCTGCTAGACTCAGGTGACTCTAGCTCCCCCAGATTAATGTTTAACAACTCGAGTATTTAAGGACAATAAATCTATCAGCATGTGGAATTTACCATAAAGGCTATGCTATGACATAGAACGTAGTGTTTCCCAAAACTGGGGGTTGGGGCCCCCATGGAAGTCCCCAAATTACGGTATGTTTTGGGCCGTCCCCAAATGATTAGCTTTATGTGCAACATTGTTACTAGAAATGTGCAGATCTCCTGTATACACATAAACTGTATGTTGGTGTGTTTATAGTTGAGTGAGAAAACAATTTGATTTCCTAAGACGGAGGCCTTCAACAGGGGGTCTGGGGGGTCCTCCAAATCTTTTTGTGATTCCCTCCTTTTATATATGAACCACTTACACCCCAGCATCCATATTCGAAGAACTTTAGCCAAAAATAGCAGAACTACAAGCTCGGCTATTTTCGGCAAAGAGGTTTGGTGTAGAGGGGGGAAAAGAGCAGACTAAGTACATGATGAAATATCAAGTTTATTAAGTAGTGACGGTTCAAGTGGTTAAATATCTGAAAACGCAAACTGACATGAATCCAAATTACACTGATGATTTTGCTGTCAAACGATGAAACTATATGGAATCTATGAAAAGGTTTTGGGGGTCCCTGCTTCATCTCTCTCTCAACTAAGGGGTCCTTGGCCTGAAAATGTTGAAGACCCCTGTCCTAAGAGAAAGAGGCAAAGCATACAACACAGCTTAGTCACTAAATACACATCATGTGGATTCATTGATCTGTAAAAGCATACACATCAGCATAGGTGTATTATTATTTGATTTCTACACGAGAACACAGTCCAGTGTCCACATGACCTATGGTTAGTTTCACTAAGTCAACACATTTATTTCAGAGACAGAGGCCGTCATTACTTCCCCTTCCTGACTTGGCTCTTCCAAGTTCCAACACCATTATCTCCCGTTCCCTAAACTGAACTCTAGCCCATTTAGGCCTAGAATTATTGAATGCTTTTAACCAGTGAAAAATAGCAGATATACAAGCTCACAGCGCGGCACCGAGTGCCGCGCTGCGAGCTTGTAGATCTGCTATTTTTGAAAAAGTCGTGAAAATGTGTGCAAATCTTTGAATATATGCATTTTCAAAGCGAACGTTTGTAACTCAAATTTTGCTTCTGGGTGGTCCCTGGAACTAGATATTTTGAAATGGGGGTCCGTGGCCAAATAAATATCATTTTGGGGGTCCTTCACATGAAAAGGCTTGAGCACCACTGACATAGTAGTCTCTCAAGAACAGACTAACTGAGCTCCATTTAAGTGAAAAGGACCTTTTCTTTGACGATGGCTGGCCAGATTGCTGACATAGAAACATAGGTTTTTTCCAAAAATCTTAGAAGGATTCAAAAGACACTTATAGAATCGGGTCAAAATTCTAATTTTCACGATTTTTCAAAAATAGCAGATCTACAAGCTCGCAGTGTGAGCTTGTATATCTGCTATTTTTTTATATTTAAAGCATAAAATATTGCGTCATAATGTGTTCAGGCCTAAATAGGCTAGTGAATATTTCCTGTCAGCTGAGCACACTGACATGACCTAACACCTACTGCTACGAATAGAGGGAAGCTTTTTCACAGAAGGTAAGGGATATGTTATACTTAACGGAAAGTAACGCAAATGGACAAATTATTTTCACTTGCCCATTAAGACCTGAACAATACAACAGCAAACAAAAAGTCTTCTAAAAAAACCTATGTTTCTTTATCTGTGGTAATCATTTTTAATGTCAAGGGCCCCTATAATTATATGTATTTGACCACGGACCCCATCACAAAATATTTAGTTCCAGGGACCAGAAGCAAAGATTTTAGTTAAATGTTCGCTTTAAAAGAATATATATATTGAAAGATTTGCACACATTTTCAACTTTTTCTTTTAAACATGTCAAATCTACAAGCTCATAACATGACACTCTGTGCTGCATTATGAGCTTGTATATCTGCTATTTTTGAATAGCCAAAGTATAACAAATTATGGCTAAAGTGGTTATTTGACACAGATAAGTTCCCTGGTCTTAGTGGGTTAAAGCTGCACAACTTTCCTCCTCTGCCCCGGATTTGAGCCCGGATTTGGATTCATCCTCCAAAAATAAAGCACTACTTTTTACTTTGTCCTATTGTAGAAGTTTGATCAGTCTTGGCAAACACGTGTCTCGACGACCGTGACATTCAGTCATTTCGCTGACGTCCTGCATAAATAACCTTCCCTGTACTTGTTCCCCTCCCCCGCCACCCTCTCAGCGCCGGCCATCATGTCCGTGGGGGACCCAGCGTCGGACTCGGCGCCCTTCCTGTCGGACGAGAGCGACGCTGAGGGGGCGGAGCAGGAGGAGCGGGAGGAGGAGCCAGCCAGCGGCGTGTCCAACGTCCGAGCGGCGCTCACCGTCAGCATCCTCTGCTACATCAACCTGCTCAACTACATGGACCGCTTCACTGTGGCAGGTAAACTACGGTGTTACAACTACATACTTTAATAGGTAAACTGTGGCAGTTAAACTACTGTGTTACAACTACATAATAGGTAAACTGTGGCAGGTATACTACTGGGTTATAACCATGTACAAGCGCACAGCTTTAACTTATTATTTTTGCCTCTTTCTTATATATATATATTTTTTTTTTTGTATTAGAAAGGTCTTAAAAGTCCTTAAAGTGAAGTCCACTTCACTTTCATTACCCCTAGGGTGAGAACCACTGGTTTAGAAGGCATTTGTAGAATGGGCCTTTCTTAAGGCCCATTCCCACTGGGCCAGATAACGGATAAAAAAATCTCTTTCCCCAGATATTTTTCCATTCAAAGTGGATGGTAGATACAGATAAATAAAAAAATATTTGCCAAATATCTGTGGTAGATATGGCACCACCTCTTTAAGGCATATTTGGCTTATTAGTAGGGTTGGGTACCGAAACTCGGTACCGGGACAGAACCGATAAGGACATGACGGTTCCTGGGTACCCAAAAATAATATTTACTTTCGGTACCGCTTATCGGTTCCTAGACGCACCAGTAAAAAAGACGTGCTATCCGTTCATCCGGCTACATTACATTACGTGCACTTCACAGGACAAGCCCTACACGGGCTACACTACGAAGGGCGCACACTCTGAATTGGGAAGCGGCTCTTGTATTCCTCCAACACACATACACACATACACACAAGCGCACACACAATCGGGGAACAACTGCTTTGCCACTCAGTCTAGTCAGTCAACAACAACAGCGATGCTAGCAAAATTAGCAGCCCATCCAGTACAGCTGAGCCCTGCACAGCCACAGAGAGACGTGAGATGGAGTCGAAACATTTATAACAGCGTGGCATTCATCTGAAGACTGTACGGCAACGGCAACAGTGCTTGCGGACCCCCGCGTGTCTCTCTGGGTTATGGTGAGACTGCGGGCTCAGCTCTGTCTGTCGCTCGCTCGCTCGCTGAGCTGAGCTGTGTTATTTTGTCAAATCTAAGCTGGCAAATCTAACACTTCCGGTAGCCGATCTTTTCAGAATAAGATGTTGTGCTAGCCGCAATAAGACTTCCAGGCGGTGGTCTTTTTCGTAATGCAATAATCCTTCCAGACGATGGTCGACTTCTTAATCTCTTCAGAATAAGAGTATCGCTGAAGACATTGAAATATGATTTCATTTGTCATATTTCATTAAAACTGTAATTAAACATTCAAATTCAATTAAAAAATATATGTTTTAAATGATTCATTAAAACTGTAAATTAAACATTAAAATTAAATAAAAAAAAAAAAGTTTTTGTGTAAAAACCAAACCATTTTGGAACCGAAATAGGAACCGTTTGGAACCGTTACCGATAAGCAGAACCGAAACCGGAACCGGAATCGTAAAAATCCAAACGATACCCAACCCTACTTATTAGCCAGAGATCTTTTTAAAGGGTTAAGCATACAGGGTGGCGGTGCGGTAGTTCTCTGGAGGGAAGCGAGGAGAAAGCCTTGCTATTTACAGAGATAAGAGAGGAACTTACTCCTGTCACGAGACCCAAGCCGTACCCAAAACACCAGATATATCAGGCCAGTGTGCCATGGTATCTTGACTATGATATTCAGATGCTTTGAACAATGAACACTAATAATGTCTCTAGGGCTTAGGGCATTCACCAAATAAGCCCATCATCATAAGAATTCTGACAAGCACATGGAATTGTAGGTATTACACCAAGCAAATTTAAAACTGTCCAGGGTGTTCATAAAAGCCTGATTAGACGATAAAATGACCAAAGGTTTTTTTTAAAGTGAAATATCCCTTTAAGTACGTCTTCCACCACTGGTTATAGACAGGTGTGATGTCAATGTTTTACATTATATTCAGTGTTATTTAAGTGTGCCTGCCATGCAACGCAATGGCAAAACACTTATTGTAATCCGCCATACTTAATTAATTAAGTCCATAGTTTCGCCACAAATTTCTGCACGTAATAACTGCCGCACAATTTACGCCACCCACGCAATATATACATCAAAACGTGAGGCTCGGCCGGGAATAGGTTGCTATTACTTTTCTTTCCGATCCGCGTTACCATTGCGACGTAATTCGCAAAAAACGACGCCAAAAAACCCCATTGACTTAGAATGGGGGAAACTTCGGCACGTAATAACTGCCGCACGATTTACGCCACCCCCGCAATATATACATCAAAATGTGCGGCTCGGCCGGGAATGGTGTGCTATTACTTTTCTTTCCGATCCGCTTTACGATTGCGATGTAATTCGCAAAAAACAACGCCCAAAAACTCCATTGACTTTGAATGGGGGACTCCGAAAAAAAACCAGGAACTTTGGCGCCACATAACTCTGCCATACTTTTGCCTAGCAACGTCATTTAAAATGTAAAATGCTCACACAACTTTGGTCTTTTTCCGACCAATAGGGATGAGCTGTAATTGATTAAGCCTCGCCCCCTCTTTAACAGGAAGTGCCCTTCACCAAACAGGAAGTGCCTCTATAACTCATGAACCGTTTGTCGTACAGACTTGCGGCTGGTGTCATACCTTTTCTTTTTTTCTAAAATTTTTTTTTCTCAATTTTTTTTTTCTCAAATTTTTTTTTTCTCAAATTTTTTTTCTCAAATTTTTTTTTCTCAAAATTTTTTTTTTCTCAAAAATTTTTTTTCTCAAATTTTTTTTTCTCAAATTTTTTTTTTCTCAATTTTTTTTTCTCAAAATTTTTTTTTTCTCAAAAATTTTTTTTCTCAAAATTTTTTTTCTCAAATTTTTTTTTTCTCAATTTTTTTCTCAAAAATTTTTTTTTCTCAAATTTTTTTTCTCAATTTTTTTTTCTCAATTTTTTTTTCTCAAATTTTTTTTTTCTCAATTTTTTTCTCAAATTTTTTTTTCTCAAAAATTTTTTTTCTCAATTTTTTTCTCTAATTTTTTTTTTCTCAAAAAAATTTTTTCTCAATTTTTTTTTCCTCAAAAATTTTTTTTCTCAAAATTGTTTTCTCAAAATTATTTTTTTCTCAAAAAATTTTTTTCTCATTTTTTTTTCTCAAGATTTTTTTTTCTCACAATTTTTTTTTCAAAATTTCTTTTTCTCAAAAAAGTTTTTTTCTCAATTTTTTTTTCTCACAAAACAATTTTTTCTCAAAAAACTGTCGTTAAAGTGCGACCCGTGATAACGGCCAAAAATGCTCCAAAACGCCACTAATTAGTCGAAATGGCTGACTTCCTGTTTGGTTTCTGATTGGCTGCTGGCCTTGTGACGTGGGTAGAGCTGCGAGGGCCTGGTCATCGCTGCTTGCAGCTTTAATTCATTAATCGTCCATGACCTTAATTGGGGCCTATTTCGCCAAACAGGAAGTGCCCCTCACCAAACAGGAAGTGACCCTTGATCTCGTGAACCGTTTGTCATACAGACACGCGGGTTGCGTCAAATGAAATAACGCTAATGCTAACACCAACCGCTACACAAGGTTGCACAGACTTAGCGAGCTGCAGGCACACTTAAAATTTCTTAGAAATTTTCTCTTCTAGTCATTATAGTTATTGTCCTTGGTATGGATGGCCCTTTGTCTTAAAGGAGTAGTTCACCCCCAAAATGACTTTTTTTCTATTGATTACTCATGCCATGGAGACTTGAGTTCAATAATATTTTTTTTGTATTTGTCGCATTCCAAAAGGCAAAAAAATATAGTAAATGTGCCCCCATTGATGGGGACCCATCCGGAATCAATGGGGGTACATTTATTGTAATCAAATTATTGTCTTAGAAATGCGACAAAAACCCAAGAATATTATTGAACTCAAGTCGTTTTGGGGGTGAACTACTCTTTTAAGTATACAGCGTATAATCTAAAGCAGTGGTTCTCAACCTGTGGGTCGGGACCCCCTGGGGGGTCCCCACATTATTTTGGGGCGTCCCCAGACAATTAACTTAATGTGCAACATTGCTTTCTCACTCAACAGTAAAATGTTTAAGTGTATAGAGGGTATCTGCACATTTCTAAAGTGAACATTTAAGGACTTTTTAATACTTCTAAAATGACAAATTAAACATTGGCCAAATTGTCAAATATTAGAGGCAGAAATTGTGAAAATAGCCGATCTGCATGCTCACAACGCCTCGCATCGCGAGGCGTTGTGCATGTGCATGTTGTGCATGTTGTGCATGTGCATGTAGCATGTAGATCTGCTATTTTCACAATAGAGCCGTGTTATTAAAACATGTAATGCCTCAGCTCTTAGTGCTCGTCAGGGTGGGAGGGGTCCCCCAGTTAAAATATGATTATTTTGGGGGTCGCGGCCTGAAAAGGTTGAGAACCACTGGTATGAGCAATCATTATACATATCTATCTATTATATAGATACAATTTAATACATTCTATCTCTCTTCTCTATGTCCTTTCACCCTCCCAGGAGTTCTTCCAGACATTGAGAGGTATTTCTCGATCAATGACGAGAAGTCCGGCTTGCTCCAAACAGGTGTGGCATGCACATTCCCTTCATTTCTGACATTGCAACTGGCTTTGCGATTTTTTTTTTTTTTTTTTTTTTTTCATCATACTTGCAAGGTTTTGTTTTTGATTTAGTTTTAGTCAGTTCTTTTGAATACAATTTCACTTGGTTTCAGTCATATTTTAGTCATCTGAAAAGTTTTAGTCTAGTTTTAGTCGACAAAATCTACAGTTGGTTGTGTCGCCAAAATGCATCTTGGCAGGCCTTGATGGTTGATTTTAAACTTGGTCGCATGCTGAAAATAACAAATAGATCTGCTATTTTCAGAGCGCAACCAAACATAAAACGACTTGTCTTTTAGTTCCCTCCCTAACATTTTAGTCTCTTTTATCTGTTGACAAAATTGTCAATATATTAACTTCTCTGCTCCCACTGGGCTACTGGGCTAGCACTGAAGCTAAAGCTAAATTTACATATAAATCTGTGCATATAAAAATTATATTTCCCCCAACACTGGTTGTTACTTGCATTGTTCATGTGAATATGCTTGTTTATGTTTAATTGTTGAAATGGCGGACACAATGTTTTCACCGAGAGGGGATGTTGCCTCTCGCCGGGGCAGCGGGGCTCTAAATGCGGGGGGCTTGCCACTTTTCCCCCCGCTGCCGGTAGCCCCCGCTAGCTGTCCTCACACGCTCGTTGAGTCACCTCGCACGGCGCCACACACACACACACACACACACACACACACACACACACACACACACACACACACACACACACGCACGCGCGTTAGAATGCGTTCTCCGTAACGTTAATAGTTTCAATATAAGGAACGATGTTGGGCTAAGTAAGTGATTTGAAGAAGGATATATAAATTGATGAAATAGAAACGCCGTGTTTATCTGCATTTCTCCAGACCAGTAAAGAGGCTGTCTGTCTGTCTTCTTTCTCCTCCTCCTCCCCGCGCACGTAGGCGGGCAGTGGAGGGAGCTACGCTGCGGGCGATGGGACATTTTAATTCAAAGTGTTTTCAAATGGACCATGTGACCTACTGTATCATACTATTATAATTTCGGGGCTGACAGCGGGTCTTTAAGTAAAAAAATGTTAGTTCTTTTTCCACCACTGACGGAATGAACACTGTCCCCCCCCCCCCCCCACGCAGTGTTCATCAGCAGCTACATGTTCCTGGCTCCGCTGTTCGGCTACCTGGGTGACCGCTACAACAGGAAGGTCATCATGAGCGTGGGCATCACCTTGTGGTCGCTGGTGACGCTGGCCAGCTCCTACACGCCCAAAGAGGTGAGTGCCGCGTCCCCAAAAAAAACATTGAGTCCTTTGTTATCCCCTTCTGTCCAATGGGCCACAGATATAAAAAGCTAGATACCTCTTGCGCCACTACAGTTCATTGGAGCGACCCGTCATACTTGATAGGCAGAAGTGCGAAGGTGCCAAAAGCACGCTGCCACTCAGTGTGACTGCTGGCCAATCGCAGCACACTTTTCCGGGACTTCAATTCAACCGAACGTCCCCTTTTGTGACACACGTGGAAGCGTCCACGCCAAGCCCCCAGAACCCTGGGGGCGCCCTGAAACCAAATGGACATGGTGGCCATTTTGAGGTACTGCAGTTGGGTCTACTAACCACATGAACGCGCATAGGCTTCTTTGTATTGACGCGCGTTCATACCGGAAGAGCTCGTTCATGAATTTGAGCCCCAGCGCGTCCATGAACACAAACTATGACGAAAAATGCGTCACAGTGGCCCCACTACGCCACGGTTTGACTACGCGGAGGGAGGGGTGAAAACGCCTCATGCGCTGGGTGAGCAACTCAATGCAAGTGGACGGGCAGGGATATCTGGTGTCCTCTCTATTCTTATGGTCCACGCCTGCAGCAATACAGTCTTGGAAAAGTTGCCTATCAAACAAGACGGACACCCCCAGAGCCGAAGGAGGCGTCTACCTTTTTATGTCTATGCAATAGGCTATATGCACAGCAGCCATTTTGGAGGGAAGTTGGGTCTCTTCTCACTTCCTTCGCAGGTGTTACCAATAATACTAATGAAGGTTCCGTTCTGGTCAAACAGAGTCAGGGTGCTCACCTCTTTGGGCGTGAGAGTGTACAAATGAAACTAAATGGACCCGTAACGGGTCCATTTGGTTCCATTTTTACACTCCCAGAGTTATGGGGAGGTCCTTGAAATAAAAGGTTTGAGAACCACTGTGCTACTTTAGTATCACTGGTCCTTTGGAGGAAGTCAGAAGAGACCCAACTTCTCTCCAATATGGCTGCTGTGCATATAGCCTATTGATTCCTCCCAACATGCATTCCTGCGTGTCGTCACTGCTGTTTTGTCGCTGCTATTGGCTCACATGCCCGTGAGGAGCCCCCACCGGGGAGGACCCAAATGGAGAGACAGGCGGACCCCTGTTACTGAACACGCTATAGCAACGATTATCTGAATACATTTAGTGCTATTTAACACAAATTTTAGCAATAATAATAATATTCCTTTTTGAGTTAATGGTTTGGGACGGTGTCTGATTGGGGACAGTGTCTGCTAAACGGGCAGCTGCCAAATGGGCAGCTGCCAAACGGTGATTAAGCAATGAGACAGACTCGAGGTCAATGCTTTATCCTGGTTATTGGAATCATGGCTGTGCAATTAGATTGCTTACTGCCCCTCTGCAATCCAAAAATCATTATGCGTTGTTTACCATTACTATAGGCCAGTGGTTCTCAACATTTTCAGGCTGTGACCCCATCATATTTTAACTGGGGACCCCCATCATATTTTGTACAACACGGTTCAACATGCTCACAGCGCCTTGCAACACGAGGCGTTGTGAGCATGTAGATCTGCTATATTCACAATTTATATTTAATATATAATATTTGACAATTTGGCCAATGTTTAATTTGTCATTTTAGATGTATTAAAAAGTCCTTAAATTGTCACTTTGGAAATGTGCACACGCTTAAACTTTATGGTGGTTTGTTTACTGTTGAGTGAGACAACAATGTTGCACTTTAAGTTAATTATCTGGGGCCCGCCCAAAATAATTTGGGGACCACCCCTTTCGGGGTCCATTTGGTTCCATTTTGAGTTATCTCGGCGTTATCACTACGGGCAGTGCTTATAACGAAGCCTCCTAACCCATAACCTCACTCTATGTTGTGCTGTGTAATAGTCAATATTTAACATTTGTAATGTTCTGTTGGTCAGCCATAGTGCTCAAACAGTCACCCCCAAAAAAGCAGCTAAACGGCTTGCAAAATTCTGAGATGTTGTAGTCGAATATGTTAGTAACACATTCATTGCTGGCTATTATTAAGCGCTACTCTGCCAGTGTTTTGACCGATTTTACCTTGTCTTTCGAGATACGAAGATGTGGCGTTGGACTGACTCGTCTCTCTTCCTTCCACCGTAGAAATAACATCGTAACCGCCATCTTCTGCTCTAAAGTCATGAGCAGTTGTATATAACTTGTTCAAGCAAAAATGCAATCTGGGAAAAGAAATCAGAGATAAACTGAATTTAAAGTTAGAGCCGGGCTGGATTCTTTTTTTAGATGATGTCATTTCAGGTTGTACAGTATTCTTCTGGAATCTTGGGATCGCTCGTGGTTTGCAGCAATATTTGTGTATCTGTACTAGGGATGTTTTTTCTAAAGTTTTTCCCCAAAAAAATGTTTTAATCGCTTGTTCAAAAATGTTATAAGTGTTAATGTTTTCCAAATGTGAGAGGACCGGTGTGTGTGTGTCTGTGTCGGGGACGAGTGAATGTCTGTGTTGTGCATGCATGCATCGCAGAATCGCATGCATGCGGCGCTAGTCAGGTCCGCGGACTACTGGTTGAGAAACACTGCTGGTCTGTTCGCGTGCACGCGTCATAGCAGTGCGCGCTGACTGGATGTGTTTTGTTTACATGCCTGTGTGCATGCATGCTTGACAAGAAAGCTCGCTTGTTAATGGCAGTGTCGCCTCGTGTGCAGTGATTTTGTCAAGATTGACAATAAAACAACACAAAATACACTACTCGTCGAGTCGTCGTTAATGCGACACACCCGTGGACATGGTCGGGGAGGGAGAGCGAGGCAGACCTCGTCGTTAATGCGACACACCCGTGGACACGGTCGTGGGGGGAGAGCGAGGCAGACCAAAGCTCCACATTTGATACACTAGCCTGGAGTGCCAGCCAGAGCGCTCCCACTACTTTCCATGGACTTTGTCACTCCGCTTCTAGTCTCTAAAGAACAGACTCCATGCTAACGCAAGAAAGAGCAATTATTTATTATAATTATTATTAGGGCTTTGATGCAAGTTCTGATGGGTGCAGCAGCATAAGTTGTGTTGCTTAAAGCAATGCACTGTTGTGCTCTCCTCTCAGCTGCTGCTTAGCGGGAAAAAAAGTTAAAGTTGATCGACGTGTCGATTTTCGGCCTTGACGCGTTGATTAGCAAATAATGCGTTTATTAACATCCCTTCTCTGTACATGTGTAATCCTCTCATGTTGACCATAAATAAATCGTGTGTGTGTGTGTTTTCTCAGCATTTCTGGGTGCTGCTGTTGACGCGAGGTCTGGTGGGGGTGGGCGAGGCCAGCTACTCCACCATCGCCCCCACCATCATCGCAGACCTCTACGTGCGGGAGAAGAGGACGCGCATGCTGTCCGTCTTCTACTTCGCCATCCCAGTGGGCAGGTGAGAGAGCGCTAACTCACAGATAACCCTCTGTGTCTCTGCCAATGCAGATAGTTGTTTTTTTACACAGTAAAAAGCCTGATTGATAGTGATACTAGGGGCCTGTTTCACCAAACCTAGATTAGGGATGAAGCCTGAATTTATCAGATGTCCTGGCTTAAGTTAGCCCGGGATCAGAGCTCAATCGGTTTCATGAAAGCTGATTTATCTCGGCAGATTAGCCTAAACCAGGGGTCTTCAACAGGGGGTCCGGGACCCCTAGGGGGTCCTCGGAGTTACTACAGGGGGTCCTCCAAATCTTCCAATCCTTATATTAACAACTTGAACCCTAGCGTCCATATTCTGAGAACTGTAGCCAAAAATAGCTTGTGAACTTGTAGATCGGCTATTTTTGGCAAAGAGCTTTGGTGTACAGAGGAAAAAGAGCAGACTAAGTACAGAGTGAAAGGTCAAGTTTATTAGGTAATGACGGCTCAAGTGGTTAAATGTCTGAAAACACAAATTGACATGAATCCAAGATACACTGATGATTGTGCTGTCAAACGATGAAACTATATGGAATCTATGAAACGGTTTGGGGGTCCCTGCTTCATCTCTCTCTCAACTAAGGGGTCCTTGGCCTGAAAACGTTGAAGACCCCTGGCCTAAACAGTTAACCTGGATATGTTAAGCCAGAACGGCAGCATTCAGCCAGGCTTTACAATCCTGGCTCGACAAAGTCGCTCCTTCTCAGCCTGGCTTGGCCTTAGTGGAACGGAATAAACCAGGCTTTACGAAGGAGGCTTTGTCAAGTCACGATTTGGCTTAAATCCTGGCTTGCTTAATTCTGCCTTTGTGAAACATGCCCCTAGTTGTTTGGGTGTCGTGCGCTAAAAATAGCTCTTCTACGAGCTCACAGCTTGTAGATCAGCTATAGTCAATTCATGACAAGATGGCTATTCAAGGATAAACCAGGCGCTATAGACACAACAAATTGTCACGGCACGAGAGTGTGTGTGTGTGTGTGTGTGTGTGTGTGTGTGTGTGTGTGTGTGTGTGTGTGTGTGTGTGTGTGTGTGTGTGTGTGTGTGTGTGTGTGTGTGTGTGTGTGTGTGAGTGAGTGATACGGATGTGTGTATAATGTACTTTAGCATCAGCCTGACCACACTAATCGGTTAGTCTACTAAAGCTATTCGTCAATACAGTGTGTGTGTGTGGACACATTTAAATAGCATCTGGCTGTTGTCGTAGATTAGAGGTTATCATGATTGATTGTGTGTGACGTTCTAGAGTAGATCATGTGTTCATTGATTATATTAATATCTAGGTCTTTATGATGATACTAATACTTGATAGTTAGGAGTAGAGAGGCCTTCAGTAGGCCTCAGTAACTATTGTTTTGGTAAAGCCTATCTTGTTATGGTACAGCTCGTCCCAGAGGCCTTGAAGCCACACAGTATAACTCTAGTGCAGGGTTCCCCAATAGGCGGCCCGCGGGCCATTTGCGGCCCCCGGGCGGCTACTGTCTGGCCCACACCAACCCCAGTAATAATGGTGGTATAAGAGCAGCAAAACACTAGTATACCGTCGTTGTCGGGGAAATCTCGTATCCAAATGTGTACGTTCTTTTGCAAATCATACAAGGCCGTCGCACAAAAGTAGTGAAAACAGCAGATCTACAAGCACACAACGCCTCGCGGTGCGAGGCGTTGTGTGCTTGTAGATCGGCTGTTTTCACTAGTTTAAATCATTTTTAAAATGATAAATGCAAAACGAACGGTTTTGGACATACAAGATTTTCACCCGATAACGAAGATGTCTGAACTGGAGTAGTGGGAACGCCACCGTCGCCCCCTGCAATGTCGTGGCCCTCGGCTCGGTACCCTAGACATAATTCGGACCTTCGGGAAAACTAATTGAGGGACCCTGCTCTAGTGTCTGACCATTCTTCTGGGCAGAACTACTTTACCACTGCCCAGAGTGATAATTGTACCTCTGTCCATGATATCATGTTACATAAACCTGACCACACCACCACCTATAATATGATTGTCTTGTCTCCTCTGTTTTTCATTGATTATTGATTAATCTGAATTTCACCACACTGTACCGCTGGTGGATGTCATGTCACCATCTGGAGAGGTTTACATCACTTTGCAGGATAACATAAATAAGTATTTCTTCCCCCAGCGGTCTCGGTTACATCGTGGGGTCGAAGGTGGACACCCTCTTCAAGGACTGGCACTGGGCTTTGAGGGTAGGTTCATTCACTTCTCTGAAACATTCCTACTAATAAACGGAGGGGGAAAGGACTAGACGTGAGAAAGAGAGGGCCTAGTATAGTAAGGAGAGGCCCTCTTACAGGTTAAAGGAGTAGGTTACCCCCAAAATGACCTTTTCTATTGATTACTCACTGATACAGTACCTAGTATCAGTCACAGGTTTAAATGGAATGCGCAATAATGAAGTTATGACGTTGACTCATCGTAATCGCCCAGTACAGTATGTGGCTGATGCTTGCTTTTGCTTCCTGATCTTTATTTACCAGCAGGAAAAGGGTGAAAATCAAACCAGTTAAACACGTTGTTGACAAGCCTGCTATCTTCAAAACTGTTAACAAACTGCATACTACTTATATCCATTGTGGTCCGTTGCAGTTGCGATTTTGACAGCAACATTTGATTTCGTTTCGGTCAGTCTTTCGCATAAAAGTCCTTTAGTTTTAGTCATATTTTAGTCATCTGCACTGTTTTAGTTTTAGTCTAATTTCAGTCAACTAGATTTTAGTCGGAGGCATCGTAATGGCTGATTTTACACTTGGTAGCCGAGTCTAAAAAAACACGCTCACAACGCCTCGTGCTGCGAGGCGTTGTGAGCTTGTAGATCGGCTATTTTGGCAAAGAGGTTTGGTGTAGAGGGGAAAAAGAGCAGACTAAGTACAGAGTGAAAGGTCTTGACGATTGCAGTAGATTAGAGATTATCATGATTGATTATGTGTGACGTTATAGAGTAGATCATGTGTTCATTGATTATATTAAACCTGATAGTTAGGAGTAGAGAGGCCTTCAGTAGGCCTCAGTAACTGTTGTTTTGGTAAAGCCTATCTTGTTATGGTACAGCTCGTCCCAGAGGCCTTGAAGCCACACAGTATAACTCTAGTGTCTGACCATTCTTCTTGGCAGAACTACCTTACCACTGCCCAGAGTGTTAAACTGTACTTCTGTCCATGATATCATGTTACATAAACCTGCCACACCACCACCTAATAATAATTGTCTTGTCTCCTCATTTTCTCATGATTATTGATTGATCTGAATTCCACCACACAATTCAAGTGGTTACAAATCTGGAAACAAATTTAGATGAACCCAAAATACACTGATGATCGTGCAGTCAAACGATTAAATGATATGGTATCTATGGGTTGTGGGTAGGGCAGTCACGATTAATACATAATCGTCTATTCGCGATTATTTTTCATATTCGCGAATATTTTTCATATTCGCGATTATCGTCAATTATCTAATTTAATTTAAAAAGTAGTGAGTTTTGACAATAAAACCATTCTTAAACAAGTTAAACTTCACGTCAACACTTGCATTCTTGAACGCGCCTCCCCCTTGTTGCCACGGGGACCCGTGAACGCTCAATGCTGGTCCTCCTCAGTCACAGTCAGTCAACACAACAGCAGCGCGGCACGCACTGTCACACAGCACAGGCAGGCTGGCTGGCTAACTAAAAATGCTTAACTCTCAAATACCTGGAACGCGCCCGAGTCGCGTTCCAGGGACCCCCCAGAAGCAAATATTTGATTTACAAATGTTTTTTAAATAGATATATTCAAAGACTTGCAAAGAAAAATCATGATTTTTCAAAAATAGCAGATCTACAAGCTCGCAGCGCGGCACTCGGTGCCGCGCTGTGAGCTTGTATATCTGCTATTTTTCAGTAGTTAAAGCAGTCAATAATCGTAGGCCTAAATGGGTTAAACAGTTTGTTTTTTCCAGACGGTCGGAACAGACACATGTACCATACACATCCCGGGACTATATATTCCTTTTGATACGATACAGAAAAAGGCGTTCACTTTCGTTTCAACACAGAGGACTGGAATCAGTGCCTTTACTGCAGCTTAGCTTAGCACTGCTGCTCTGCTGTGGAGAGAGAGGATGATGATGATTACACACAGACGGCGACTAACTATAGATGTTGGATCGTGGTCGTGATAAACATTAGGCCTAATAGGCTACTGTCGCTATTTTCAGCTGTCGGCTATTTTTGCAGTTGTCTGCTATTTTCACAACGCAGCGCGACGTGTTGTGAGCTTGTAGATCGGCTATTTTCACAACCCACCGCGACGCGTTGTGAGCTTGTAGATCGGCTATTTTCACAACGCACCGCGAGCTTGTAGATCGGCTATTTTCAGAACGCACCGCGACGCGTTGTGAGCTTGTAGATCGGCTATTTATTTTCAAATAGCTACGGTATAAAATAGGGCTAAAGTTAGCAAGTAAATGTACTTAATAGTTACTTTACACCACTGAACTGATGTTTAAAAAGCAATTAAATTGCTCTTCATTAATGTACAGTATGAGTATGAGCTCAAAGCCTATTATCATAGTGGCATAAAATGAAGGGGGGAAAAAAGACGATATATTCGTCAATCGGCGATTATTTGTATGACAATCGTCTGGAGAAAATCCTAATCGTGACAGCCCTAGTTGTGGGGGTCCCTGCTTCATCTCTCTCTCTCTCTCTCTCTCTCAACTAAGGGGTCCTTGGCCTGAAAACGTTGGAGACCCCTGCCCTAGTGTCCTGACATGTGCTGTGTGTGCTTTCCTCAGGTGACTCCTGCCCTGGGTCTGGTGGCGGTGGTCCTGCTGATGCTGGTGGTCAAGGAGCCGAAGAGAGGCGCCATAGAGGCCCGACCCGAGCACCAGCTGCACGGGACCAGCTGGACGGCCGACATCAAGGCCCTCGTCAGGAAGTAGGTTCACTGGTGGAACAAGTATAGAGGGCATGCGCATGCATGAAGTGAATGGCAGGGGGCAGGGGCGTCACACCAAATTCTGGGCCCTGGGTACAAGGATTCACTGCGGGCCCCCCATGAATGTTAACTATTAAAAAATAGCAGATATACAAGCTCACAGCGCGGCACCGAGTGCCGCGCTGCAAGCTTGTAGATCTGCTATTTTTTTTTTGAAAAATTGTGAAAATGTGTGCAAGAAACCCATGTTTCCATGTCAGTGATGCTCAAACTTTTTCATGTGAAAAATCCCCAAAATGATATGAATTTGGCCTCGGACCCCCATCTCAAAATATTTAGTTCCAGGGGACCCCCCCCCCCCCCCCCCCCCCCTGAAAAATAGCAGATCTACAAGAGTGCCGCGCTGTGAGCTTGTATATCTGCTATTTTTCAATAGCTAAAGTTAGTAGGGCCCCTCCACCTTGGGCCCTAGTAACTCAGTCCCACTTTCCTACCCCTTGTGACGCCCCTGGGCAGGGGGCACGGTGGCACAGTTGGTAGCTCTGGTCCATCGCGTCACCTCCAGTGACGCCTTGACAGACCCGTCGGCAAATGAATAGACCGCGTTTTCTCAGCCCCTACCAGCACTCGACTTCAATGAAAATAAACCAAACTACTTCACTACTCACCAAACCAAAGGTAGTTTTGCGCTGTTGAAAGTCTATTCTCCGCGGTGGTGAGCCCCTCAGCACCCCACCTACTCTGTAAAATACATTATTTTTGTCATGAAATAAAACGCACCCACCTCGAGCCACCCAGCGGCCACCGCAGATACAATGGTTCACAACCCGGAAATAAGCTGCGATCGAGTCGGATGCACTTTATTTCATGCCAAAAATAGTGTATTTTGCAGATTGGGTGGGGTGCTGAGGGGCTAACCACCGTGGTGAATACACTTTCAACAACGCAAAACTACCTTTGGTTTGGTGAGTAGTGAAGTAGTTTTGTTTATTTTGACTGAAGTTGAGCGCTGGTAGGGGCTGAGAAAACGCGGTCTATTCATTTCCGACGGGTCTGTCAGAGCGTCACTGGAGGTGACGCGATGGACCAGAGCTACGCAGTTGGTAGCGCTGTCGCCTCACAGCTAGAAGGTCCTGGGTTCGATTCCTGCCGGGAGACGCTGTAGGCGCTGTGGGCGTGTTCCTCCTCCGCGTCATCAGTGCCCACACCCTAGGTGGGGTTGGTGATAGGGCCGTTCTGTGTGGAGTTTGCATGTTCTCCCCGTGTCTCCTAGGGTAGATGCCCTCACAAAAACATGCAGTAATCCTGGTCTCTATAATGCCTCCCCCTGGCCAGCCGGGGCGCCTGATGGAGGGGAAAGGAACTGGTTGGAATAACGTGTTCCTTCCACGCGCTACGTCCAAACCAGGGAAATCCCCACTGTCAGGTGAAAAGAAACAACTTGGACTACTCATGCATTGAAGGAAGCATGAGGTCAGTCCGTTGTCTCCCCAGGCGCGGCAGAGGGAGAGCAGAGCCCAGGATTACATGAAAATGGGTTACAAAATCAAAGTGAATGGCAAATCGAGTGGCAAAGTGAGTTTAACGTTGTTTAATGCAATCAGGTAGGACTTTTCTGTTTGGATGTATGGGCTGTCAAGGCCAGAAAGTAGCGTTTTGCCACTCAGTAGGCGTACCCGAAGAACTTCCGGGTATGATGATGATGTCACGCGCATAACCTCTATTCAAATGGTTTGCTTCAGTAAAAGTGTCAATACTGCAACATAGAAACAACAATAAAAATTGAGTAAAAGTAGAAAAGTATTGGCACCATAATGTACTTAAAGCACCAAAAGTAAAAGTACAAAATTTCAGAAAATAGCAGATCTACAAACTCGGAAGCGCTGTATAAGTCTGATGATGTCTGATTATAAGGTTTTGTGCCCATTGCCCAAGGCACACCAATTGTTAAAGGGGAGTTTCGGTCAAAAACGACTTTCCTACCTTTGAAATGATGATCCAGGAAGGCTCTGGGCTGATCCAGGTGTTGTTTTACCCAAAGCAGCATTTTGTTCATTTTTCGATTTTGTCCCCTGCACCCCACGGCTCCAAAACGGCACCTTTTGGGTCAACCCGTAATCCGGTTATTATTCTCGCTCAAAATTAACTTTTCTCGCTCGGTCTCAGTCCCTCATACTGTAGTTAGCATATCCGAGCTACATCAGCTCCTGGTCGCCGCCATGTTTGTTTACAACAAGCTCAACTCTGAACTCCCAGCCCAGGAGAGAACACTGGGAAATCCCGTTCCCGTTGGGAAACGCGCGTTCATGAGCTGCTGCTGCTGCTGCTGCTGCTGCTCTCACAGCTCCACCTCCCTCCCCCCACAGCCTGTTACCTGTTGAGGCAGACAAGAGGCTACACCATACATCACTCTGCAGACTTTGTCGACATAGTTACATCTTTTTTCTTTGGCTAAGAGCATTTTTGTGTTTTATTGTTCGTCGCGCGTCGGGGAGTCATGCGATACAAAACGGGATTTCCCAGTGTTCTCTCCTGGGCTGGGAGTTCAGAGTTGAGCTTGTTGTAAACAAACATGGCGGCGACCAGGAGCTGATGTAGCTCGGATATGCTAACTACAGTATGAGGGACTGAGACCGAGCGAGAAAAGTGAATTTTGAGCGAGAATAATAACCGGATTACGGGTTGACCCAAAAGGTGCCGTTTTGGAGCCGTGGGGTGCAGGGGAGAAAATCGAAAAATGAACAAAATGCTGCTTTGGGTAAAACAACACCTGGATCAGCCCAGAGCCTTCCTGGATCATCATTTCAAAGGTAGGAAAGTCGTTTTTGACCGAAACTCCCCTTTAAGTCAACCATCTCTCAAGGAACACCTGTATATTCAGAGTGAAACTATCTGGACTACAAGCTCACAGTGCCTCGTAATGCAACGCGTTGTTGTGAGTGCTTAGGAACCGTTGGCAATACAAGGATGGAATACAAAAATCTGCAACGTTGTCCTTTTAATTAGGTCGCTAATTTGGCCTTCCTGGGAACAGATGTTTAGGTCTATTTTAAACTCATTACAGACTGTGTGTGTGTGTGTGTGTGTGTGTGTGTGTGTGTGTGTGTGTGTGTGCGTGTGTGTGTGTGCGTGTGCGTGTGTGTGTGTGTCCAATGAGCACCAAGTAAAACCGAGCATATCGTTGTTGTCGGGTGGAAACCTTGTATGTCCAAAACCGTTCGTTTTGCTTTTATCATTTAAAATTTTTAAACTAGTGAAAACAGCCGATCTACAAGCACACAACGCCTCGCACCGCGAGGCGTTGTGTGCTTGTAGATCTGCTGTTTTCACTACTTTTGTGCGACGGCCTTGTGTGATGAAGCAGGGCTTTACTTTGCGACAGAACGAACAAATTTGAAACTTGGAGATACGAGGTTTCTGCTCGACAGTGACGAGATCGTATCACTGTCGGGTAGAAACCCATGAACTTTTGTGTGTTTTCCTAAATGAATGCCCTGCACATCACGCCCATCACACAAAAGTAGCAGATCTACAAGCTCGAAATGCTGTGCAAAGCGACGTGTTTTATTTATGTATGTATTTACTATTCTGTGATTCGCGATGAAAGTAGCCGATCATTTTTTAGGGCCCCCCCACAATGCGGCACATCTACTATTATATATTTATTTATGTTTTTTTTTAATATTGTTATTATTTGTTATTTATTTAATTTTAATTTATTTTCATGTTTTAATCTTTTGAAATCTATTTATTTATTTTTAACATAGGAAGAGAAAATCGAGACTTGACCCATAACAATTGGTCTGTGACCCCCACATGGGCCCCCCGACCCCGATATTTACTGCACCCCATAAAAAATGTTTTAATCCTAGGCACCTTATATTTATTGCATATCGTCGTTGTCGGGTGGAAACCTTGTATGTCCGTTCGTTATGTATTCATCATCTATTAGGGTTGCAGTGGTACTTTACTTGCACCGTTAAATAAAAAGAAAACTCAGCCGCTGCTCTTCTCTGCCCCGAGGAGCGCTGTAGAGATGTGACGTTCGCCAACGATTCCGCTCTTTTGAACAGCTCCTTTAAATGAACGATGGGATTCGGTTCTCAATCGCGGGAGGCCGGGAGCCGTTCCTTGTGTGGAAGTGTCGAGAACAGATCCAGAATCAACGGATCGTCCACGGGGCGAGGCACAGCCCACCAGACTGCATGATGTCTCGTCCCCACTCGCAGGGCGCGTTCCAGGAGACTAGTTGTGGCTTTATAATGTCACAGCGCGCAGTAGGCAGAAAAACAACGATGAGCCAAACAAGAAAACGCGGGGCTGTTGTAACACTTACAGTGTTGTTGCTTTTTTACAAGGCTGAATTTTTGATATGGTCGGATGGTTGTTGTTGTAGCTTGAGGTAGCATTGGCTGCTACTGAGTGCTCACAAGACGACAAGACACGCAATGGTGGTTGAAACGGTGTTACCGATAACCGCGGTGTTGACACATTGACATATTTTCGGTGTTAAAAATCTCATACCGTTGCAACCCTACTGTGACCCCCACATGGGCCCCCCGACCTAGCCTGGAACCAGACCAATCCGCCTGGGCAAAAGAAAACTTGCCCTTGGTGAATATGGGCCTGGCCCCTCTCAATTGTGAATCCATTTCCTCTCCCCCAAAATATGGGGGAACCAATCAGGGCCCAGCATTGGTCTGGGCTAACCAATCGTGTCCAGAGCCATTTTTTTTAACCCACCCCTTGGAAATGTACATTCTGCTCGCGAGTCCAGACTAATATCCGATACGTAGTGAGGAAATAGTATGAGCAACACCAGGTTACCCCCGACCCACTGTATGGGAAATGGATCATAGAATAGATCAGGAGTTCCCAAACTTTTTTGTCTCAGGGCACCCCATACATTTTTTCCGAGGCACCCCTACATTATCATTTTCACTCCCAGCACATTATATATTTATAGCATATCGTCGTTGTCGGGTGGAAACCTTGTATGTCCAAAACCGTTCGTTATGTATTTATCATCTATAAAATACTAAAGTAGTGAAACTAAAGTAGTGAAAACAGCAGATCTACAAGCACACAACGCCTCGCATCGCGAGGCGTTGTGTGCTTGTAGATCGGCTGTTTTCACTAGTTCTGTGCGACAGTCTTGTATGATGAACAGGGCTTTGCTTTACCAAAAGACGCACGCACTTGAAACTTGGAGATACGAGGTTTCTGCCCAACAGTGACGATATTCTAGTGATTGTGTTGCAAGGAAATCGTTGAGATAATAGCCATTTTGGTTAGAACTGACTGAAAATAACTTTGTACTTCAAGTTTAAAATGATACGAAATATTTTTTCAAGTGTCCAAATAAATTCCAAATATTATCAACTGATCTCGCAGGACACCCCCGGACTGCCGTCACGGCACCCCAAGGTGCCCCGTCACCCACTTTGAAAAGCCCTGGAATAGATCATGCTGCTGATGTCATTCTGTCCGTGTGTGCGTGTGTGTTTTCGCAGCCCCAGCTTCGTGATCATTTAGGCCTAGGATTATTGACTGCTTTAACCATTGAAAAATAGCAGATATACAAGCTCACAGCGCGGCACCGAGTGCCGCGCTGCGAGCTTGTAGATCTGCTATTTTTGAAAAATCATGATTTTTCTTTGCAAGTCTTTGAATATATCTATTTAAAAGCGAACATTTGTAAATCAAATATTTGCTTCTGGGGGGTCCCTGGAACAACATATTTTGAGATGGGGGTCCGTGGCTAAATACCTGTAATTTTGGGGGTCCTTTACATGAAAAAGTTTGAGAACCACTGATTTAGAGGAAGGATTTAGAAGTCGGGTCAAAGATCGGGTCAAAGATATTCATAAGACTTGCACACATTTTCACGATTTTTCAAAAATAGCAGACCTACAAGCTCGCAGTGAGCTTGTAGATCTGCTATTTTTCTAATGTTACCCCCGACCCACTGTATGGGAAATGGATCATAGAATAGATCATGCTGCTGATGTCATTCTGTCCGTGTGTGCGTGTGTTTTCGCAGCCCCAGCTTCGTGCTGTCCACGTTCGGCTTCACGGCGGTGGCCTTCGTGACAGGCTCTCTGGCCCTGTGGGCCCCAGCCTTCCTCTTCAGGGCAGCGGTCTTCACCGGGGAGAAGGCCCCCTGCGTCCAGTCACCCTGCGACAACTCTGACAGGTAAGAGAGACAACGCCAGCCAGTCACCACACGACAAGTGTCACAATACCAAACATGCAAACATGGTCTGCTTTGACCCATTAAGCGACAACTTGTTTTTTGTAAATAGAGAAAAGGTGATTGTTAAAATGTTTTCATTTACTGCTTCCTATTGTTTTAGCGATTTTAATGATTTTGATTTCACGGGGTGGGGGCATGCATACAAGTGGCTAAATATGATTTTTTTAGACGCAATATGCCCATTCCCAAGATGCACTGCAACCTTTCATGGGCAGATACTGTTACTGCAAATGGTAACAAAGAAATCGCTGGCTTATTGTGTCTAACACTTGCCCCCACCCACTGCAATCTAAATCGCTAAAATAAATGAAAACATTTTAACACTCACACTAGAATAAAAAACATGAACCTGGAATTATTTGATACTTTAGCTATTGAAAAATTGGCAGATATACAAGCTCACAGCACCATCTGCTATTTTTGAAAAACAAATGAAAATCGAAGCAGATCTTTGAATCCATGGGTTGCATTTGTAGTCCTACACCAGCCATGTTGAGGACCAACACAGGTGTTCTGATTAGCGTAGAACATTATTTCTATGCCAATCAGACACATTGAAAAACCTGTGTTGGTCCTCAACATGGCCATTTAGGACTACAAATGCAACCCATGAATACATATTTTTCAAACAAACTTTTGTAACTCAAACATCTTCTTCTGGGGGTCCCTGGAACAGCATATTTCGAGATGGGGGGGCCCTCTCGAACGGCCAAATACATGTAACTTGGGGGGTCCTCGACATTTTTAAGAACCACTGATTTAGAAGCAGGATTTAGAAGACATTTATAGAATCAGGTCAATATATTCGAAGACTTGCACACATTTTATCGATCTTTCACAAATCTACAAGCTTGCTTGTATATCTGCTATTTTTTAACAGTTAAAGCATAAAACAATGGTTAATGCAATAATGCGGTCTTAATGGTTTAAAGCAGGGGTCTTCAACGTTTTCAGGCCTAGGAACCCTTAGTTGAGAGAGAGAGATGAAGCAGGGACCCCACAACCTGTTCATAGATTCCATATAGTTTCATCGTTTGATGGCACAATCTTCACTCTATTTTGGATTCATGTCAATTTGTGTTTTCAGATATTTACTTGAACCGTCAATACTTGATAAACTTGAACTTTCACTCTGTACTTAGTCTGCTCTTTATCCCCTCTACACCAAACCTCTTTACCGAAAATAGCCGATCTACAAGCTACAAACGACTCGCGCTGCGAGGCGTTGTGGAGCTTGTAGATCTGTTATTTTTGTCTAAAGTTCTCAGAATATGGACGCTAGGGTTCAAATGGTTAATATAAAAAAGGAGAAAAATAGGTTTCTATCACACAAAGATTTGGAGGACCCCCTGTAGTAACTCTGAGGACCCCCTGGTGAGAACCACTGGTTTAAAGAAGATGTTGAAATAACGCTAATCGTATTTTTCTTGTGGTGGTTTCAGCCTGTACTTCGGCATCATCACGTGCGTGACGGGCGTGCTGGGCGTGTGGAGCGGCGTGGAGCTGAGCCGCTGGCTGCGGGTGCGCACGCCCCGTGCCGACCCGCTGGTGTGCGCCGCCGGCCTGCTGCTCTCCGCCCCCTTCCTCTACCTGGCCATCGTGTTCGCACAGGCCAGCACCATCGCCACATACGTGAGTAGGCCTGTCACAATTATTACATGATCGTCCTAATCGCCATTATTTTGAAGTAATCGTCACGATCGTCATAATCGTTTCCATGTTGAAAAATGTTCACATATTTTCAAACATAGTGGAAAAATAGTGAAACTAGCAGATCTACAAGCTCACAACAGAACATTAATGCACTATGCAGTGTATTGAGATATTTAGATCCTGTGGGCTGGTAGGACACCTACTGGCTGAAAGAGGTAGTGCATATAACTTAAATCAAGGGTCACTGTTCAAGTCATTTCATGCTTCCGAACAGCTAAGTATAAATCTTACAACGCCTTCAAGGCCTGCCAACATAAACTTTGGTTGACTAAATCAGTGGTTCTCAACCTGTGGGTCGGGACCCCCAAATTATTTTTTGGGTGCCCAGATGATTAACTTAATGTGCAACATTGTTTTCTCACTCAACAGTAAATAAACCAACATAAAATGTAAGTGTATAGCGGGATTTTGTAGATTTCTAAAGTGACATTTAAGGACTATTTAATACCTCCAGAAGCAGAAATTGTGAAAATAGCCGATCTACATTGAGCATGTAGATCTGCTATTTTCACATTAAAACCGTGTTATACAAAATGTAATGCCTCAACTCTTAGTGCTCGTCAGGGTGGGAGGGGTCCCCCAGTTAAAATATGATTATTTTGGGGGTCGCGGCCTGAAAAGGTTGAGAACCACTGGACTAAATCAAGTGTAGATTAGTCAACTAAAATCTCATATTTAGTCGACTAAAACGTAAACTTTTCAGATGACAAAAATCTGACTAAAAATACTTCTAATTCTTTTTTGTGTCTGTGTGTTTTTAATACTAAGACTTGTCAATGAAAACACTGTGTGACATGTCCTTTTTTTTGTGTCCGTTCAGGTGTTCATCTTCCTGGGGGAGACCTTCCTGTCCATGAACTGGGCCATCGTAGCAGACATCCTGCTGGTCAGTAGTTGTCACCAAATGCAGGCTTTCTCACAGTGGGCTGCCATGACCATAGTACTGGGGTGTACTGGGTACTTTAACTATTGAAAAATAGCAGATCCACAAGCTCACAGCGCGGCACCGAGTGCCGCGCTGTGAGCTTGTAGATCTGCTATTTTTGAAAAATCTTGAAAATTTGTCTTTGAATGTTTCAAATCCTTCTAAGGTTTTTTTTTAAAAACCTATGTTTCTATGTCAGTGGTGCTCAAACTGTTTAATGTGAAGGACCCCCAAAATGATATGTATTTGGCCACGGACCCCCATCTCAAAATATGATGTTTCATTGGACCCCCTCAGAAGCAAAATTTGAGTTACAAATGTTCGCTTGTACATCTGCTATTTTTCAATAGCTAAAGTATAAAATAATTCCAGGCCCCTCCACCTTGGGCCCTGGTAACTCAGTCCCACTTTCCCCCCCTTGTGACGTCCCCCGATCATATCTGAAATGTATCAATGTCTGTGCAATATGATGATATTACTTTATCATCATGAAAGATAATAATTCAGAATGTAATGCTCATCAGACTCAGAGAAATAACCCACCTATGTGCCAGACTCCCTCCCCAGTCAGAGTTCAGAGTTTGAATGAGTAGAATTATGTGCAAGGATTTGCAAGATGTGAGGGGACTTCATTTAGGCCTAATTGAAGAAAAATCCTCCCCCACTTAGGCCAGTGTGTCAGTGATGAATATAAAACTGGGGATCCTTGTAAATGATTACACATTACGTTTGGGGTGTGTCGACAAGACATTTTGGTTTTTAAAGGTTAGGGTAAAACTGGTTGCACACTGCTGTGTTTTTTTTGTTGCGAAATGCGTTGTCAGGGCAAGGAGATAGAGAGAGCAAGGGACCCAGTGGTCCGAAAATAAATACGAAACGGGCAGCAGTGCGCAAACGTGATTTAATAACAAAATGGGTCTATGTCCTGATAGTACTAGTTACTGTAGAGTCCATATTTGGACTTCAGCCTTATCTCCTGTGAGGAGAAAAAAGCAGTTGCAGTTGCTCCACCAAAACTGTTTCCTCCAATCAGGATAGAGCGGGGCCTTCCTCCAATCGATCATGATTGGAGGAATCCCCCCCGCCTGTCACCTACATGAAAACTGAAACTTAAAGGCTCAGTTCTTATTTTATTGTTGTTTGGGACAAGATCAACACAATCCTGAGTTATTTTTTGTGTTCAGTCTGTGTTTTGAGATGTTTTAGGATTGTGTTGATCTTGTCCCAAAAAAACTATAAAATAAGATGGTTGTTCCAGAGGTGAACTAGGCCTTTAAGTGAAATCACTTACCCTGCCTTTAAAGGACTCCCTGCATGATTGACTGATGCTTGTCGTGGTTGGTTCAGTGAGTGTTCAGTCGTGACCAGCTGTGTGTGGTCCTCTCTGTGTGTTGACAGTACGTGGTGGTCCCCACGCGGCGGTCCACGGCCGAGGCCTTCCAGATCGTTCTGTCGCACCTGCTGGGAGACGCAGGCAGCCCTTACCTCATAGGAGTGGTACGTTTGACGCACGCACGCACACACACACACACACACACACACACACACACACACACACACACACTAGGGATGTGCGCGAATATTCGGATATCCGTATAAACGGCTTGTAAACCACTGGTCAGTGGTCGCGCTGACCTGCGCTCAGTGCACGCACCATGCAGGTAGCTTGACATTTGCGTCTTTCTGGCAAGATGTAATTAATTATTTTGAAGCAAGAGTCCAGTAGTATAAACATTTTTAAAGGGCTTGCATATACTCTTGATATTTTTTCAAATGAGGCTTGGCCTAATAAATCGAAATGTGCTCAGTTGTGGCTATTTTATGGGTGTTCATTTCAATTAAAAAATACTTTTCGGATATACGAATATATTCGGTTTGAAAAATGTTGTGTACACGTCGGTGAAATTAACCGCTAGGAACATCCCTAACACACACACAGTCTCAGTCTCAATGTCTCCTTCAGAATATTCATTGATGGACTAACATGTTAGGACTCAAAATAAATGAATACAATTTTACTTCATACAGTCTTTTTTTGTTTTGTTTTGTTTTACTCTACCAAAAAAATTGCCAATCTACAACCTCACAACAAGGTGCGTTGCGACGCGTTATGAGCTTGTAGATCTGCAATTTGTTTGGCAAATGTTCCGCCCCAGGATAATGGATGTTCGCAATTTCTTTGGTCACAATAATCGTGCGTGCGTCGTGCGTGTGTGAGTGTTGTTTTTGACAGCAAATTTTGATTTAGTTTTAGTCATAGTCTTTTAAATAAAATGTATTTTAGTTTTAGTCAGGAAAAGTTTTAGTTTTAGTCTAATTTTAGTCGACTAAATATGATAAGATTTTAGGCGACTAAATCTACAGTTGATTTAGTCAACTAAAATGTATTTTGGCAGGCCTTGATGGCATCGTAATGGCTGATTTTATGCTTGGTTGCGTGCTGAAAATAGCCGATCTACAAGCACACAACGCGTTGCAGCGCGACGCGTTGTGTGCTTGTAGATCGGCTATTTTCAGCACGCAACACCTGAGAGCAACCAAACATAAACTGACTCTCTTCTCCACTAGTCCCTCCCTAACGTTTTAGTCTAGTATTTATTTTGTTGACGAAATTTTCAATACATTTAGTCTTAGTTTTAATCATCACAGCTTAGTTTTTATTTCGTTTCTATTTTGTTTTCGTCAGTGAAAAAAACGCAGTCGATGAAATCAACACTGGTCATTTTGGATTTTTCCATTTGTTTGTATTAGTTTTGAGGTTTTGTTTTCAATTACAGTTTAGTTTTAATTCGTTTTTAAAGTGAGGTTGCTAGTTTCGTTTCGCTTTTATTTTTTGAAAATGCTTAGTTTTAGTTTAGTTTTGATTAGTTTTAGTGTTAGTTTTAGTCTTTTACCTAATATGGGGTATTTGTCAGGGGTGAGATTAAAAAACTCCGGAAAAAAGTATTGTCTAATAAAGAAAATCAACAAAACATCATATTGTTGAGAGTGGCAGGAATGTTGAGACATACAACTTCTCTCTTTGACCTCACCAACTGGTGTTTTTTAATTTTTTATTTCCACAAAAGACGAAAACTAAGGAGATTTTCTCTATAATTTTAGTTCATTTTCACACAATACCGTTTCAGTTAGTTTTAGTTTTTTTTTTAAAAGCGTAGTTTTTATTTTTATGTTTTTCCATTCTAGTTTTCGTTTTTTAGTTAGTTTTCGTTTACTATAATAACCTTGGTGTGTGTGTGTGTGTGTGTGTGTGTGTGTGTTGCAGGTGTCGGACCGCCTGAAGCAGACGGACTCGTACCTGTGGCAGTTCCGCTCGCTGCAGCTCTCGCTGCTCCTCTGCTCCTTCGTGGCGGTGGTGGGCGGCGCCTTCTTCCTGGCCACCGCCCTCTTCATCGAGAAGGACCGCCACCGCGCCGAGAACTACGTCCCCTCGGGTGAGGCGAAGCGCACGCGCCGAAATTGGGGTACAGTGTTGTTACCGCTAGGGCAGTCGCGATTAATACACAATCGTCTATTCGCGATTATTTTTCATATTCGCGAATATTTTTTGATATTCGCGATTATCGTCAATTATCCAATTTCATTAAAAAGTAGTGGGTTTTGACAATAACACCATTCTTAACTCACCGGGTGCCCACGCGTCAAACTCTTTGATGTCGCTGGAGGCCCACGACGTTTTGACGTGTTTACTGTATTTACAGTATCGACTTTAAATCTCACCGTTAGGTTGGGGCTACGCCTGGATGCAGCCCATTAGCCGCTGGTCGCTTCGAGTCGACGCTGAGAGCATCGCGCGGCCGTTTTTCTCCATATACTCCAATGCATTTCCCCATCTTTAACGCCCTTTATCTCTGATGTTTGTTTTATGGCTAAAACTGTGGCGGGGTGCGGCAAAATGTCCAAATTTTGATCAATGAACAGTTATGATCAACACTGGTCCATACAGAAAGTTACACAACAACATCCTGTCTGCGCTCATGTGACCAAGTGACGTCATGACGCATGCATTGACGCAGCAGGGCCGGATTCAATACAATGGTGGTGGGCCTGGGCAGCGAGAGGGGATAAATGGGTCTCAATCCAGGGGCACCCAATGTGTTAAACCTTGTCCTCGCGTCAACACGTGCATTCTTGAATGCGCCTCCGCGCCTCCTCACGTCCCCGTGAACGCAGCAATGCTCGTCCTCGACTCCTCAGTCAGAGTCAAGAGTCAACAGCAGCACGGCACACTATTCAGTCACACAGGCAGGCTGGCTGGCTAACTAAGGCCATGGCTACACGGAGCTGGATATTTCATATATCCAGGTTTTTTAGATATCCATATAGAAAAATATCTAGGTCCACACGACAAAGATATCTAGGTCTAACAAGCACACACACACAGTAAAGTCTTCAGAGGTATCCAGGTTCCCTGTCTACACGGATCCAATGAATCGGATATTTTTCAATGTCTTCACTTATTTATCCGGTTTAAAAAATATCCAGCTTCGCGGCCAAAATATCCAGCTTCATGTGGCTGCAAGCCCCAACAGCACAAAAAAAGCTTCAGAAATATCCAGCTCCGTGTAGCCATGGCCTAAACATGCTTAAAAAGTTTGTTTCAACCGATCCAAGCTCGGAAGTACAGACACATGTACCATACATATCCCGGGACTATATTCCTTTTGATATGATACAGAAAAAGGCTTTCACTTTCGTTTCAAAACAGAGGACTGGATACTGCAGCTTTAGCTTAGCGCTGCTGCTCTTTTTCTGGAGGGGGATGATGATGAATGATCACACACAGACGACGATGTTGGATTGTGATAAACATGGGCTATTGTCGCTATTTTCAGTTGTCGGCTATTTTTGCAGTTGTCGGCTATTTGTGGGCTTGTAGATCGTCTATTTTCAAATAGCCACTGTATAATAGGGCTAAAGTTTGCACGTAAATGTACTTAATAGTTACTTTACACCACTGAACTGATGTTCAAAAAGCATTGCTCTTCTTCATCAAGGTGTACAGTATGAGTAAAGCTCATAGCCTACTATCATAGTAGCATAAAATGAAGGAGGAAAAAAAAGACGATATATTCGTCAATCGCGATTATTTTGTATACGATTAATTGTCTCCAGAAAGTCCTAATCGTGACAGCCCTAATTACCGCCGGTAATTACCCGGGGAGGATGGTGGAAAGGGAAGCGTCCAATTCATTCCCTAAGGGCCCGTTCACAATGAGCCGAACCCGGGGCCGAGGATCCCCGACAAGATTTCGGGAGGACCCCCCGGGAAAATCGTTTGGTCGGCCCCGGAATCGGTCTTGGGCTTGAACAGTACCCCGACACGATCGGATTATGTTAATTAGCTTTTTTATGACCTCGGGACTCGTCGGGAGCACTCACGATAATATCAAAAAAGCTTGATATTGTCGGGTCATCGGGTAGGAATCCTTTACAGTTATTGTCGTCTGAATGAGCTCACGGGATTGCTTCAGATTATATGAAGCCAGCTCCTCCCTTTTTAGGCTGCGCAGAGTGTAGGCTATTCGGTCACCTCACAATAGAACAGCCTACACTTTTATTATTATTATTAGCCTACTTACTTTTTACTTTAGCCTACTCTCTCCCTAAAATGTTGTAATCACTTGTTCAAAAACGTTATAGCCTATAGCGTTCTTTTTTCTTCTTCTGCGCAGTCATTTGGCGACAAGGCAGTGCATTCTATCGCCTCACGAAAGCCTTTCCCCATATAGGCTATATATAATATATTTTTTATATTTATAAAAGATAATATTAATCACCATTTGAAACGCCTGTTTCAAATAAGCGCACGGTTCAAGCGCCTGGGCCGTTATTTCTTATTTGCAATTAATATTATCCTTATTATGTTTTATATAAGAGCCCGGGCTATTATTTGTTTGGTTGTTTGGTATTATTTGCTATTTATTCAACTTAACTGGTCATTTATGTTGCATGGCAGTGGTGCGCTGAAAACAGCAAATCTACAAGCTCACAGCAGTGCTGTGACAGCACGTTGCAAGTGCAACGCACCGCACTCACTGTGCGTCGCTAGGGTCATATGTTGCATGCGCTGAAAACAGCAAATCTACAAGCTCACAGCCCTGTGGACAGACACTTCTAAAAATGTATATGCTGCCCAGCCCAGCCCAGTCAGACGTGCGTCGGGGAACAGATTGCCAAAGGACTCCAAAAAAAAGAGAGAGGAGTCTGCTGCTCTCTGCCACTGCTGGATCAGAATAACTCATTACCTGTTGCTGCCTCTTTTTATCCAGTCCGCATTTTGAAGAAGTAATCCATTATTTTGAGGTGCAAGGGGAATGTAGAAGGCTCAATACTATAATGGTTTAATGTCAGGAATGGATAGTGGAGTGGTCATGTCAGCGAGTCAGAACACCGCAGCTGCAGGACTTCTGCGCTAATTGGGTCGTTGGCTCGTTGACTACAGACCTAGATGTGTGTGTGTGTGTGTGTGTGTGTGTGTGTGTGTGTGTGTGTGTGTGTGTGTGTGTGTGTGTGTGTGTGTGTGTGTGTGTGTGTGTGTGTCTGTGTGTCTGTGTGTGTGTGTGTGTGTGGAAAGGGAGAGGACGCGTCGTTCATGTTCAAGTTCAAACTCTCACGCAACATGTCGCTTTGATGTCATGCAGAATGTAATGCGCAATTTCCTATTGATCAGATACACACCTGAAAGTATTCACGCTGATTAACAGTTAATTTGAGCAGTGATGGTAAAAGTAGGCCTAATCAGTGAGAATGCTTTCAGGTGAGCCTTTCTCCGTGCTCAAAGGCCAAGTAAAAAAAAAAAAGAGAGAGAGATTAATAAACTTGAACTCTGTCGGTCCACCGCCTCATCCAAGCCTTCAACCAACTGTCCAAAAAGGAAAATGGACATGTATGGTTCATTTAGTTCCATTACACTGTCAGGGTATTGCATATCACCTAAAACCGGATTAATTCTTCAAAATGTGGACTACATCACATCACAGATGCAGCACTCAAGGTAATTAAATGTCAGACCAAACCTCACCGTTGTGACTCCGACCAAGCCAAATATATTAGCCTATCTTATATAAATATAATAACGATATTATATATCCCCACGTGTGGGGAAAGGCTTTTTTGAGAGGTGATAGAATAGGGTGGTTGGGCCCATTAAATATAAAAAAAAAACTCTTTAAGAGGCTGCGCAAACAAAGAAAAGGAAAAAAAAGCAAAGGGGCAAATACACGTTATAGCCTACACAGTAGGTCTATATGTAGGCTGGTAACGTGTCCGTTTCACGCTGGTCGCAACGACTTCACTTTTAGCGTTTCTTGGTTATAGACCTATTCATTCTTTATTTTTTATTCTATTGGTCGGCAATGTGCGAGCCCATGGCACCATCCGCGACCCCACGTTGGGTCGGGACACATAGTTTGAGAACCGCTGCCACTTTCTCAATCCGTGGAGGCTGGAGCCTTGTTTCTTTATTCAATCAACTGCCAGAAAAAATAAAAGTGAGTGAAGAAAGAGAGAGAGAGAAAAACACTCTTGATTTTATCCCTCTTGAGGGGGCGGAATTTTCATCTAGTCGCGTCTCTCATGGCACCACCCCCCCCGAGATCGTGGGTGGCTAGAATCGCGAGACGTCGGTCTCATTTGTAATGGTCTGAGATATTTCACTTGGCACAGCGGGATATACCGGGCCCGATCGCAAGACAGAGGATCGCTGTCGTTTGAAATGAACACCGATAAACCCCCGGGCACGACATCTGATCCTACCCAACATCGCGTTTAGTGTGTGAGGCTCTTAAGGCTTGCCTTAGCCCATTTAGAACGGGCAGTGATGTCATTACGTGCGCATCCCGCATCAAAAACTCATTCAAGTCGCCCAGGGACTCATTCATGTCATGGTCCTGGGGTCCCGGGGATGCGCCTCCATTGGAGTCCATGTTAAAATAATTTACTTCTTCTACTTAAGTTGCTATATTAGTTTAGATAGTTTAATTCGTTTTTTAATGTATTGTGTAAGATAAACACTGTAAAGATTTATTATCAGTTAAACCTGGAACAGCTAAAAACTATTTTCACTAGTGGTTCTCAAAGTGGGGTCCTGGGTCCTTGAGGGAGTTCCAGGGGGTCCCCAGATAAATGATAGTTAGGAACCAAATAGAACTTTATGGGTCTGTAACTCGGTGAACAAATGGAACCAAATGGACCTGTTCCATTTGTACTCTAGTATTTTAACATTTAATATAAATTGGGGTCCCAGTGATATTATAAATATAATTAAATGGGTGTCTGTAGCCTAGTGTATTTAGAAATCCTAGTTCTAAGTTCAAACATTAGCCAAATTGTAAAATAAATATAAGAAATAGGCAAACATTTTGAAAATAGCCGATCTACAAGCTCACAGCGCTCGAAAACATTGTATTGAGGACTCATAAAACTTTTCTGGGACCCATTTGAATGACCACCTGTGGGTCCCGGGACCCATTACATTGAAAACCTAGTAACATCACTGAACGGGTACACATTATTGTGTATCATTATTTTATGCTTTAACTATTGAAAAATAGCAGATATACGCTATTAATCTGTAGATTTGCTATTTTTGAAAAATCTTGAAAATTAGAATTTTGACCCGATTCTATAAGGGACTTTTGAATCCTTCTAAGGTTTTTTGAAAAACCTATGTTTCTATGTCAGCAATCTGGCCAGCCATCGTCAAAGAAAAGGTCCTTTTCACTTAACTGGAGCTCAGTTAGTCTGTTCTTGAGCGACTACTATGTCAGTGGTTCTCAAACCTTTTCATGTGAAGGACCCCCAAACTGATATGTATTCGGACACAGACCCCCATCTCAAAATATTTAGTTCCAGGGACCACCCAGAAGCAAAATTTGAGTTACAAACGTTCGCTTTGAAAATACGTATATTCAAAGATTTGCACACATTTTCACAACTTTTTCAAAAATAGCAGATCTACAAGCTCGCAGCGCGGCACTCAGTGCCGCGCTGTGAGCTTGTAGATCTGCTATTTTTCACTGGTTAAAGCATTCAATAATTCTAGGCTAAACCATCCAGGCTAAACCATATTCCCCCCTTAATTTGCCTTTTATCATGATTGTTCCTACCTGGTTTGGTGGATTTCTGTTATTGTCGCCCCTCTTCAATGAAGGAAAAAGTAACTTTGGAACCGGAAAAAAATTGTGCTTTTGTCTGCTTATATTTAGCCGCATTTTCGCTGTGAGGATGGGGTCTGGACGACGAATAGCACTAAAAGTGTTAATCTTTTTTTTGATTTATTCTTTCGACAGATGACGAGCCAATCGTGGTGCCAAAGAGCGGCAGGTCCACCAGAGTGCCAGTGTCGAGCGTTCTGATTTGACGGAAGACGGCGCGCTCCAAGGGCTCCTGTTGGACAGTGACTGCTCCGCACAGCCAATCAGGCGGCTGCATTTTTTTCAAGGACGGGCGGACAACGTCGGGAACCCTCACATCCACCCAGTCATCCAGAGAAGTTTTTATGATTATTTATTTTTAAACGCTCAAGTCGACTATTGATTCTTTTTTTTTACCTTGCCGCCTCCTGCCAATAATATTCAGAGGGGGAGTTTTCAGAGCAGAGCATGGCCGGTGGCCATTTGGAGACATAAAGGCAGAGCCTGGCCAACAAGTGGACGATAGACGGAGTGATAGACACTTTCTTTTCTTTTTTTTTAACAAGGTGAAGCCACTCGCTGACAAGTGCAGAATAGCGCCTACTGCTGGCTCTGTTTATCTTTATATCCGATACGGAAGAGAGACTTTTCATTACGGCACCAGGGGCCCAAATGGACGCCTAGGGATCTGTAACTCTTGAGTGTGTACAAGTGAAGGGTCCATTTAGTTCAATTTGTACAAGTTCAATTAAAGGAGAATTTTGAGGAAAAAACGACCCCCCTAACTTTAAAAGTATCTTTTTAGAAGCTTCCAAGTTGGTCCAACAGTTGTTTGTTCCAAAGAAGCAATATATACATTTTTTGAGGGAGGGAGAGCATACAAATGGACCCGTAAAGGGTCCATTTGGTTCCATTTGTATGCTCTCGGAGTTATGGGAGTCCTTGAAATAAAAGGTTTGAGAACCACCGTGCTACATGAAATGGAACAGAGCCTTCATTAGTATCATTGGTAACACCTTTGAAGGAAGTGAGAAGAGACCCAACTTCTCTCCAAAATGGCTGCTGCGCATACAGCCTATAGACGCATTTCTGGTCCACGTTACACTGATAAGAACTAGATGCGCGCGCAGGTCGGTACCAAAATTAGCCAATGAAACCAGCGCTCCCCAAAACAACAGGTTTGGGGATTGGTGGGAATTGATTACATGATACAGTCACCTGTGCATTTAGTCTCAATGTTTGTAAACAAGAAACGGGTCTATGGTTAATCCAGGTATGTTTCTTGCTCGAAAGTGTGTTTTTTTTGCTCCGTGTCGGCCCCAAATACTCTTACTAGCACAAACAAGCACTAGCATGTTCAGGAGGCGGCCATTATTATGAACTTAAAACTCGCCAAGTCTCGCTGCTCGTCTGCGTCCCTTCCACTTGCATTGGAGAACAGAAGTAACGCGAGAGACGGGGGGTTGAAACTGAAAGTTCCGTTTCCAAAACAATAATGAGCTCCTGAACATGCTAGTGCTTGGTTGTGTTAGTAAGAGTATTTGTGGCTGACACGGAGCGGGAAAAAAAATATGTTTGAGCGATTAATGATTGAATAAAGCGGTCCTGTGTTTGGAGCCGTGGTCGGGTAGGAAATGCGATAAAAAATTGAATATATTGCTTCTTTGGAACAAATAACTGCTGGACCATCCTGGAAGGTTCTAAAAAGATACTTTTAAAGGTTGTTTTCCCCCGAAATTCTCCTTTAAGGGAGGAATTTTTTTAGTGTAAATTGGGGTTCCAGTATGCTGACTCTGTAAGGACGCAGTGGGGAGCTGTGATTGGCCACTGTGTTGACACGGGAACGCCCCTAAACATGCTGACATTGTGGGAGACACCTCTTAACTTTATTATTACATTCAAACATGGACATCATTTTGTTTTCGTTCTGTCTTTCTGAAATGGCAGATCTACAAGCTCGCTCGTGTTCAGGATGTAAGAAAGGCGTTGCGGTGCGACGCGTCCCTGAGCGTGTAGATCTACTATCGTCGAAACGGTTTTGAATGTGTTTTCTTTTTTGGGTGTTTTCGGTGGTTGATATAAATTACTATAAATAACCCATGTAATCACCAGTATAACCTTTTTGCAGTATCTGTTTGTCTTTAAGCAGTTTTATATCATTATTTCCTTTCTAAAACGATGTTTGTATGTGTTTAGGTCGTTTTTTTCCTTCATTTTAACAACATTTAAGCCTCAATAGATATCGTCGTTGTCGGGTGGAAACCTTATACGTATGTCCAAAACTGTTTTTATTAAGAAAAATAAGAAAATCGTGAAAATAGCGGATCAGCAATTTTCACTTTTCACTCTGTATGATGAACTACGGTATTTATTTACGAAAAAAACGAAATTAAACGAATTAGGTTTCTGTCTGACAGCAACGTTGTACAATTGTTTTGACAGTTTTTAACCATAAACCCATTATACAGAAAGTAACAAGAGTTAAAGGAGTAGTTCAATAAAGTAGAGTTCAATAATATTTTTTGGTTTTTGTCACATTCCTAAGACAAAAATTTGATTCGAGTAAATTTACCCCAATTGATTCCGGATGGGGACCTGTTTCGAAACGGGTCCCCATCCGGAACGAATGGGGGTAAATGTATTCAAATTTTTGTCTTAGGAATGCGACAAAAAACTAAAAATATTATTGAACTCTAGTCTCCATGGCATGAGTTATCAATAGAAAAAACTACTCCTTTAATGTCAAACATTCTTAACTAAACATGAAGTTATATTCACTTCTTTTTTTTTTTCACATACTTTTACATTTTCAGCCATTGATCCTGGTTGGGCTTTTGTTGTTGAACATTTGATCTCGGACACAAATAATCGAAAATAATTTCCAATATTTGGAGAATGACAAGTGTGCAAACTGTAGGTTTATGTCAGTTTCATGAAGAACATTGGACTTGGCGGGGCGGTGAAATGTACCCGGCTGGTTAAAGGCACTTTAAAGCGCTTCAAACATTTCATAAAAGATACAAAAAAAAGGGTTTTCAGAAGTAGATTTTGTTGCAGGTTTCGTTTGACTTTTTCCAGGTTTTGAGATGTTGATGACGGTTATATCAGGTCTTTAGTTGGGATGGGACGATACGCGATATTATCGTTTATCGTGATAAAAAACATTCACGATAATCGTACCGCGGAGATTTTATTTATCGTGATATCGTCTTCTGTCATGCACTGGGATCAATTCACCTTTTATTTGCCGAGCTGCACATCCGGTGCCACTTAAACCCTCTAGAATTGGTGAAAGGTACTTATAATATGTACTTGATACAGTCTTTTTTCACTCTCTATCAAATATCTTTCCCAAAAAATTGCCGATCTACAAGCTCACAACGCGTTGCAACGCAACGCGTTGTGAGCTTGTAGATCTGCAATTTTTGGGCAAATGTTCCGCCCCAGGCTAATGGATTTTGATGATCGCGATAATATCGTAAATCACGATTTATTTTGCCACAATAATCGTGATATGAAATGTTCATATTGTCCCATCTCTAGTCTTTAGTTTGCTTCATTCAAGTTGTCTGAGGAGAATCTGTCAACTCCAGTGAAGACATTTAGGGTACATTCTACATAAAATAAAATTAAAACATGTATTATAATGGTTATGTAAAAAAATATGCTTATGTTCTATATAAAACAAAACTTTTAAATGATTGCCAGTTGTTAATATTTGATCTTGTTTGTTAACCTCTTATTTGTTTTAGATCATTTTTTTGTGTACAATAAACAATGGGAATGATTGTAAGAAATGACTTTGGCTCGTGTGTGGATCTGCTTTCCCTGTGGTTGCTTCTTGGGGTGCCCAAAAGGTAGATTGTGATCTACCAGTAGATCACAAAGGCTGTGCAGGTAGATCACATGACATCCCCTAAAAAATATTAATTAAAATGTAAAGAAAAATATCTATGAACAATTCTGTCACATCTGTCACTTAAGGTGACTGATTGATTGACATAAAAGGGGCCTGTCAGCTCCCTTCATGGCTTCTAAAGTAAGCAAACCACCCAATGCTTTGTTTTCAAGAGTCAGTAGCATTACAAATAACCCCCAAAACATACCACTTCCATACAGAACGGGATGACTTCACTTCACTCCACGAAGGTTAGGGTGAGGGTTAGAGTCGGGTGTCGAAAAGATGACATGTAGTAACAGCGACACGCTCCCGACCTTTTTCCCCACTATTAACCAAGTACATTTGTCTTATATGTAACGCCATTGCCGCTATTACAAAGCCACCTCAGGTACATCTTTATTGGGGTGGGTAGATCATGTCGAGCTGGTCATTTTAAAACTAGCCCTCAAGTCAAAAAAGTGTGGGCACCCCTGATCTAAACTCTTGGCGGCACATGGGGATGTCTAAACAAAGCACGGGTCTTCAACGTTTTTCAGGCCTACATCTGGGCCTGTCACAATTATTACATAATTATCTAATCGCAATTATTTTGTCATAATCGTCAAAATCGGTTACATTAACCCATTCAGAACGGGTACACATTATTGTGTATCATTATTTTATGCTTTAACTATTGAAAAATAGCAGATATACAAGCTCACAGCGAGCTTGCAGATCTGCTATTTTTGAAAAATCGTGAAAATTTGAATTTTGACCCGATTCCATAAGTGTCTTTTGAATCCTAAGATTTTTTGAAAAACCAATGTTTCTATGTCAGCAATCTGGCTATAGCCATCGTCAAAGAAAAGGTCCTTTTCACTTAACTGGAGCTCAGTTAGTCTGTTCTTGAGAGACTACTATGTCAGTGGTTCTCAAACCTTTTCATGTCAAGGACCCCCAAAATGATATGTATTTGGCCACGGACCCGCATCTCAAAATATTTAGTTCCAGGGACCATCCAGAAGCAATATTTGAGTTACAAACGTTCGCTTTAAAAATACATACAGTATATCCAAAGATTTGCATACATTTTCACGACTTTTTCAAAAATAGCAGATCTACAAGCTCGCCGCGCTGTGAGCTTGTATATCTGCTATTTTTCACTGGTTAAAGCATTCAATAATTCTAGGCCTAAATGCCGGGTTAAAATACACAACGCGATGCAATGCGTTGTGGCTTGTAGATTGGCTACTGTATTTCCACTATCAATGTTCTTTTATAAGTATAAAGTTGTCAAAGTCAGTCATCTCTTTGTATATTTAGGTTATGTGTCATATCTGCCATGTGGGGGCGGATCTGCAATCTGCGATGCAGGGGCGGCAGTGGCTCAGGCGTAGAGCAACCGTCATTAACACGGAGGGTTCCCGAAGGGTTCCCAGTTCGATCCCGGGCTCCCCCAGAGTTGGTGTCGAAGAGTCCTTGAGCAAAACTTGAACCCCTAATTTCTCCCGGTGAGGTTGGTGCCTAAACTGTTGCATGGTTTCCTCCATCATCGGTGTGCGTGCGTGCGTGCGTGTGTGTGTGTGAGAATGGGTGAATGTATGTGTGTGTGTGTATGAGAGAGAATGGGTGAATGTAATGTACAATCTATACACAGCACCATTTACCAGTTATGTGCAACTTAGGCACAAGCCTACAAGCCAAACAGAAATGTAATTGTCACAATGACAAAAACACAATTCAGTCGTTAATCGCAAATTATTTAAGTGACAACTATCGTCATGTAAAATGTCCTAATGGTGACAGCCCTACCTACAGTATGACCCTGTGAATGTAGCTGAAAGAGTTAACTTCGAGGACCACCTAGGGGTCCCTGAGCCCCTGTTGAAGGACCCTGGTCTAAGCCTCAATTAAACCTGATTTAAAAAGTTGTTTTAATGTAATTAAAGTTATTGCGACCATAGGTCGCATTTACTATCAAACCCTGCACAAAGTGTAAGTCCGTCAGTCAGTCAGTCAGTCTGTCTGTCACACCTCACACGTCACACTCTTGCCCTGCTCATATCTCCGCAACCGTTGCCCCCATCCATGCCAAATTTTGCACACACCTTCCTTACCTGCCAAACTACAACCTCCAAGGACCCCCGGAGCTCCAGGGACCCCCAGGTCCCTGGGGGACCCCCAGATGTAAAAAATGACCAAATGTGCTAAACTGACCAAATGACCACCCCCACGGGGCTGCTCACGGGGAATTCCCGGGGACCACCCACTCCTGGTGCTCCAGAACGGATGCAAAAGTGGTGGCGCCCCCAGTGGAGGACCCCCTACACTGCAGCTCACATAAAATGCCGTAACTCCGGCTAGGAGCGACCGGGACAGCCGGGGCCGGTACCTATTCGTCCGCCTTGCCGGCGCGGAGACCCCACCCCTCATTTCTCACATGGCCCTCTTCTAGCGCCACCATGAGGCCGATTCTTGCAAAACACATTTTTGGACACTGCTCCTACAATTTTTGCCCTAAAATCACGCAAATCGGTACACAGTATGTCTACACTCATCCCATCAACATGAATCTCTCCCATATAGCGCCACCTCCAGGCCGATTTTTAAAAACACATTTTTGGACACTGCTCCTACAGATTTTGCCCTAAAATCACGAAAATCACTACACAGTATGTCTACACTCATGTCATCAACATGGATCAGGAAGATTTTGGCAAAACACATTTTTGCCCTATTTGTGGAGATAAGTGACCTACGGTCGCTTATCTCCCGATTAGGGAGTGTTACTGGTATATATTTTTGGACGAGGACTCCCATCTGAAAAGTTTTTGCGCCAGGTACCGCCAGAAGAGAACAATTCTGGTAAGAAATGTCCAATTAATTTATATAATCATCAAAAATAATCATGTTTTAACTGCCCCCACCCCACCCCAACGAGCACTAAGAATTGAGCATTACGTTTTGTATAATGGTTCTATTGTGAAATTAGCCGATCTACATTCATGAGCATGTAGATCGGCTATTTTCACAATTTCAGCCTCTAATATTTGACAATTTGTCCAGTGTTTAATTTGTCTTTTTAGAGGTATGAAAAAGTCCTAAAGTTTTCATTTTAGAAATGTGCAGATACCCTCTTACTGTTGAGTGAGAAAACAATGTTGTACATTAAGTTAATCATCTGCGGAGCCTCCAAAATAATTTAGTTGAAAACCACTGTCCTAATGCATGCATGCCCCATACAGTAGCCTATAATATGTGTACCATGTCTATTCAAGCATGAGGTGTCTGCACGATTTTCAAGCGGTCTGAATTATTGCACATATCAAACGTATAGTTATGATTACACTACTGCTGGCGGAGGGCATATTTCTTGCAATTTTGGCAGGTTGGCGTCTACATTACATCTGTCGGGTGGTGGAACACTCGCTATGTCTAACGTACTTTTCAGGATTCAAATTCAAAAGTAGCAGATCGACAAGCTCCAAACGCATCACGAGAGAGAACATAAACAGAGGAGACCATGATGGCAGACATCTGGTGGCAACAATAGGTGTTTAACGGTGCAGTTGTCGTCACTCTTGGGGCCGGGGAATCCAACGCTCGGCCAAGGAAGGCCCCAAACCCGCTCTCAACGTGAGCCGTCACAACATCAGGTGAAGGTAAGCGCTTTCTCACTGTTCTAATCGAGGAGTTTTGCCATATTTTGTCGATGTAGGGCAGAAACCTCCTAACTCCAAATAATATTTATATATATATATGTTTTTGGGCTTTTTATGCCTTTATTTGATAGGACAGTAGGCTGACAGGAAATGGGGAGAGAGAAGGGGAATGACATGTGGCAAAGGTCGTCCAGATCGGGAATGGAACCGGCGACGCCAGCAGGCATCATAGCCTAGTATATGGTATGCGCCTTCACCAGGCCAGCGGGCGCCCCCTAACTCCATATTTTTATATATTGTATATATGTGTTCTGTAAATTGACTAAATTAACGCCCTGCTACAGCGTCACACAAAAAGTATCAAAAGTAGCAGTATCAACGAACTCAAAACGCGCCTGCAAAGCTTGTAGATCTGCTACTTTTGCTGTTTTTGAATTTGAATCCTGAAAAGTATCAGTTTTGGACATTGTGGTTTCCACCTGGCAAATGCCTATAAATGAAAACCTAAAACACCAAATTGATATGGCAGAAACATATATTAGTGTATATGTTGCACAGAGTGTTATTGAAAGATCATGATCAAAACAGAACAGACTGGCATGCTCGCCCAGTCCTCTGTCTCTCCATGGCCTCACGGGAGTCGAAAGACCCCCTCTGTGCTCAAAGCCTTCAGTTGTCGTCTTCAACACCTCTTTATACTCAGAGATGCTCCCTAAAAGGAGACAAATATAAACAGGCTATTACTAAGTACCATACAGTTTATAACTAGTAAGACGCCTCAGGGCGACACACGACCTTGCCCTAAAGGGCGATGTCTTGGCCATCTGGCCAGTGTTGTGTATCGGACCAGTTACCCATATATGGAGACCCCTGGTACCCATATATGGAGATCCATGGAGATATGGAGATCCCAAACATGCTCACACTCAGTTATTTCATTTTATTTATTTTTTAATTTTTATCCCACGATATTTGTAACCCATTTTTTCACCCGGTGCCAATTGCCTAAGCTGTAATCCTGGGCTCTACTCTCCCTCTGCCAACCTGGGGAGGGCCCCGAACTGACCTCATGCTTCCTTCAGTGCATGAGGAAGTCACCTGACAGGGGGAGCTTCCCCGGTTGGACGTAGCGCGTGGAAGGAACACGTTATTCCAACCAGTTACATTCCCCTCCATCAGGCGCCCCGGCTGGCCAGGGGGAGGCATTATAGAGACCAGGATTACTGCATGTTTTTGTGAGGGTATCTACCCTAGGAGACACGGGGAGAACATGCAAACTCCACACAGAAAGGCCCTTTTTGCCAACCCCACCTAGGGTGTGGGCACTGATGACGCGGAGGAGGGAACACGCCCCCAGCACCCACAGCGTCCCCCGGCAGGAATCGAACCCAGGACCTTCTAGCTGTGAGGCGACAGCACTACTGACTGCGCCACCGTGCCCCCTCACACTCAGTTATTTGTTATGTGAGAATCCTATGACGTCTATCGCATCTGACATCATACATACAATCCCTTTATGCCCATACATGGAGATCCCTGTCTGAACCAGCCACACACAGATATGGGCTGTCTTCCTCCATATATGGGCATTCCCATATGAAGTCGTGTTAGATATGGGCTTAATATCCATGACATCAGGGATCTCCATATATGGGCATAAAAGGGATTCTTTTACAGTGGTTCCTATGACATCGCAAATACAATCCATTTTATGCCCATAACATGGAGATCCCTGCTCCGAGTATCTGACATCACTGTGATGTCACCTGTGATGTTGCAGTGGTGTGTCAGGGGAACCACAGTGTCAGGCGTTCTAGACAGACAAGCAGACAGACAGAGATACGGTCAAGCTGTGACCGTTCACATACTAAACTGCGACCTACGGTCGCAATAAAGCTGACAGTATGGGGCTCTTAAGTCTGACATCATTTTGTAGGCAAAGGAGAACTTTTGGGGCCAAAAGGCCCCAGCGCCCTTGAATATTTTTACTATTTACTAATTTGTAAAATCACGCAAATCGCTACACAGTATGTCTACACTCATCCCATCAACATGAATCTGTCCCCTATAGCGCCACCTTCAGGCCGATTTTTAATAACACATTTTTGGACACTGCTCCTACAGATTTTGCCCTAAAATCACGAAAATCACTACACAGTATGTCTACACTCATGTCATCAACATGGATCAGGAAGATTTTGGAAAAACAATTTTTTGCCCTATTTGTGGAGATAAGCGCTTATCTTGACTATTATTATTTTATAGATTATTTGCTGACACAGAGAATAGTGTAGTAGCGTGCGTGCGTGCGTGTGTGCGTGCGTGCGTGCACGCGCTCTGTCTCTCTCTACTAACTTAGGGATTTCACTAGGGGTGTAACAATATAGTAACTGTATCGAAATATCGTTTTTAACATAAAAAGTATATCGAAATGAAAACAGCTAAAATTGGATCATATCGTTTTATTTTGTATCGTATCGAATCGGCAGTGCAAAGGATACTACCTACTTGTGGATTGTATTTTGCATTTTTAAGAAGAACATTTTAAAAGGAGGGGTTTTCTCTCCATATGGCTATCACTGGTCTATCGATAAAGGTTTGTCAATATACAAAGTCCTATTTGGCAGATTATCACTGTGTTTACTTATTTGTATCCATAATAATACATGTTTCCCTTAAAAACCTGCACTATCCACACCTTTCACACAGATTTAATTTCTTTGCTAAATAGTTACTATATCGATTTTAAATCATTGAATCGAACCGTATCGTATCACCATGAATGAACCAATATCGTCCATGTATCGTATCGTCAACCATGTATCGTGATATGTATCGAATCGCTATTAAAATGTATCGTTACACCCCTAGATTTCACTGCTTCTTCGTCTCTTCCTGTCGTTTGTGCGACCCCCCCCCCCCCCCTCCAGATACAGATACAGGAGTGCTGCAGCTTCCTTCAAGTGCGGCGGTTTCCTGTTTGTATGTGGGAGGATGTGACACGTCGAGACGGGAGGCACAGCAAACGCTTTTTCTTTCTCTCTATCTCTCTCTCTCTCTCTCTCTCTCTCTCTCTTTCTCTTGCTCGAAGGCCGCTTCTGCAGCAAACCCTTTTTTCGCTCTTAATGTGCACCCAGGGGCGTCACAAGGGGGGGGGGGGGACTGAGTTACTAGGGCCCAAGGTGGAGAGGGGCCTAGATCTGCTATTTTTGAAAAGTCGTGAATATGTGTGCAAATCTTTGATTTTATGTATTTTTCAAGCGAACAGGCGAACTCAAACTCAACTCAAAATTTTTCTTCTGGGGGGTCCCTGGAAATATTTTGAGATGGGGGTTCGTGGCCAAATACATATCATTTTGGGCATCCTTCACATTAAAAGATTTGAGCACTACTGACATAGAAACATACGTTTTTTGAAAAACCTTTGAAATTTGAGATATTCAAAGACTCGCACAAATGTTCACGGTTTTTGAAAAACGGCAGATCCACAAGCTCACAGCGTGGCACTCGGTGCCGCGCTGTGAGCTTGTAGATCTGCTGTTTTTCAACAGTTAAAGCACAGAATGTGAGTGAATCCTTGTACCCTGGGCCCAGAACTTGGTGCGACACCCCTGCTCAGAGGTGCAATAGTAGAATCTGTGCATCACACTGAGGGCGTTTCGGGAGGCAGCACACCAACAAATCTGACCTTTTTTCGAGAAGTGGGCACGTTCTCTGGCAATCCGTTAGTCACCCATGGTGTTGTTTTTCTGCGGTTACCAACATCTCTTTTGGGAGACCTTTGACACTGGGTACAGGCACCATGACGTTACGATGGCTTCGCTGGTTGTAATCTCAGCCTGATGTACTCCAGGCAAAATGGTTCTCAAAGTGGATTTCAGGGACTCTTTAGGTTCCTTTATGGGGGTCTAAATCAGTGTTTCTCAACCACTGTGCCTGGGGACCTTTGGTGTGCCCCTGAGAAGGGTCAAGTGTGCCCCTTGAAACTGCTTGAAAGCCAGTATTGTATTTATCATTTTAAAAATGATTCAAACTAGTGAAAACAGACGATCTACAAGCACACAACGCCTCGCGGTGCGAGGCGTTGTGTGCTTGTAGATCGGCTGTTTTCACTACTGTTGTGCGACGGCCTTGTATGATGAAGCAGGGCTTTACTTTGCCAAGAAACATATACATTTGAAACTTGGAGATACAAGGTATTCTTCCCGACAGTGACGATATTTACACCCCCGTATTAATCCCCATGGATTCTTGGGACATGAAAGAAATGCAGAAAAAAGGTTGAGAAACACTGGTCTAAATTGACCTTTACAAGTCTGTAACTCTGACAGTGTACAACTGGAACCAAATGGACCCGTACACTGTCAAAGTTAAAGGACAACTTTGTTTTTTTTTTACAACAAGGGTTCATTCTTAGTTTAGATAGTCATTAGAGGAAAAAAAAGAAAAGATGAGTGATAAAATATTTTCATTTACTTCTTGCTATCATTTTAGTGATTTTAATGATTGCAAGTGGCTAAATATGTATATTTTTAGACACAATAAGCCCATTCCCAAGATGCACCGCAATCTTTCATGGGCAGATGTGACTTTTGGGGGCTGGTGTAAATACTGTAGTAACAAAGAAATTGCCGGCTTATTGTGTCTAAAAAGACATATTTAGCCACTTGTACGCCTGCCCCCACCCACTGAAATCAAAACACTAAAATCGCTAAAACGATAGAAAGCGGTAAATGAAAGCATTTTAACACTCATCTTTTCTTTGACCTTCCAATTTCAAAGTGTGAGAACCACTGCTGTAGTCTTCAATGTTTTTCAGTCCAAGGACCCCTTAGCTGAGGGGGAGACGGAGCAGGGCCAGGGACCCCCCACTACACTTTGTATTGCAGATTAAACCTTTTCATAGATGTCATAGTTGGCTTCCGTAGACCTGTTTGAATGATGTATGTTGGACTCATGCTAATGTGTATTTCCAGACATTTAACCATTTAAACCCACAATACTTATATAGTAAACATGACCTTTCACTTGGTCTGCTTTCATTCACCTCCCTCTACACCAAAAACTCTTTACCGAAAATATATGATCTGTCATTTTTTAATAAAAAAGAATCTGTAGAATTGTCGAATTTGTAGAATCGGCCTCGGGTCTTAACGAATTAAGAATTAAGTTAAGGCGATTTAAAAAGAAAAAGAAAAAAAAGGAGAGGTGGGGACTGAGAAGAATGTTGTGGCGCAGAGGCGTCAATTGGGTATGGGCAAGGTATGGCAACTGCCATACCTTGGCTACAGGGGTAAAAAATCAAATGTACTTCTTAGAATACATTCATCATGCCTATTGCTAAGGTATGGCAACATGACTGGTGTCTTGCACGCGCGCAAAGGCACCAGGCCTGTTGCCATGCCTTAGCTTTTGCTGAACTGACGCCACTGTTGTGGCGGGAGGTGAAATGACTGCATGCAGGGGCGTCAATTGGGTATGGCAGCAGGGGTATGCAGCTGCCATACCTTGGCTCCAGGGGGGGAAATAAAAGTTGCTTTTAAATATAAATCCATGAATGTCTCTTTGTCTGTGCTGGTTATGTTAAATTACATTAAAATAACTACAAATGCAAAATGTAACAATGGTCACTCTAACAAGGTATTATAATCATATTCTCCACACTTGTATTCTCCACACTTTTATTCTCCCCATCTTGACAGAATGGTATATTCCCAGGTTCCGCAGGTCAGCTGCATAGGTGCAATGCATTTTTTGTATCGTTAATTGTGGCACGTTTACTAACATGCCAAGTTTAGCTGCACTTGAACAACCGTTCCAGGCTGCCATATCCAGCCCAAGAAACCTTAGAAACCTGTGTAAAAAAACGGACAAAACTATATATATATATATATTTTTTTTTCAGACATTGTGAAAATAGCCGATCTACATGCTCACAACGCCTCGCAGCGCGAGGCTTTACAAAAAGTAAAGCCTCTTTTCCACGAGGACTCCCATCTTTGCCATACCCTAGCTTTCGCCGAACTGACGCCACTGACTGCATGAGAAGAAGTGAGTTCAGCCCGATTGGAGGTGGTTGGTTTGGTGGTTGGGTGTGCATCCTCTGCTGACACGGGGGGAGGAGGGAGGGGTAGCAAGCACACACCGGGCTCAGACGGCGACGAGGGGAAATGTAGAGAGGCTTGAGAGTAACACTTTTTACCTCGATTTTCTTTCCGTCTTTCTTTCGGGTTCAGAGACGGAGAGTCGCCACGAGAGAGATCTTATAGACTGAGGAGGAGACGGTGATGGCAGACGTTTGGAGGAAACATTAGGTGTTTTTTTTAACGGCGCAGTTGTCATCGCTTTTGGGGGCCCGCTGGGCCGAGGGAGGCTCCAAACCTGCTCTAGTTTTAACGTGAGGTGAAGGTAAGTGCTAATTCTCACTGTTCTAATCGGGGAGTTTTGCCGTATTGTCGGGGCAGAAACCTCCTAACTCCATATTTGGACATATTTTGTTGTTTTTTTCCCAGTAAATTTACCAAATGAACAGCCTGCTACAGCGTCACACGAAGTATCAAAAGTATCAGATCCACAAGCTCGAAACGCGCCGCGAGGCCATCCGTTTTGAGCTTGTAGATCTGCTGCTACTTTTTGCTATTTTTTAATTTGAACCCCGAAAAAGTATCGGTTTTGGACATACTGTACGATGTTTCCACCCGGCGAATGCCTCAAAGTGAAAACCTAAAGCACCAAATTGAAATGGCGAAATGTTTCTCGAGTCTTGTCTTTGTCTTGGGTCACACTTTTTTTTCTCGAATCCCTTCTTGAAACATTGATTTGCGGTCGTAATTGTTGTCGTTCTACGATAATCTTCCTTTAGTTTTACTATAGAGAGCCGTGTACCGTACACACACACGTTCCTCTAACCTTTTCATTGTGTGCCATTGGCGCACCCGACCAAAATGTCAAGGGGCACAGACAAGATGGCTGCCTGCCACTCAGGCCCGACACGCGTGAATCAAAACAGCATCCCGGTTCCGACAATGGAACAAGGGGGGAGCGCTTGTTTTCTAAAAAACAAGCGCAGATATAAAATAGCAGATATACAAGCTCACAGCGCGGCACCGAGTGCCGCGCTGTGAGCTTGTAGATCTGCTATTTTTGAAAAATCGTGAAAATTAGAATTTTGACCCGATTCTATAAGTGTCTTTTGAATCCTTCTAAAGTTTTTTTGAAAAACCTATGTTTCTATGTCAGCAATCTGACCAGCCATCGTCAAAGAAAAGGTCCTTTTCACTTAACTGCAGCTCAGTTAGTCTGTTCTTGAGAGACTACTATGTCAGTGGTTCTCAAACCTTTTCATGTCAAGGACCCCCAAAATGATATTTATTTGGCCACGGACCCCCATCTCAAAATATTTAGTTCCAGGGACCCCCCAGAAGCAAAATCTGAGTTACAAACGTTCGCTTTGAAAATACATATATTCAAAGATTTGCACACATTTTCACGACTTTTTCAAAAATAGCAGATCTACAAGCTCGCAGCGCGGCACTCGGTGCCGCGCTGTGAGCATGTATATCTGCTATTTTTCACTGGTTTTCGGTGGAGATGGCGGAGGCACGCCGGCGTTATATTATAAACACAATCTGATCTAGCTATAACAACAATCATGACATAGGCTATTTATTATAATCACTAATTCACTATGAAGTGTCTTTGATTAGTAAAAATAGTCAAATAACAAAAGGACAAATTGTTCTGCTCACATCAAACCAAAATGCCTAAACTACTGTAAATGTAGGCCTATTATAACTATGATAATGGTTCTTAACTTCTTGTAAGTCCCAATTATTAAGTAGCCTATAATACTTGACCTTATAAATATAGAATGTTTATGATTATTTCTTGTGTTATATGTTATGAAACATCGCATGTAGGCCTATTATATTACCTATAACCTATACACGACTCACGAGTGAGCTCTCGGCACCTCCGCGCGGTCCAGGCGAATACAACGGAACGCTCCCTACCTCCGGTTCAGCCAATCACAAGCTTCCATTGTTGGAATCGGAATGCTGTTTTGATACACGTGCCTGACACGACCCTTATGGATCCCCCACCGCTTTTTTAGGGATGATGTGTTTGGCCAGTAGTCGCTGTGATTGGCAGTAGCGTTTTTTTATGTGTAACTATATGCCTAAACCTATCCTTAACCCTAAACCTAACCTCGATAAAACTATGCCTAACCCTAACCCTAACCTCACAAAAACGATATCTATACCAGGGGTCTTCAACGTTTTCAGGCCAAGGACCCCTTAGTTGAGCGAGAGATGAAGCAGGGACCCCCACAACCTGTTCATAGATTCCATATGGCTGCATCGTTTGACAGCACATTTTGGATTCATGTCAATTTGTGTTTTTCAGATATTTAACCATTTGAACCGTCAATACTCAATAAACTTCACCCTTCACTCCATACTTAGTCTGCTCTTTTTCCCCTCTACACCAAACCTCTTGCAGCGCGAGGCGTTGTGAGCTTGTAGATCGGCTATTTTTGGCTAAAGTGCTCAGAATATGGACGCCAGGGTTCAAGCAGTTAATATAAATAGGAGAAAAAGGTTTCTGTCACACAAGGATTTGGAGGACCCCCTTTAGTAACTCTGAGGACCCCCTAGGGGTCCCGGACCCCCTGTTGAAGACCCTTGATCTAAACCTTAACCCTAACCCTAACCTCAGTAAAACTATGCCTGCCACTGGAAGCCAATCGGACAGCGGTAAGGCGGGTCTACCCTATAGAACGTCGGTGCAATCCATAATAACGCAGGGCTGACAAATGGCTCGCCATTTTAACGCTGTGAATTAAGGCTGGGCAATATAAGGAAAACCTTCGCTATTCGATGACGTTGTTGAATACCTCGATATCAATATGATCTGCTTGACCCAGATGATGAATAGCATATCCATGAATGGACATTGCACAGTACAATAAGAAATAACATGCCTGCATAGTGTGTATTAACCCATTTTATTAACCCATTTAGGCCTGAACACAATATGACGCAATATGTTATGCTTTAAATATTAAAAAATAGCAGATATACAAGCTCACAGCACGGCACCGAGTGCCGCGCTGCGAGCTTGTAGATCTGCTATTTTTGAAAAATCGTGAAAATTAGAATTTTGACCCGATTCTATAAGTGTCTTTTGAATCCTTCTAAAGTTTTTTTTGAAAAACCTATGTTTCTATGTCAGCAATCTGGCCAGCCATCGTCAAAGAAAAGGTCCTTTTCACTTGACTGGAGCTCAGTTAGTCTGTTCTCGAGAGACTACTATGTCAGTGGTTCTCAAACCTTTTCATGTGAAGGACCCCCAAAATGATATTTATTTTGGCCACGGACCCAGAAGCAAAATCTGAGTTACAAACGTTCGCTTTGAAAATACATATATTCAAAGATTTGCACACATTTTCACGACTTTTTCAAAAATAGCAGATCTACAAGCTCGCAGCGCGGCACCGAGCTTGTATATCTGCTATTTTTCACTGGTTAAAGCAGTCAATAATTCTAAGCCTAAATGGGTTAATTAATTTGATACATACACCAATACCTGATTTCAAGCTGTCTTTGTCGACGTGTATGCCTTGCATGTTGGGGTCCACCCTATGTTCCCCAGGTTCTATGATCCCCACTTCCCCCCAAAAAAGTTCTCTGTTCCCCGGGTTCTATGTTCCCCACCCACCCTCCCCACAAAAAGGTTCCATGTTCCCCACTCAACCAAAAAAAAGGATCTACTGTATGTTCCCCACCAAAAAACAAACAAACAAAAATGCAGGAAATGGTGGGACATCTGGGCACTAAGAACATGTGGACAATCCTAATTTAGGTGCCCAGTTGCCCAGGTGCCCAGATGTCTCCACCCCTACGCGCCCACTTGTTTAGCTGCCCACTCATCCAGATGCCCACGTGTCCCTATTGCCCAGATGTCCAGGTGCCCACTCGTCCAGATGCCCAGTCTTAACAAAAGTATGGTGTCCATGGTACCCCTGTCCCACTAGTATTCGTAATTTCTCCCCATTATTGTGTGTTTTGAGTTGTTATTAATAATTAGAAATGAATGTTTCCTGCATTTTTGGATGAGTGGGGAACATAGAACCTTTTTCAAGTTGAGCGGGGAACATAGAACCTTTTTTTGTGGGGGTAAGTGGGGACCATAGAACCTGGGGAACATAGGACCTTTTTGGGGTAAGTGGGGAACATAGAACCTGGGGAACATATTATGTACACTACAGTCCCCTTCGATCATCATTGTCTTTTTTCATATCGCGTCATATATGAACTGTGTTCCAAACATAAAGAAATTATCTCAGCGGTTTGACTCATATGGATATGAAGAATCAACTGATGGTGAGAAAACGCTAATGTTACTGTCGCTGAATCAGTTACATTTAACCTAGAAACAGGCTTTATCAAATTGACTAACTTACATAAACCATACAGAGCCACCTCGCCGACAATATCACGCAGACCGTTTGTTTATTTTTGGACCACAATGCTTATATGAGACGATTTTAAGATGACTCAATGTTATTCTCCATAGAGAAATGACTTCCGTGAACCGGGGGATGAGCGAGTCACGTCATGACTTCACTGCTCTATATCCTATGCGCTTTGAGTTGAGCTGGCTGGATTCCCCACAAGGCTCTACACTAAATATTTCCGACGAACACAGCCGACCTACACTATAGCTTATGAGCTTGTAGATCAACCATTTTCTTGTTGAATGTTGGCTCCAAACAGTGGTGGAAAAAGTACACACATTTTCTACTTAAGTAAATGTATCAATACTGCATTGTAGAAGTACTCTGTTACAAGTAGAAGTCCCGAATTCTAAATGTACTTGAGTAAAAGTACAAAAGTATATAGGCATCAAAATGTACTTAAAGTACTAAAAGTAAAAGTACAGAATGTTTGAAAATAGCAGATTCTACAAGCTCACAACGCGTCGCGATGCAACGCGTTGTGAGCTTGTAGATCTGCTATTTTCAAATAGACAAGGTATACAATAGGGCTAAAGTGGTTTACAGTATGTATGTTTTAACATATTATAATTTATATCAGCAAAGTAACTAGTAACTATAGTTTTCAAAAACATGTAGTGGTGTAAAAGTACAATATTTGGATCCCAGATGTAGTGGAGTAGAAGTGAATGTATTGGATATTGGAAATACTCAAATAAAGTACAAATACCTCAAAACTGTATTATGAGTATTATGCCACGCAAATAAGCATTTTATGTTCATACTGCAAATACCAATATAGACCAATAGTGTCTGTAGCCTACTTTATTTCTCGTTAAATAGATCCTTTTTTGTTGATAATCCATGCGCTCTGTGTGTGTGTGTGTGTGTGTGTGTGTGTGTGTGTGTGTGTGTGTGTGTGTGTGTGTGTGTGTGTGTGTGTGTGTGTGTGTGTGTGTGTGTGCGTGCGTGCGTGCGTGCGTGCGTGCGTGCGTGCGTGCGTGCGTGCGTGCGTGCGTGCGTGCGTGCGTGCGTGCGTGCGTGCGTGCGTGCGTGCGTGCGTGCGTGCGTGCGGAGGCTGCAGCTGTTTAGGGGTTTGAGAAGCAGCAGGGGCGTCAATTGGGTATGGCAGGGGTATGCAGCTGCCATACCCCGGGTCCAGGGGGGGAGATAAAAGTTAGTTCTAAATATGAATCCATGAATGTCTCTTTGTCTATCTGTGCGGGTTTTTATGTTGGTAAATTACACTAACATAACTACAAATGCAAAATTTGACAAAATGGTCACTTTAACCAGGTATTATAATTAAGCAACATGACTGGCAACATGACTGGTGTCTTGCACGCGCGCCTTTGCGCGCGTGCAAGACACCAGTCATGCCATACCTTAAGAAGTACATTCTATTTCCCCCCGTTTCTACGGTTTCTTGGTCTGGATATGGCAGCCTGGAATGGTTGTTCAAGTGCAGCTAAACTTGGCATGTTAAACGTGAGACAATACCTTGTTAAAGAGACCATTTTGTTAACTTTTGTAGTTATTGTGCTGTAATTTAACAACATAATACAGATAGACAAAGAGACATTCATGGATTTATATTTAAAGGTAACTTTTATTTCCCCCCCTGGACCCAGGGTATGGCAGCTGCATACCCCTGCCATACCCAATTGACGCCCCTGGCTTTGACAGAGGAAATTAAACGGAGCTCATGGTTTCCACCATGTGACATCTGCTACAAAATAAATAAATAATAATAAACTCATTTATAATTAAGAAAATATCATACTTCTTCGCACGGCAGTTTTGCTCCCCAACAAAATAGCCAATCTACAAGCTCTCAACGTATTATTGTCTATTTTCATGTAACAAAACTCACTTTCAGACGCTCCGAAGATAACGCAGTGAAAAAAAAAATGCAGTGCGACGTGTTTTGAGCTTGTAGATCTGCTATTTTTGCTTCTTTTGTATGAGATACTCGAATGACAAAGTAGGACGTAGCAATATGCATTGGGGCCCTCTGGAGTGAAGGTGGAAATATAATGGCCCTCGCCATCATCAAAGTTGCCCACCCCTGGTCTAATGGGAGCTGTGATGTCTGAAGGGTTACATCAGATGATGATGAGGAAAAATAGACAAGAAGAACCATAGTCTGGTTGCCCTACGGCCACACTAACTAGTAAGAGTCCCTAATCGGAAGATAAGCGACCGTCAGGTCGCATACACAAACCTTAGAAGGCAATGGTAGCCAATCAGGAGGGAATATGGGAAATGGGACAGATCCATGTTGATGTCATGACTGTGATGAGATACTGTGTACCGCTTTGCGTGATTTTAGGGCAAAATCTGTAGGACCAGTGTCCAAAAATGTGTTTTGCAAGACTTGGCTAGAAGAGGGCCATGTGAGAAATGAGCCAAGGGGTGTGTGTGCAAAGTTTGGCATGGATAGGGGCAACGGTGGCGGAGATATGAGTAGGGGAAAGGTGTGACATGACGGACAGACGGACAGACTGACTGACAGCCGGTGGAGGTTTTGATAGTAACAGCGACCTTAGCTCTGGTCCATAGCGTTAGTGGAGTTCTCCCTAACGCTATGTTCCTTTACCTCCGTATTCCTTGGCAAAACCGGAAAACCCCGCCGTCTGGTCCAAAAATAACAAAAACTGTTTTGCCCCTCACCAAACCAAAGGTGTCAGTGGACAGTTGAAAGCTTACTCTACTTAGTGGACGCGGTCTGAGCCCCCCACCACACGATTAAAATACATTTCTAGGGCAAAATGAAAAATATTTCACCGGATGGAGACTCTGTTTCTTCTAGTTTTTTTACTATTTGTCGTCACCATCGCGGCACCAACTCACTACTGCCGCGCAGGTCAGAGGACCGAAATGCACCTCATTAACAGAGCATTAGTCTCGTTGGGTGTTATTCAGCTCTGCGACATTGGAAGCGCTGTTTTGTAAAAACAGTCTTCAACCAGGAAGAGGTGGACTATTTTTCATTTCGCTCTATAAATGTATTTTAATCGTGTGGTGGGGGGCTCAGACCGCATCCACTAAGTAGAGCAGGGGTGGGCAACTTATATTTTCACTTTTACTCCGTAGGGCCATAATGCATACAGTTAAAAATAGCAGATCTACAAGCTCAAAACGCGTCGCTCAGCGACGCGTTTTGAGCTTGTAGATCTGCTATTTTTGCTACGTTTTAATTGGAATGCAGAATTATTTTGAGCTATGTTTGAATCGGAATCCAGAAAAGTAACATTTTATTTAATTTCAAATGCATTTATACTGTATGTTCTTATGTTAACGTTATGAACTTAAATACAAATACATTGGGCATAAAAAAGACTATTATGCCTCATTCACACTACAGATATATAGTTGAACGTTTTGCTTGGTAATTCAATGTAATCTCAATGGAAACCAGCTTTAAAGGCTGGGCGTGTCGGCTGTCCTTGGAATCCAGCCTTTAAAGCTGGTTTCCATTGAGATTACATTGAATTACCAAGCAAAACGTTCAACTATATATAGTGTGAATGAGGCATTAGTCATCAAGCTACTAATATAGACTGAAGTAATTAAAGCAGGTCATGTTTGGAATTGCAACAGCTGAAATCAATTATATATCGGTACTCCGATATTAACCTGTGGGCCGCATTACGTGAAGGTGGGAGCCGCATGTGGCCCCCGGGCCACCAGTTGCCCATGCATGAAGTAGAGTAAGCTTTCAACTGTCCACTGATACCTTCGGTTTGGTGAGGGGCGAAACAGTTTTTGTTATTTTCGGACAAGATGGCGGTGTTTTCCGGTTTTGCCAAGGAATACAGAGGTAGAGGAACATAGCGTTAGGGAGAACTCCACTAACGCTATGGACCAGAGCTACATAGCGACCTAATGGTCGCAATAAACAGTGAACTGTGTGGTTGCAGCAGCTGGGTGGATGCCACCATGGAGGTGAGCGCGTGGTTGGTGTTGGTGGTGGGTGGAGCCGTCCTGGTCTGCGCTGTGGTCCTCGCCTCCCTCTGCCTCCACTGTGGAACCAAGGGCCCACTGGGTGAGTATAGACCCACTTTAACAACCATTTTGTGCTGTAAAAAGGCGGTGCCTTTTCTGTTTTGTATGTGTCTATGGAGTTAACATTACACACAAGGGGGGGGGGGGGGGGGGGGGAGTGGGACTGAGTTACTAGGGCCCAAGGTGGAGGGGCCTTAATTGTTTTATACTTTTAGCTATTGAAAAATAGCAGATATACAAGCTCACAGCACATTTACCCATTCACACACACACTAGGGCATTCACCAAATATTCAAATATTCAAATATCAAAGTCACTATTCGATGTTGTTCAAGTCGAATATTCGCTTTTTTTTTTCTTTTTTCTTTTCATTTTCTCTTTAAAGAATATATAGTTTATAAAGCGTGGCTAGATAGGAAGTCATAAGAATGAGTTGTCTAATGCTTTATACCAGGGGTTCTCAAAACCTTTTAGGCAGTGACCCCCAAAATAAACATATTTGAACTGGGGACCCCCACCCTGACAAGCACTTGGAATTGTAGGTATTTCATTTAATGCAACTCGGTTCCGCAGATAAATATTTGCGAGGCGTTGCGAGCATGTAGATCTGCTATTTTCACAATGTTTGCCTCATGGCCAGTCCTGTCGAATATTCAAATATTCGACTATTCGAATACTTTGAGGTCGAATAATTTGAATACTAAAAATCACTATTTGTGAATGTCCTAGCAGATATACAAGCTCACAGCACATTTACCCACTCACTCACACACACACACACACACACACACACACACACACACACACACACACACACACGCCAATTTGTTATTGAAAAGGTCTTAAAGGTCATTCAATTGTAACTTCAGAAATGTGCAGATACCCTGTACACACTGTAAGGATGGGACGATTATGAACATTTCATATCACGATTATTTTGACAAAAGAAATCGCGATTTACGATATTATCGCGACAATCAAGATCCATTATCCTGGGGCGAAACATTTGGGAGCGTGTCGTTATTTCTACAAGTCATCTTTTTGACAACCAAACCTAACCCTAACCCTAACCTCCGTGGGGTGAGTAGCGTTACCTGCCGATGCTCCTTTGTCGAAATGATGTGCATTCGAAAAGCAATATTTCCACGAACATTTGCCAAAAAACAGCAGATCCGCAAGCTTGTAGATCGGCTACTTTTTGGCAAAGACCTTTGATAGAGAGTGAAAAGAAAAACTGTATCAAGTACGTATAAGTACCTTTTACCAATTATAGAGGGTTTCAAATAAATGGTACCGGATATGCAGCTCGGCAAATAAAAGGTGAATTGATCCCAGTGCGTGACGAAGCATGATATCACGATAAATTAATTCTCCGCAATGCGATTATCGCGAGTGTTTTTTATCACGATAAACGATAATATTGTGTATCGTCCCATCCCTAATACACTGTATGTAGCTTTGTTTACTGTTGAGTGAGAAAACAACGTTGCACATTGAGCTAATCATCTGAGGACCCCCCAAAATAATTTGGGATTTGGGGAAAAACAAGGCCCCCTCACGCATTAGAACCAGAAGTAAGGAGGTGTGTTTTCAATGAATCTATCATGTTTCAAATGGAGTTTGAAGTCACAATGGTTGTGTAGGGGGCCGTGTCTGAGCAAATGGATATCAAATAAATACTGAATCAACTTAAGCAACTTAAAAAAAAAGTTAATAAGAAAAATGTATCAAATTTAAACAATGCCATCTTCCCTCTCTCCCTCTGTCTCCTCACACAGCCTCCATCAGCCAGGCCACGGATGCAGAGGAGTACATAACGTAAGACTTCACTATATGGCACTGTTTCCAAGCACTGGGTGGTCCCTTAATGTTTTAAATTTCAAAACAAGATTTTATTGAATAATACAAAATATCTATCATTTTTAATATGGCAGATCTACAAGCTCGCTATGCGTTGTGAGCTTGTACAGGTAGATCTGCTGTTGTCACTATAGTTTGGGTCCCGGGCAAAAATCTAATCCCTTGGTCTCAAGCTAAAACGTTTGGGAACCTGTATTTGGGAATATTATGTGGAGAAGTATCAGTCGCCATGCCTGTTTTTTTGTCATTTGGATTCTATTGGAGGTCAGCCAGCTATAGGATGACACTGCTGCTTTGCCTCTAATAAATTATATGCCATTTTATTTCACGATGAAATGTGTTTACAGGAAGCTGGTTTTCATTTGTTTAGTTTTTTCCGGTTTTTAGAATCCTTTTTTCTTTACTGATTATATAGTTTTTTATAGATTGATATTCAAATGCATTTGTTATATTGTTGTTGATGTTCTGACATGTTATCTTGTTTATTATAGTGATTTGGATTAAAAGCGTCTGCTAAATGCCTAAACTTTAAACTGTAGACTGTAAACTCACTTCCATGGGTGTGGCACCAAATTCTGGGCCCTGGGTATAAGGATTCACTGCGGGCCCCCCATGAATGTTCTTCACAGGGAGGCATTTTTGTGCTTCAACTATTGAAAAATCCTTGCCACGATTTTCATACCTTTTAACGTGGGCGCATGCACATTGGCGCACGATCCGCACGCACGCCGCAGTCGGTTCGCCGATTACAAAAGACAGCGATAAAAATCCAATTGGTCCAAACCGGAAGCACTATTATTTGGGCACTTGGGCACCTTGGATCTAATTAATCCAAACACACAGTGGCAACCTGGACAAACGGTTAAAACTGGAGAAACTCTGGCCGTGACATATATTGTGTCGAAGTCAAAGGTCAGGTCTCACAGACACAAACATTGACCTGATGGTCAAGATTCAATTCAACCCCCGAGCAAGCACACTCTACTAGCTCAAAATCGAATGACCCGATTGGGGATTGGACAAATTACCCGATCGCTAAATCCGATCTTTTTTAATTTGATCTTGTTTTAATTAAAAGGGAGTTTACCCAATGCAAAATGTGTCCATGCCATGTGTCTAATGCTGCACATTGAATCGTCTGTAGCTGATACTGAATAAAGCTTTAGATCCTATTAAAGCTTTTAAAACACTTGTACACATGATAACAGATGATAACAGTCATCTTTCTTCTCTCCTTCACGCAGGTCACCCAACTTTAGGGTCATCCATCAATGTGAGTATAAAAAAATTAGAACATGGTTCTGACAGGGGTGTCGCACCAAATTCTGGGCCCTATGTAAAAGGATTCACTTCAATTATTATGTGCCTTAACTATTGAAAAATAGCAGATATACAAGCTCACAGCGCTGCACCGAGTTCCGCACTACGAGCTTGTGGATCTGCTATTTTATTTAATCGTGAAAATGTGTGCAAGTCTTTGAATATTTCAAATCCTTCTACGGTTTTTTGGACGCTATGTCAGTGGTGCTCAAACTTTTTCATGTGAAGGACCCCCACAATGATAGGTATTTGGCCACAGACCCCCATCTCAAAATATTTAGAAGCAAAATTTGAGTTACAAAAAAAAACAAAAACATGTATTCATGTAGATCTGCTGTTTTCAAATAGTGTATATTGTATTAACCCATTTAGGCCTAGGGTTATTGACCGCTTTAACAATTGAAAAATAGCAGATATACAAGCTCACAGCGCGGCACCGAGTGCCGCGCTGCGAGCTTGTAGATCTGCTATCTGATCTGCTTTGAAAAATCATGATATTTCTTTGCAAGTATTTGAATATATCTATTTAAAAGTGAACATTTGTAACTCAAATATTTGCTTCTGGGTGGTCCCTGGAACAACATATTTTGAGATGGGGGTCCGCGGCCAAACACGGGCCAAACTCGGGTCAAAGATCGGGTCAAAGATAGTCAAAGACTTGCACACATTTTCACGGTTTAAAAAAAATAGCAGATATCGCAGCGCGGCTCTCGGTGCCGCGCTGTGAGCTTGTATATTATCTGCTATTTTTCAATAGTTAAAGCATAAAATAATGGTCAAAGTGGTTCAAATCTAACGAGACTCGGGCGCGTTCCAGGTATTTGAGAGTTATCTGTATGTAACTCCCAGGCCCCACATTGAGGACCAGTGCATTAGATAAGGTGATGATGTAAGTCATTTGTATGGCGTTTTCTTTTTTCCCTCGACAGATCCACACTCCATCGACCCGGCCCATTCATCCATCCATCATCCATCCTCCTCCCTTCAAGTTCACCCCATACTGTGAGTCACACACACGCACGCACACGCACGCACACACACGCACGCACGCACGCACGCACGCACACACACACACACACACACACACACACACACACACACACACACAGACGTAAAGAGTGTTCAATAGCACTGATATATAAAAATAAATATAAAAGTTAAAAAATGGAGATGCATTAGCTGGTTTCTGCCACCGACAGCGACCAGCCTGAACAGTTTAAAGGCCCACTTCACCTCTGGGACAACCATATCTTATTTTATTGTTGTTTGGGACACGATCAACACAATCCTGAGTTCTTTTTTGGGTTCAATCTGTGTTTTGAGATATTTTAGTATTTCAGCATGACTAGTGATCATACGATGCCAAAACGCATCACTGATGATGCAAAATGCATCACTAGTCATGCTGAAATACTAAAATATCTCAAAACACAGATTGAACACAAAAAATAACTCAGGATTTTGTTGATCTTGTCCCAAACAACAATAAAATAAGATCCGGTTGTCCCAGAGGTCAACTGGGCCTTTAACTCATGGGAAGCCAAGGTTTCTAACATTTCTAGCTGTTGCTGCTGCCGCCGTTCACTCACGCTTTAATTTTGAAGAGCCTCGGAAGCTTTGTGCGTGTGCACGTGAGTGTCCACTGACGATTGAGGAAGAAAATCCATTTGTTTACAAACGCTCGCGAAACTAAAATCCAAACTGGGGCCGACCATCGTGGTAAAGTGTCGCCGTGAAAACAATCAGATCTCTGCTTCCCTGGCGTTCTTTGCACCTCAGTGATGTCATTACGTGCGCATCCCGCATCAAAAACTCATTCAAGTCGCCCAGGGACTCATTCATGTCATGGTCCTGGGGTCCCGGGGACCTCCATTGGAGTCCATGTTAAAATAATTTACTTCTTCTACTTAAGTTGCTATATTAGTTTAGATAGTTTAATTCGTTTTTTAATGTATTGTGTAAGATAAACACTGTAAAGATTTATTATCAGTTAAACCTGGAACAGCTATAAACTATTTTCACTAGTGGTTCTCAAAGTGGGGTCCTGGGTCCTTGAGGGAGTTCCAGGGGGTCCCTAGATAAATGATAGTTAGGAACCAAATAGAACTTTATGGGTCTGTAACTCGGTGAACAAATGGAACCAAATGGACCTGTTCCATTTGTACTCTAGTATTTTAACATTTAATATAAATTGGGGTCCCAGTGATATAAATATAATTAAATGGGTGTCTGTAGCCTAGTGTATTTAGAAATCCTAGTTCTAAGTTCAAACATTAGCCAAATTGTAAAATAAATATAAGAAATAGGCAAACATTTTGAAAATAGCCGATCTACAAGCTCACATCGCTCGAAAACATTGTTTCGAGGACTCATAAAACTTTTCTGGGACCCATTTGAATGACCACCTGTGGGTCCCGGGACCCATTACATTGAAAACCTAGTAACATCACTGATAGATAAAGCCCTTTTTATGTTTCAGCCTAGAATGGAAATCAATGCAGCCAGGTCGCGCCATTTTCTCTCTCTCTCTCTGAGCTACGGTGTGACGTATGGACTAGGGTCATTCACAGGGCACGCAGCATGCGCGCAGAGCTGTACAGTTAACCCCTTGTTGTCTCGTTGAGGAACGACACAACTCCTTTTGGCAGAGTGACTCCTAGTGGCCTTATCTCGTTACTGAACGAGTTTGGCCCCTTGGGTGTTAAGTTTGGGAAGAACCTTTGCACCGTACACACCTGGGGTGTTATCTTCAGTGCATTGTTTCTCAAACTTTTACATTTCAAGGTCTCCCCTTTTGTACACTGTCAGAGTTACAGACTTGTATGGGTCAATTTGGACCCATCTAAAGCAGGGGTCTTCAACGTTTTCAGGCCAAGGACCCCTTCCTTGGTTGAGAGAGAGATGAAGCAGGGACCCCCACAACCTTCTCATAGATTCCATATAGTTTCTTCGTTTGACAGCACGATCATCAGTGTGTTTTGGATTCATGTCAATTTGTGTTTCAGATATTTAACCACTTGAACTGTCAATACTTAATAAACTTGACCTTTCACTCTGTACTTAGTCTGCTCTTTTTACCTCTTTGCCGAACATAGCCGATCTACAAGCTCACAAGCGCGAGGCGTTGTGAGCTTGTAGATCTGCTATTTTTGGCTAAAGTTCTCCAAATTTGGACACTAGGGTTCAAGTGGTTAATATAAAAAAGGTTACTATCACACAAAGATTTGGAGGACCCCCTAGGGGTCCCGGACCCCCTGTTGAAGACCCCTGATCTAAAGGAACCCACAGAGTCCCTGGAATCCACTTTGAGAACCAGCGCGGTGCGGCGCTGCGAGCTTGTAGAGCTGCTATTTTAGAAAAATCGTGAAAATCTTTGCAAGTCTTTGAATGTTTTCCGATTCTATAAATGTCTTCTAAATCCTCCTAAGGTTTTTAAAAAAACGCATGTTTGATTGATTGAAGAATTTATTAGAAGTTTGCAATTGAAAAAAGTACAGTTTCATGACAGTACAAATCACTGGTACAAGGTCAACTAAAAGGAGATCCTAGAAAGCCGAGGCTTATTTCCACAGGAACCACACTTTAAGTATCTCATATAACTATGTCAGTGGTTCTCAAAGTTCATGTCAAGGACCCCTTGAATTATATGTATTTGGCCACCGACCCTCATCAAAATATTCTGTATCGGGGACCCCCCAGAAGCAAATATTTGAGTTACGAATGTTCGCTTAAAAAAAAAAAAAAAAACAGATACATTGAAAGATTTGCCCACATTTTCATTATGTTTCAAAAATAGCAGATCTACAATCTCGCAGAGCGGCACTTGGTGCCGCGCTGTGAGCTTGTGTATCTGCAAAAAAGAATGTTGAAAATAATAATGCGTAATAACCAGGGGTGTAGTTGTCCCGGTTTTAAAATGAAGCAAACACAGAACTGAAAGTTCCTATGATTGGCCGCTAGTTGCGCTGTTCTGGCACCAGAAACAACATGTTCTCCATAGGATTCCATTCATTTCCCCCACACTTTTACATTTGATTTTCTTACCTCAATAAACATTGTCATAAATACTTTATGGTTCCTGTCGCTAATTTAAAGCCTTGTTTCAATCACCATGGTTTGCGTTTTGTGAAAATATGGTCCAGTTCATGTTAGATTTGATGTAAAAGCAGGGTATGCTGTAGGAGGGGCTTGCGATCATAGGCTTGTGATGATTCTTCTTCGTGTGCTTTATTTTCGGCAAGCTCAAGACAATGTCCCATCTATCCCTGCAGTTGCACGTGACCGTTGCCAGCCAATAGCATTCCTTGGGTACCATTAAAACAATGATGGCGTCACCCATACAACGGCCAAACAATCTGTTTTTGCGCAGCATAGAAACCATAGACTGTAAAAAAATATGGACGGTGCGAAGCCATTGGTTTCTATGCGGCGAAAATTACGCTTTTTTGTCCCTTGAATGGGTGTCGCCATCATTGTTTGAATGGTACCCCAGGAATCATAAGGAATGCTATTGGCTGCCAACGGTCACGTGCAACCGCAGGGATACATGGGAGAATGTGGTCGGAGCCTACCGAAATACAGCACACGAAGAAGAACACAGCCGGCTGGTATCAGTTTAGTTGGCCACGCCCCCCGCAACTTTATCATCAATTTTAACATAAATGGGACCATATTTGCACAAAACGCATATCATGGTAATTGAAAGGCAGTTTTTCACTAGCGAGAGGAACCATAAAGTATGTATGACGATGTTTATTAAGGTTAGAAAATCAAAGAGGAAAATGAATGGGGTCCAGTGGAGAACAAATCTTTTTGGTACCTCGTGGGGGGGAAACAGCGCAACTAGCGGCCAATCATGGGATCTTTCTCTTCCGGGAAAGCTTCGTGAATAATCCAGCCAACGACACCCCTGCTAATAACTTGTCTCTGGTCTAAACGTTGTGCTCCATGTGTCCATCAGTTCACCCTCCATCCCAGCACGGATACCCTCCCAGCAGTGGGACGCCGTGGACGCTACAGAAAATGGTAAGGGTTGTTTGTTTTTCAACAACTTGTATTTCAGCAACTTGTATGCAATCAGTTGGTGGAAAGTAACTAAGCACATTTCCTCAAGTACTGTGCTTAAAGGGATAGTTCACAAACTTTACTTTATGTCCAATTTTCGGTCCCATCCTCTTTTACAGTACACTTTAAGACATAATAAGACATGCCCGTCCGTGCGGTGGTGGCTGAGACAGAATAGCAGAAAGCGAATACATTATCTGGCACCGGCATCGCTGGTAACTGCCGCGGCAGCCACCACCGCACAGACGGGCAGTTTACCGCTACGGGACCTGCCGGTCCGTGCGGCGGCGGCCGCCGGTCCTACTGGCGGGACTGCTGGTCCTATATCGCCGGCGATGCAGTGCGACTGCTGGTCGAACTAGCGGTCGTGCGGCAGTGTCTGCCGCTGCAGTTCCGAGGCAGGTGACGGTGCCAGAGAATGTATTCGCTTTCTGCTATTCTGTCTTTGTTTCTGTCTAATAAAATATATTAGCTCTAATTACCAACACATTATTTCTTATTATGGCTTTATTCTGTCTTATTCTGTCTTAAAGTGTACTGTAAAAGAGGATGGGACCCAATTTTCGATACTCCTACTTATTTCTACTCCACTACATCTCAGAGGCAATTATTTATTTACAATTTCAGCTCTATTAAACTACTTTTTTCACCACTGATATTTTTCAACAACTTCTATGTTTTTTTCCCCCCAGCAACTTGTATGTAGTTCTTCATAACAACGTTATTCTGGCTTTAAGCATAATTTATACTTGTTCAGATGACCATGGGAAAAAAAAACGAATTTACAAGCTAATATTTCATAGCTTTAAGTCAGTTATCATTATTATTATTCTTTGCTAGCTACATTTATATTACATCCGCCTTCTTGTAAAAGCTATGAAATATACGATTCATTCATTGCTGAATGGTATATTTCAATATGGTTGCAGTGATCTGCTTCAAGATTATCATTTGTTTGGCTGGATGCAGGGGCATCACAAGGGGGGGGGGGGGGGGGGGGGGAGTGGGACTGAGTTACTAGGGCCCAAGGTGGGGGGGCCCTTAATTATTTTATACTTTAGCTATTGAAAAATAGCAGATATACAAGCTCACAGCGCGGCACCGAGTACCGCGCTGCGAGCTTGTAGATCTGCTATTTTTGAAAAGCCGTGAAAATGTGTGCAAATCTTTCAATATATGTATTTTTTAAGCAAACATTTGTAACTGAAACTTTGCTTTCTGGGGGGTCCCTGGAACTAAATATTTTTTGAGATGGGGGTCCATGACCAAACACATATCATTTCGGGGGTCCTTCATATGAAAAAGTTTAGTAGAAACATGGTTTCTTTAAAAAAACAAAACCTTAGAAGGATTTGAAATATTCAAAGACTTGCACAAAATGTCAAGATTTTTCAAAAATAGCAGATCTACAAGCTCACAGCGCGGCACTCGTTCAAGGGGGACCTGTTCATGGGGGGCCCGCAGTGAATCCTTGTACCCAGGGCCCAGAATTTGGTGCGACACCCTTGGTGGGATGCAAACTCAAATGTCTGAAAATATGTCAATAATAATATGAACCTTTTCTCTTCCATACAGAAAGCAATCCCAGTTATGAGAATCCTCCAGATGGTAATGTAACCTATTTCCTTAAACAACAACCAAATGTTTACTGTGCGTAGATCAGTGCTTCTCAAAGTGGGGCTTGGGGACATCCAGTGGTCCTTGAGGGGGTTCCAGGAGGTCCTCAGTTAAATTGATTGCACACGACGCCTAGCATCGCGAGGCGTTGTGTGCTTGTAGATCGGCTGTTTTCACTAGTTTTGTGTGACAGTCTTGTATGATGAAGCAGGGCTTTGCTTTACCAAAAGACGTACAAATTGGAAATTTGGAGATACGAGGTTTCTCCCCGACAGTGACGATATTTTAGTGATTATGTTGCGAGGAAAACGTTGAGATAATAGCCATTTTGGTTAGAACTGACTGAAAATAACTTTGTACTTCAAGTTTAAAATGATACTAAATATTTCCAAATAAATTCCAAATACTATCAAATTATCTCACGGCACCCCTGGAATGCCGTCACACCCACTTTGAAAACCCCTGCCTTATAGGTCTGTAACACTGAGAGTTACGGGGGTTTAACGTTACGTGGCTCAATGCCATTGTTGTGAAGTAAATACATTTACTCAAGTACTGTACTTTTGTTTTAGATAGCAGAAGGCACTTTCCTTCACTCTACTTGGCAGCAAGCTACAGTATGGATAATTTTATTAGACAAAAGAGTAGAACAGTACAAGTATTCTTTGTTGTACACAAGTACTTTCTTTGTTGTACACATAGTCTCTATGATCTCTATGATGATACAATGACTTTGGGGGGTGGACAAGCTAAATCAGGGGTGGGCAACTTTGATGATGGCGAGGGCCACTATATTTCCACCTTCACTCCAGAGGGCCACATTGCACGTTGCTACGTTCTACTTTGTCATTCTAGTATCTCATACAAAAGAAGCAAAAATAGCAAATCTACATTGCGTTGCTACATGCGTTTTGTTTTGAGCAATAATCTTTTGTTATTTTTGAATTGGAATCCTGAAATGTAACATTTTCATTTAATTTCAAACACATTTAGTGATATACTCATGTTAACTTTATGAACCTAGATACAAATACATTGGACATAAAAAAATACATTTTAGTACTACTATACTAGTCATTAAGCTACTAATATAGACTGATGGAATTAAAGCAGGTCATGGTTGTAATTGCAACAGCTGAAATCAATTATAATATCAGTATTCCGGTATTTACCTGAGGGCCGCATTAAGTAAAGGTGGGGGCCGCATGTGGCCCCCGGGCCGACAGTTGCCCATGTATGAGCTAGATACAGGCCTCTGGTTCCCAAACTGGTTAGCCGAAGGGGAGGGGGAGCACACACTGGACGCGGGCGGCTGCGCAGCGTCACGTCGCAGTATTGACACACGTTAAGTGCCGCGTGGTAACCCCAACTGCATGCGGCGCGCTGCCACACGGCACATCTTTTTCCCCCGGTGGGGAGAACCATGGGAGAACATGTTCACCGCGCGGCAACGCTGGAAAAATAGAACAGCAGCGTATCGGCGCGGCAGGCGAGGCGGCAGACCCGCGGCTGCTCACGTCTGAAGCCGCCGGTGTGGGTTAGTTCATTGAAAATAATGGGGCCGTTGGTATGTTTTGATGCACTGCTTCCGCGCCGCGTCCGCCGTCCGGTGTGTGTTCCCCTTTAATGTGCACCAATATTATATACACCAGTAAGACTCCCTAATCGGGAGATAAGCGACCGTTGGTCGCTTATCTCCACAAATAGGCCAAAAGTTTGTTTTACCAATTATCAAGACATACGGGCAGTTGACAGTTTGCCATGGTTACTCATTGAAGTTGAATCTCCATATATGGAGACATAAGTTGCTCATACCATAGCAACCATGTTTTTTACAGGGCCTGGGATTGATGACATCAGAAATTTCCATATATGGGCATGAAAGGGATTTTGTTTCTGGAAATATGTCTGTGGGGTGCCACATTTGGAATAAAACACTTACATCACACATCTGGATATCCATACAGCCCATCTAGTTTGCCTGTGTCCATTTATGCCCATATATCTGATGACATTGGGACACTGATCTCCATATATGGGCATAAAACTTATGTTAATTAGTAAAGCCTGGGGATCTCCATATATGGGCATGAGGGGTACCCTAAAAGGGCATCATCTGGGAATAGCAAATATAGTTATCCTAGAAAGTGAAAATCTTACATCAAAGGCCATAACTACCTACCTACCACCATACTGCATTCCTCATTAAACTACCTACCAGTAAGATGCCTATAGGGAGAAAAGCAAAGGGCGAGGTTGCACCATTTCTTGGTCTTCTGGCCAGTGATGTATATCGGACCATTTAACCATATATGGAGACATCTGGTACCCAAAGATATTCACAGATATGGGCTTAATATTGATGACATAAGGGATCTCCATATATGGGCGTAAAAGGGATTTGGTTCCCCTGGCATCACAGGGATCTCCATATATGGGCATAAAATGGATTTGGTTACCCTGGCAACACGGGGATCTCCATATCTCCATATATGGGCATAAAAGGGATTTGGTTCCCCTGGCATCACAGGGATCTCCATATATGGGCATAAAAGGGATTTGGTTCCCCTGACATTACAGTGATGTCAGTGGCTGGTTCTACAGAGGGGATCTCCATTTATGGGCATAAAAGGGAATGTATGTATGATGATGTCAGATATCATAGACGTCATAGGACTTTCACATAACGAATAACTGAGTAAGCATGTAAACCCGTAAAATCTATATTTGGGCATGGCTGATTTATGACCTCATCATGATGACACGAGCAAACACAGCTGAATTGTATAAATGATCAGTGCAGAAACCAACAGAAGTATTTGACCAAGACTCTTCGATTTAAACATCAACAAAGGTGTGACGTTTGTTGATGGTCACAAAGGTGTGACGGACGGACGGACGGACGGACGGCCGGTGGAGGTTTTCATAGTAAACTGCTCCCTGACGGTCGCAATAAGTATACAGGTATATAGAGCAGGGGTTCCCAAACTTTTTTGTCTCAGGGCACCCCATAAATATTGTTTTAATCCGAGGCACCCCTACATTATAATTTTCACTCCCAGCACGTTATATTTATAGCATATCGTCGTTGTCGGGTGGAAACCTTGTATGTCCAAAACCGTTCGTTTTGTATTTATCATCTATAAAATGTACTAAACTAGTGAAAACAGCAGATCTACAAGCACACAATGTGTGCTTGTAGATCGGCTGTTTTCACTAGTTTTGTGTGACAGTCTTGTATGATGAAGCAGGGCTTTGCTTTACCAAAAGACGTACACATTTGAAACTTGGAGATGCAAGGTTTCTGCCCGACAGTGACGATATTTTAGTGATTTTGTTGCGAGGAAAACGTTGAGATAATAGCTATTTTTGTTAGAACTGACTGAAAATAACTCTGTAAGTTTAAAATGATACTAAATATTTTTTCAAATAAATTCCAAATATTATCAAATGATCTCGCGGCACCCCTGGACTGCCGTCACGGCACCCCAGGGTGCCCCGTCACCCACTTTGAAAACCCCTGATATAGAGTATTCTGCACATTTCTAAAGTTACAATTGAATGCCTTTTTCATACCAAATTCGCCCAATATTACCTAAGAAAGAGGCAAACGTTTTGAAAATAGCCGTTCTACAAGCTCACACATGGGGGTTTGGGAACCCTTGAGCTAGGCTATAGAGGGTATGCGCATGAATAGAGTAAATGGCATATCGAGTGGCAAATCGAGTGGCAAAGGGAGTGTCAAAATGAGTTTAACGTCATTTAACATTGTTTAATGCAATCAGATTGGGCTTTTCTGTTTGGATGTATGGGCTGTCAAGGCCAGAAAGTAGTTTTTTGCCACTTAGTTACCTTTCCCGCATAACTTCCTGGTATGAGGATGATGTCTCACGCATACCCTCGACAGTTCAATTAAATCATTGTTCACAGACACAGAATAATGATAAAAAATGTATTTTACTTGTAAACTGTGTGTGGAACCGGTGTTGACGTGACTCTCGTTGTCTTTGCAGGAGCCGACTACGTGAACACAGACGACAGTGACGCAGAAGGCTACGTGTACGTACGGGGCCGTCACAAGGGGGGGAGGGGGGGGGGGGAGTGGGACTGAGTTACAAGGGCCCAAGGTGGAGGAGCCTTAATTATTTTATACTTTAGCTGTTGAGAAATAGCAGATCTACATGCTCACAGCGCGGCACCGAGTGCCGCGCTGCGAGCTTGTAGATCTGCTATTTTTGAAAAGTTGTGAAAATGTGTGCAAATCTTTGAATATGTATTCTTTAAGCGAACATATGTAACTCAGAGTTTGCTTCTGGGGGGTCCCTGGAACTAAATATTTTGAGATGGGGGTCCGTACGTGGCCAAATACATATCATGTTGGGGGTCCTTCACATGAAAAAGTTTGAGCACCATTGACACAGAAACATTGTTTTTTTTTTTTAATAAAACTTCAAAGACTTGCGCAAATGTTCACGATTTTTCAAAAATAGCAGATCTACAAGCTTACAGCTTGCTGTGAGCAACATAACCCAGTGAATCCTTGCACCCAGGGCCCGGAATTTGGTGTGACACCCCTGGGAATTAGATATTAGCCTGGAATGACTTACCGGTATTCAGTTACAGTTACACTCCCCATGAAGCCTTGAATTCATGGAGATAATTCCTGATCGGTCATCAAATTATTGGCAAAAAAAGAAAGAAATCAATGAAAATTGTTGCAATATGTAGTAGCCCAGCGTTGGAGAGAGAGAGAGAGAGAGAGAGAGAGAGAGACATGTGTACACTGTACTTGTGTACTAAGGGTGCAACGGTTTACAAAATTCACGGTTCGGTTCGGTTCGATATTTTGGTGTCACGGTTCGATACAAAAAATAAACTGTCCTTGATTTATAAATGTGTTTTTATAACTACGTATTTGTTTGGTTTGAACAATACGGTACCCTCTAGGGTAGTGGTTCTCTAAGTGGGCTCGAATACATGTATTGTTGCACCCTAAAGCTGGTTGCACCCTAAAGCTGGTTGCACACTGCTGCGTTTTTCGTTGCGAAATGCGTTTTTCAGGGCAAGGAGAGAGAGAGAGATAGAGAGAGCAAGGGACAGAGTGGTGCCCGAAACGGGCGGCAGTGTGCAAACGTGACTGACATAACGTGAGTTTGATTTTTTTATTTGCGTGCTCCGAAATTCACTCCGATATTCGGCCCGAAAAACGCAGCAGTGTGCAACCACCTTTCACTGGGTGAAAAGAGAGATTATCTGACATATACTGGTAGATTATATGACCAATTTTGTACCAGTATACTGGGCATATACCCACATTATTGGAAGTTTTCAGTTCAAGAGATTTTCAGGCATATTCCCCTGTAAACTGCAAATAATAGACAAAGGCACAGTGTGCCTTTGTCTAGCTGGGGGCAGAATATCACCTATTATTTGCAGTTTACAGGGGAATATGCCTGAAAATCTCTTGAACTGAAAACTTCCAATAATGTGGGTATATGCCCAGTATATACTGGTACAAAATTGGTCATATAATCTACCAGTATACCGTATGTCAGATAATCTCTCTTTTCACCCAGTGTTTATTGTGTACCAATGTTAAAATTGTCTTGGTCCTCACAAGAGAAGAGGTTAGGGGTTGGCATTATGCCTCATTTATACTTAAAACAAATAAATAGATACATTTTTCAGATCAAATGGCAAAAACATGTATGGTAATATAAACGTGTGTGTGTGTGTGTGTGTGTGTGTGTGTGTGTGTGTGTGTGTGTGAGTGTGTGTGTGTGTGTGTGTGTGTGTGTGTGTGTGTGTGTGTGTGTGTGTGTGTGTGTGTGTGTGTGTGTGTGTGTGTGTGTGTGTGTGTGTGTGTGTGTGTGTGTGTGTGTGTGTGTGTGTGTGTGTGTGTGTGTGGTAGGAAGGTGTTGCCTGATGAACCAGCTGCAATTCATCAGTCCCGTTGCAGTCTGGCTTCAACGCACAGTTCAGGTACACTGTAAAACCAGCTGTCTGTGTAACCTTCTTTAATGAACACAATGTCATTTTCTTGTTGTAATACGTTAATACTATATAATGTATACAAACTGTATGGTAGTTAAGCAACACTACACAAGAGGGTGTGCATTATCGTGGTTATTGGCACGCCAGCCTTCGCTGCAGAACGCGAGGTGACAGGTGAGTTCCGTAGGCAGGGCTGAAGTGCCGATAACCACGATAAGGCACGACCCTCAAGTGTAACATTGTGATTATACAACAAACAGTTACCATTAAAAAGAAACACGTCAACTTCATTTCATTGTAATTAAGATATTCAAATGAAGTTTTAAAAGATTTAAAGGACAACTTTGTTTTTTTAGAAAAGGTGAGTGTACCAATGTTTTCATTTGCTTCGTTCTATTGTTTTATCGCGTTTACCGTGCTAAAATGTGGGGCATGCGTACGCATGGGGGCATGCGTACAAGTGGCTAAATATGTCTTTTTAGACACAATAAGCCAGCAGTTTCTTTATTGCTATTTACAGTAACACCTCTAGCCCCCATAAGTCACATCCAACCATGAAAGGTTGCGTTGTATCTTGGTAATGGGTTTATTCTGTGTAAAATGACATATTTAGTACTTGTACGCATGCCCCCAGCCACTGAAATAAAAAAATCTCTAAAACAATAGAAAGAAGTAAATGAAATCATTTTAACACTCATCTTTTATATTCTTTAGTTACAATCTAAAATATGAACCCTTGTTGTAAAAAAAACAAAGTTGTCCTTTAATGCCAGATATCTCCACTTTTTTGGACTCAAATCTTGGTCAAGATTCAATTTATCCCCTGAGCAAGCAGGCCGGCTCTAGTGGCTCAATGGTAAAAGATGTCTGCTCTTGCTCAGGAAACCACATTCAAAGAGGAAAGTTACATAGTGCTGCTTTAATATTATTTGTAATGAAGTGTTCAGTCATATAATAAGACATGCTGTTGTTCCTCCACAGTGGATGTAGAGCCTGCCTATGTCAATGTCAAACCAAACCAGAAGGGCAGATGTGGCTCAGGTAAGAACAGGCACGTGCACACATACAGTAGACATCAAAGGGGGCTTGAGCCCCTGCCCTTTTACCTGTCTGTAAAAAGGTGCCCTCTCCAGACCATGAATGCAGTTCAAATGCCCTCTTTCCATGCCATACCTGAAGGCAGCATTCAAGAGAATTCTCCTGAACTTGAATGCAGCGTCTCATGTTGAGAGCATTGCCCTCTCTGTGTTGAAATCCATGCCACATTTCCAGTATTGACTTAACTTCATTGTGGTATCACACGCTGGAAATAGCTGACCTCCAAGCTCACAACGCGTCGCAGCGCGACGCGTTGTGAGCTTGGAGGTCAGCTATTTTCAATATTTCCACCAAAAGGCCCTTTTAGAAATTTCAGCCCCTGCCTCTCTAACATTCTCTGTTTTTATCTCTGGGACCAAAATGCAAACCAAGTGGACCGCTTCCAGAGTTACAGACCCGCAAGGGTCCATTTGGTTCCATTTGTACACTCTCAATTACAGTCCCATAAAGGTCCATTTGCTTCCTTTCCTCTTGGCCCCCAAACTGTGGAATTAACTCCCTGTCGCACTTAGAACAGACTCACTCCTTAGCTTTTGCCGTGGACTGAAAACTCACCTCTTCTTCAGACTCCACCTAAGCCCATACTGTAGCATTTACTGTATCTCGCGCCTACCCCCCAATGACCATACTGTACATGAAAGCTAGATAGTATTTTTTAGTTTTTTTATATAAAGCTTTTTTTTACTGATTAGGTGCTTGGTCTACCTATGTTATTTTGTCTGGGTTAGGGTCAACTAACCCTAAGCTAAACCTAACCCCAATTATTTTGGGGGGTCCTCAGATGATTAACTTAATGTGCAACATTGTTTTCTCTCTCAACAGTAAACAAACCAACATACAGTTTAGGTGTATAGAGGGTATTTGCACATTTCTAAAGTGACAATTTAAAGACATTTTAATACCTCTAAAATGGCAATTAAACATTGGCCAAATTGTCAAATATTAGAGGCAGACATTTTTAAAATAGCAGATCTACATGCTCACAACGCCTCGCGATTTGAGGCGTTGTGAGCATGTAGATCTGCTATTTTCACAATAGAACCGTGTTATACAAAATGTAATGCCTCAACTCTTGGTGCTCGTCAGGGTGGGGGGTCCCCAGTTAAGATATAATTATTTTGGGGGTCGCTGCCTGAAAAGGTTGAGAACCACTGGGGTAGGAGGCCCTTGGCCTGAAAAAGGCTGGCAGTATGAAAATACATGTTCAGAAATGTTATTGTCACTCTGTTCCTTCGCTGCTGCTCAGGTGATTATTTGAATGTGGACCCCCTGAACCCCCAGCAGCCTCTGGAGGACCCCCAGAAAACCCGGGACCCCCGGAAGAGATCAGGTACGTTTGGAACTCACTCATTCACTGACCATAATATGACTTTTTATTTGATTTTATAGTATTCCAGTATGCATTATTAGGCCATGGCTTATATCCCCATAGTTTCTGAGAGTGTACAAATGGAACCAAATGGACCCTTAAGGGTGCCTTAAGGGTCCATCTGTACACTCTGAATTATAGACCTGTAAGTTAATCCATTTGATACCCAGTAAATTTGTAATTGTGACCGTCAGGTCGCAAGTTACTATGACAAGCTCCACCGGCTGTCCCTCGCCAGTCCCTCCGTCCCTCCATCTGTCCGTCACGTCACGCCACACTTTTGCCCCTACTCTTATCTCTGCCACCGGCCCTCGAAGCCAAACTTTGCACACAAACTCCTTCCTTGGATGGCAAACCACAACCTCCGCCCCTCATTTCTCCCTCTTCTAGCGCCACCATCAGGCCGATTTTTACAAACACATTTTTGGACACTGCTCCTACAGATTTTGGGCTAAAATCACGCAAAGCGGTACACAGTATCTCTAAAGTCATGTCATCAACATGGATCTGTCCCATTTCCCATATTCCCTCCTGATTGGCTACCATTGCCTTCTAAAGTTTGTGTATGCGACGTGGCGGTCGCTTATCTCCTGATTAGGGAGTCTTACTGGTTATACCTACAATTCATCAGCTTAAAATAATGTCCCAAGTAATCTATCAGCTCTTCATAACACTGGCCACTTCTGGAAGAATCGCCTATATGCTAATTGAAAAGGATCATTTTAATCCCGACCCAGTAATATAATGGCCTATCTCAAGAGTGACATGTGACATGGGCCTTCCCTTAAGTCAGGGGTTTTCAAAGTGGGTGACGGGGCACCCTGGGGTGACGTGATGGCAGTCCGGGATTGCCGCGAGATAATTTGATAATATTTGGAATTCATTTGGACACTTAAAAAAAATATTTAGTATCATTTTAAACTTGAAGTACAAAGTTATTTTCTGTCAGTTTCTTTCAATATGGCTATTATGTCAATGTTTTCCTCACAACATAATCAGTAAAATATGGCATAAATATAAGATGTTATGAATTATGAATATAATTTAGGGGTGCCTCGGATGAAAAAATATATATTTGGGAACCCCTGCCTTAAGTCACATTGTCTTGTGCTCTCAAAAGATTGCCTAGGTCTTGAGTAAGACAGTTACTCAATTTAATAATTTGGCCTTGAAGTCTGATTGGCCTAAGTCATTTAATCCTTAGGAAGTTTAACACTTCCTAAGGTTAATATGAGCATCAAAACAATATTTTGAATATTTGTATTTGCACATGTATGGAATCCATACTTTCCATAGGGCTGGACCACACATGAACAGGGGTGTCGTACCAAGGGCCCTGGGTACAAGAATTCTCTGCGGGACCCCCATGTGCTTTAACTATTGAATAATAGCAGATATACAAGCTCACAGCATGGCACCGAGTGCCGCGCTGCGAGCTTGTAGGTCTGCTATTTTTGAAAAGTCGTGTACCGGTAAATGTGTGCAAGTCTTTGATTACCTATAAAACATAGGTTTAAAAAAAAAAAAAAAAACTATGTTTCTATGTCAGTGGTGCTCAAACCTTTTCATGTGAAGGACCCCCAAAATTATATGTATTTGGCCACGGACCCCCATCTCGTTCCAGGGACCCCCCAGAAGCAAAGTTTGAGTTAAAAATGTCCACTTAAAAAATACATACATTCAAAAATAGCAGATCTACAAAGTATAAAATAATTACGTCCCCTCCACCTTGGGCCCTAGTAACTACAATAGGAGTTGGCTTTACATTTAGCTTGACTTGATCTATTCCATTGTGAAAATAGCCGATCTACATGCTCACAACGCCTCTGAACATGTAGATCGGCTATTTTCACAATTTCTGCTTGTAATATTTGACAATTTGACCAATGTTTGACCTAAAAAGGTCTTTAAAGTCCTTAAAGTGTCACTTTAGAAATGTGCAGATAGGCTGTACATACACTTATACTGTATGCTGTTTACTGTTGAGTGAGAAAACAATGTTAACATTTAGCTAATTATCTGGGGACCCCCAACATAATTTGGGGACCCCTCTGGGGGTCCTAACCCACAGGTTGAGAACCATTGCGCTAGGGGGCGGCCGCAATTGCCATCCCCTGCTGAGACCCTCAAAACACCCCTTCATTGTCATGAAAAAGTGAGTGAACCCTAATAACGCATCCCAGGGACGTGCTGGGCCCCTGATTCAGCCCGGGAAAAAGAGTTGGAGGGGCCCTCATTGCGCGCTATAGAGAGAGATCTCTCTCTGCTGCTACTCAAAGATTTGCCATTTCAGATCATGATGAGTTACATTTCGTCGTTGTCCAAAACCGTTTGTTTTGTATTTATCATTTGAAAAATGTATTAAACTAGTGAAAAGAGACGATCTACGTTGTGTGCTTGTAGATCTGCTGTTTTCACTACTTTTGTGCGACGGCCTTTTATGAGGCAGGGCTTTGCTTTGCGAAAAAATTTACACATTTGAAACTTGGAGACACAAGGTTTCTGCCCGACAGTGACGTTTTACTTTGTCCCCAAAATGGAACGAAGGCCGACATTTAATTTAATTTTTTTTCCCCTAATGGCCGGCCTGGACCGGCCGGGAATGAACCGGCCGTTCGGGAGTTGTCCCGCTTTTCCCAATGGCCAGCACGTCCCTGACTCATCCCTATCCCAAACCTCTGTTCCAGGTGGGAAGGCTGATTACTGCAACGACGTTAGCGATAGCAGCGATGACGAAGATGACGACGATGATGATGGCAACTATGTCAACCAACCAGCGGTACGGTCCAAACACACGTCTACACACTTGGTCACTCGCTGTTTGACAAAAGAAATCTATAAAAACGAACTTAACTTAAAACTTAATTAATTAACTTAATTAATTAAAGCCCAACTTCGCCGACCAATAGTGTCACGCTTTAAGTGTCAAAAATAGGGTTAGCAACAAAGTTTTACGTAATTTATACATCCTACCTGGTTCGCATATTGGTTTTCATATTGCGTCATATAAGAACTGTGTTCCAAACATAACAAATGATCTCAGCGGTTTGACTCATATAGATATGAAGAATCAACTGATGGTGAGAAAACGCCAATGTTACTGTTGCCGAATTAGTTACAGACTGTATCAAATATGAGTGACTGAATATCATAAACCATACAGAGCCACCTCCCCGACAATATCGAGGACACTGTTTTCTTATTTTTGAACCGCAATGCTTATATGAGATGATTTTAGGATGACTCAATGTTATTCTCCATAGAGAAATTACTTCCATGAACCGGGGGATAAGCGAGTGACATCATGACTTCACTGCTCAATTGCACCTTTTCTAGTAGGGGTGGGTGATATGGTGGTAAATATCGTTGAGACAATACGAGAGACTGGATTGCTTGCACTTTGAGGACCACTGGTCTAAATGGTCTGTTACTCCTTTTTCTTTTAGTTTTTGTTACCTTGTAGGTGGCTGTACGGTTAAGTAACTTGAAAAATAACCATAATAAACCAACATGAAAAAGAATCATGATAAGATTGCATGTGTATCGTGATACAGCTTGGAAATATATCGTGATATTGTATTTTTCCATATCAGCCACCCCTACTTTCTAGTTTAATTTAGCGTCCTGTGAAGCTTGGCCAGTGCGGGATGGGATGTGGGATGCGGGACATACCTACAAACAGACGTGGGACAAACAGTGCAGTTAGCACCGTTCATAAACATTTGAAATAGAACTATTGGATGCTATAGGTAAATAATGATCCTATCGCCTGAATAACATGCTATCTAAATGTCATTTCAACCTATTTGCATAAGTCAAGGCTTGGTCTAAGGTGGAGTCTGAAGAGGTGAGAGGTCAGATTACAGTGGTTCACCATCCCTTACAGTCTATGTCACTGGTTCCCCAACACAGTGAAATCTCGACGCATTTGTAGGTTGCGGACAAATTATTATGGGTCCCTGTATTGTATTGTATTTTATTTTATTTCCTACTATTTGTTTTTAATTATTTATTTCAAAACATTCCCCCCCAAAAAAGCAACATACAAGTAATTTCATTCATAAATAAAACTATGGCCAAAATGCAAAACCTCACATCTGTAAAAATCACTTTGTTGGGGAAAATGTAAAAGAAAATGTGAGTAAAAACGCAAATCCTCCTATCTACTATTTCTACTATTTTTAGGTAAAAACCTCCAGTCGACAACATGCAGATAGGAGGTTTTACCTAGAAATAGTTAGGCTATTTTTTTTCTTAAATAACACCTTTTACAGCACTTCATTGAGAACAAGACATTCTACTGGTCTGTACATGTATTACCATTAACATTTTTTATTACATTTCACCACCTGACACCAATCATTATCAATCAACAAGGCAATGCAGATAGGAGGTTTTGAGCTTCATCATTTTGCCACGTTTGCAAACCTGTCAAACGTCATGTTTTAGTCACATGACATTTTTGGCCAAATGAGTGGCAGAACAATCTTGCAGACAGACTGACCATGTGCAGCATAGCCTGTTGTCCTCATTTCAAGTGAAATCCAAAAATCATGACATTTGCATATAGGAGGTTTTGCATTTTGGCCATCGAAAAGCAAAATCTAAGAAATTCCATAAATTAGGAAACATATTTAAGAAGTAGTGAAAGTATTTATTAAATATCTATTTTGACTAGTTTGGGTCCAGGACAAATGCTTAATTTCTCTTTTGGGTCACTCACACACACACACACACACACACACACACACACACACACACACACACACACACACACACACACACACACACACACACACACACACACACACACACACACACACACACATTCGAGCAATGTGACATAATTAGAACCAAAAATATTTTATTATTTTATTATTTGTTATAATTTTAATCACAGTGATTCAAGTGACTGCAGGGTTCCTAGTTAATTAATGTAAACATTTAACATACTGACCTCTGCTAGCCATCATATTATAACATGTCATTCTTTATAATGTCATAGAGAGATTGTTCCAATGTGATGATTCTATATTAGGAAATAGTGTAAAAAGTACAATACAGTTACTTGCAAAAGTATCATAATAATAGTCTGGTACATTTTAAAGTATCTCAATGTTTACTATTGAGACAATTACATTTCTATGAATCCCCATAATATTAATTACCATTATTGTTGGCACTATTACTGATCTGATTAATACATCATCATCATCATCATCATCATCATCATCATCATCATGTCTAACTACGTGGTTCCAGAGTTACACTGACCTTCCATGGTAACATCTTCAGAGTCAGATCAGTGGCAAAGTATGGAAAGAGTGTTTCAGTGAAAGTGTGTGTGAAGGTGTGTATGTGTGTGTTAGTATCAGGATCAGAGAAGGACAGCTTTCCTTTGTTCCAGTCCAGCTGGACTCTGATCTTCTTGGGGTTCTGCTTCACTGAGAGAACAGTGACTGACCCTGGTGAGGAGTATGTGCAGTATTTACCGTGAGATAACCATATGCACCAGCATTGACCCCCTCCATTTCCCTTCCTCTGATAAGACTCTGCTAACACACCCAGCCACCACCATGTACTGTCTCCAACCTCAACATCCCAGCTGTGAGTCCCAGAGTTAAAACCCTCAGAACCCAGGACACGGGGCCACCAGTAGTCAAACCTCTCTGGGTTGTCAGGAAGCTGCTGTTCATCTCCACATCTCACACTGGTCAGATCATCAGACAGGATGAGTTTTGCACAGGCAGTGTTGGGGTCCAGAATGACAGGAGTGTAGGAGACAATGTCCTTCATCTTGTCCCAGACTCTGAAGGTCAGGTTCTTCAGGTGTTTGGTCTCGTCTATCAGTGGTCCTGAGACCGGCTGTGGGTCCTGCAGTGTGAACTGGACTCTTTCCACTGTGGTCTTGTAGTTCTGCAGGAATGAGATGTGTTCAGCTCTCAGATCCTCCTCTATGGCTCTGATTGTGTCTGAAAGGGTTGATATGTCTCTGTTCAGACCCTCAATCTTCTCCTTCACCATCTGAGTCTTCTGCTGCTCTTCCTCCCTCAGTGCAATGATCCTTGTCTTCTCTTCCTTCTTTAGAAACTGATGCATCTTCTTAAAGTGTTCCTTCATCTGCATCTCTGTGTGCCGGGCCCGGACCTTAATGTGTTCTGCTGTTTGGTCACAGTTTGTTTTAACTTTATTAAAGACCTCCAGTTTCTCCTGTAAAGGCTTCAGTGATTTCTGGACCTCCTCCTTGTGTTCCAGTGCAACTTCATCGATGGGTCTGAAACTGTGTTTGGTGTGTTTTTTAGAATCCAGACACACAAGACACACGGCCAGTTGACATTCCAGACAGAACAGTTTGAGTTTCTCAGCATGCAGACTGCAGAGAACCTCAGGCCCTGTTGAAGCTCTCTGATGTCTCTCCTGTATGAAGGCCTCACACAGGTTCTTCAGAGCCAGGTTTCTGGGTGGATCCACTGAATGTCTCTCCTTACAAACTGGACATTCTTTTATTACCTTCTCTCTCCACCATTCCTGCAGACAGGCTTTACAGAAGCTATGGCTGCAGGACAGGAGAACAGGATCTTTAAAGATGTCACAACACACAGGACAGCAATAATCCTCTTCTGGGCGAGTTGCCTTGGATGCCATTTTGTCCCTGAATGAAGCAACAAACACTCTGCTCAATAAAGGAAATCAGCCAGTCAGTGGTGGTAACACTCCCTCCTCTAGAATGTTCCCTGAAGTTTACTTTCACTTTGAATGGTGGTTGTTGTTAAAGTCCATTCAGCTGACAGAGTCAGCAGCAGGTTCCAGTGGTCTGGGTCAGTATTCCCTCCTGTAGATGTGGAAAGACAGTCTGTCCTCCTCACTGGAAGTTGTGCGTTTGATCTGAACGTGAATCTTATCGCCTGTCTCTGTGTGTGTGTGTATCTGTCTGTGTCGACAGAGCAGAGTGTGCTGTAAGTTTCTGTTTCCTGACTCCTCTGAGTCAGAGAGGGGAGGAGCTTTGACACAGCACAGAGCTGTTGCAACTCTCTCTCTTACACACACACACACACACACACACACACACACACACACACACGCAAGCACGCATACACGCACACATTTGAAATGTTTATTTATGCCCGCATAAGCAGAAGTACACAAATGTACAAAGGACATAAACAATAACAGTGCAGTTAGATAAATAGGAAAACAGCCAGTTACAAAGGGCATGTAGGGCAGAACGTTGTTACATACAATACAAGTCACACACACGCACGCACGTACGCACACACGCACGCACGCACACACACACACACATAGATGTCCAGTCCTTGAACTGTACTGAGCTGAAATAAGAGGCATTATCAGTCATGATCTCTTCTGTTAAGCCGAAACGTGTGAATATGCTCATCAGCTTGTTTATCACAGCTTCACTGGTTGTTCTTGTGAGACCTTTTATCTCTAGCCACCTTGAATAGTCGGGGGGTATCTTCAGAAATAGTGTCTCCTGGAATAAATTCCTTACCATTTCCTTAGTGACTCATCACTAAACCATAGTTTTATGGGGGCGTTTTTAGCCCAATGAATGTTTTTTTGTGCAAAACAAATGCTTGCAATGGATTCAGAATCATGAAAAAACCCTAGTTTGACCCCTCACATGCTACTTAAAGCATATTTATTTTGGTGTGTTTTATCCTGTATAGTTAATTTAATGTGACCCCAACTTTCAGCAGCTGTCACGGATTCTCCTAGGGAAACTGAATTTCAGTCTTTGTAGGATGTGTTACTAGACACCTTTACAAACACATTGGTGAAGACATTTTTTGGTAAGGAATTTATTCCAGGACTTTTTAAGATGTCCCCTGATAGTCTATATAATCTATAATGGTAGTTCTTTCCCTTGAACTCACACAACTCCATATCTTTTGCCATGGTACTGTAGCTCTGGTAACAGTGTTGTGATGAGTGGTTCTCTGTGTCGGCTAGGTTTGTGCTCATTACAATGGGAACAGGCAGCTTTCTCTTTAACATCTTGGCTGATATTTGGCCACCAGATGACGTCTCTGTACTTTGCTCTGCATTTGTTTAGGCCCTGGTGCCCATGATGGATTCTCTCCAGCATCTCTGATTGTAACGTCTGTGGAATCACAATTTGGTTCTTCTCTTTTTCGTAGCCCTTTCTGTTCACTTAAGCTACATCTCTCCCTGAAATACTCTAAGGCGGGCTTGGCCACATGCCTCTCGTATCGTGGCCAGCCTGACTTGGTGTATTGTTTGACAAGCTGCAGGGACTCATCTTTCCCTGTCTCTGTCTTTAACCTTTCAATCACTGTCTTGTGTCCCTCATACTCTTCGATGGCGTCCACATAGGCCTGGACGTCCTCGCACAGTCCAGTGTCGTCCTCCTTTGGCTGAGGATGCCTAGAGCAGAGGTTCCCAAACGTTTTGGTCTCAGGGTACCCCATACATATTCGTTTAATCCGAGGCACCCCTACATTATAATTTTCACTCCCAGCACCTTATATGTATAACATATCGTCGTTGTCGGGTGGAAACCTTGTATGTTCAAAACCATTCGTTTTGTATTTATCATCTATAACATTTACTAAACTAGTGAAACAGCAGATAGATCGGCTGTTTTCACTGGTTTTGTGTGACAGTCTTGTATGATGAATACTACCAAAAGACGTACACATTTGAAACTTGGAGATACGAGGTTTCTGCCAGACAGTGACGATATTTTAGTGATTATGTTGCGAGGAAAACGTTGAGATAATAGCCATTTTGGTTAGAACTGACTGAAAATAACGTTGTACTTCAAGTTTAAAATGATACTAAATATTTTTTCAAGTGTCCAAATAAATTCCAAATATTATCAAATGATCTCGCGGCACCCCTGGACTGCCGTCACGGCACCCCAGGGTGCCCCGTCACCCACTTTGAAAACCCCTGGCCTAGAGACCATGTCGGGCACAATCAGGTCCTTACCAGGGATGCAATCAGCGACTGGGTTGAACTTCATGAGATGGATAAGAAGTCGCTGGCAGCGCAGTGGGGTCTTATCCAGGTCTGTAGCTCTCCAGACCACACAGATAGAGATAGAACTGTTCTGAAGCCCATACACTAGCGAGACTACACTCTTTTTCGATCTGAGCGTAATTCTTTTCTGCATCATTTAGTGTACGGGAACAATAAGCTACAGGTTTCAGTGTGCCTGCATGTTCCTGCAACAGCACTCCTCTTATGCCATAACTCGATGCATCAGCAGCTACCACTGTGGGCAGGGTATACGCTCTCCATTCAGACATGTTGCCATTCAGACATTGAGAAAGAAGTAGTCGCCAGCACTCAAGGAATATCCTTTTTACATGATTTTATTTACCTCAATGGACAGTGTACGGACGCTGAGGAAGGCCGAAGGGCCGAAACGCGTCCGTACACTGTCCATTGAGGTAAATAAAATCATGTAAAAAGGATATTCCTTGAGTGCTGGCGACTACTTCTTTCTCATTATGCTTTTTTGAGCCGTGCACCTAAAAGCCTTCATCTAACTTGGAGTGTTGCGGGCTGTCTGCTTTATTGCAGATACCTTTCTCTGCCATTCAGACATTGACTTCTAATTGTCTGAGTGGCAACACTTCCATTGAGGTTAGGGTTAGGTATAGGGTTGGTGTCTGAATGGGGGGATGTCTGAATTGAATGGCAGCATGTAACCAGTGGGCAGTTTTGGGTCGTGGTACTGGATACAGGTGCTGAGCATATTAGTGTTTTCACTTTCTAAAGGCTTCTTGCTGTTGTGGGCCCCAAACCCATTCCACGCTATACTTCAACAACTCATACAGAGGTTGGAGTGTGTGAGATAAGTGAGGTGAAGTATCTCCTTACATAATTTACCATAGGGCATTAACGACTTGTGATTTTTACAAGTCGACTCGACTCAGTAAAAAGTTGAGTTGAAGTCGACTTTATCGTTTGATGACGTCATCACATCACACCCGACCCCCCAATTATTTTGGGGGTCCCCAGATGATTAACTTAATGTGCAACATTGTTTTCTCACTCAACTGTAAACAAACCAACATAAAGTTTAAGTATATTGAGGGTATCGTCACATTTCTAAAGTGACAATTTAAGGACTTTTTAATACCTCTAAAATGGCAAATTAAACATTGTCCAAATTGTCAAATATATAGTGGCAGAAAATGTGAAAATAGCCGATCTGAGGCCACAGTGGCCTTAATGCCCCAGCTTACTTGTACCACTTACCCCTCTGTCTTTCTTGTCAATATGTAGACAGCAGACACCGTGTGTCTTTCTTGTCATGTAGACACCAGTGTCTTTTGTTGCGATTCTGAAATCTTACCTCCCCGAGTCCCCATCTTTAAACCAATCCAGTGACTTTGATTGGTGCAGGGCTGAGCACGGATCAGATTGTAAATACCATCATTTATTTCACTGCATATTAGGTTATCATCCCTAACCCTTAAATTCGACAAATTCTTTCAATGGACTAAAATCTTGTTTTATTTGATGGCCTCCCTGTCCTGGCATTTGGCCTGTGTTCCCTGTGGCCTCGCCTTGCCCCTAAAATGAAGACATTCCAGGCCTGCATGTCATGACAGCTGTGTTAAGAGATACCTTTTGATGCACTGATGTGAGCACGCATGCACTTTTAATAACATGATTTACATCAAATAGGCATCTCCCCCTTTAGGTTATGGGTAATACTTTTCAATACAGTGTATGACATTAATCAAATAATAATCCATCAATCAAATAACAAAACTAATTGTACAGCTGTTCTTTTACTTTGTTGAACAAATATCTTTTTTTTTCTCCTTTTCTTTAGCCTTACATTTACAGCAATATCCAAATATTATAAATTCAAAACAACATTACTAATCTACAGGCAGGGCCAGATTAACCCTTCATGGTGCCCTGGTGCTTGGACCGTGTTTGGTGCCCCCCCCCCCCACGCGCGCGCTGGCGACCTGCGGTAGCCGCTGGTGCGGATACACACGGCTGCTTAGACATAGATAGGAACAGAGAAAGTCATTATGAGGACGCACACACACACACACACACACACACACACACACACACACACACCACTGCTCACTTCAAACTTGGTTTGATTTTTTTTCCCCTAATCGTGTGGTCTCATTTGTTATATGAGATACATAAAGGTTTCCTGTGCAAATAAGCCTTAAAGCTTACTAGGATATCCTTTTAGTTGACCTTGTACCAGTGAACTTTGAAACTGTACCTTTTCCTATGCAAACTTATAATAGTCTTCAATCAATCAAACAATCGGGATAGATAGCACCTTAACTCTGCAGCCAGCACTGAGGCGCTCCAACCAGTTGTGCATACTACTAGTATCCACCAAACATTTCCTCAAAACTCTTAAGTGTAACCACAAACCAGTCATTACAGACAGCAACGTTAGCTTAGCTTAGCTTAGCTCATGTGTTTACAGTGAAAAACACTACAAACACTAATACCGGTAATGTAATTTCCTCTTCGTAGCACTTAAAACATGTATGTATTCTCCACATATTTACCTGAAACAGGGAGAAGAGTGTATGGAACAACACATATGTCTTCTCTCATTCAAAGGTCTGTAGCATAGCAGACTCCATCTCAGAGTAGGTCATTACAGGCATTACTAGCCGATTCTCTTCACTATAGAAATACTATGAAATACAATGAATCAACTAGGGAAAAAGAAGGAAAGAAGGGGGGCACTGGGAAAACCACTCCTACAAACAAACCTCCTCGCTAATGGGGAGGAGGGAAAAAAAGATGTGGGGAAAAAAGCCTGCTTGAGCCTTGAGGATGGTGCCCCCTTGTGGTTTGATGCCCCGTGCAGCGCCTTCAGCCCGTGCATAAGTCCGGCCCTGTCTACAGGGTAGTGGGTAGAGGTAGACTACCACGCCCTGATGGAATGGGATGGGATTATACTGTGGTTCAGTGGTTCACAAACCTTCATCTCAAGACCCAAAAGAGAAATTAGACGTTTGCCCGGCAGGGACCCAAACTATTGAAAATAGCAGATGTGAGCTTGAAGATCTACTATTTTCCCTACTTCCTAAACATTTGTTCTCTAATTTATGGAGTTTATTTGATGTATTCTTTGATTTCTTGTTTAATTCTTTTGGGAATGTTTTTTGAAAATGTTTTGAAATAATAATAGCCTAAGAAAAAAAGAAATACCAATACTTTTGTGCTTTTACTCAACTACATTTTGAATTCCAGACTTTTACTTGCATACTTCTAAATTGCTGTATTGATACCTTGTGCAAATGGAGATTATGATGTGCTTGGACCTGAAGTCTGGTGGCCGTGGATTCCTTGTGACTTGCGTCAGTGCAACCACTTTCCCACAATGTCAACTTTTCTAGTACGGTGGGTGATATGGTGATAAATATCTTTGAGACGATACAGTCCACAATATGCCTTTTCAGAGATATCGTATGTATTGTGATACAATGAAGGGAGCCTGGTTGAATTGTTAACACAGAGATTCATTGCCGGATTCAATTTTTGCATTTTGGTCTAGATCAGTAGTTCTCCAACTTTAAAATGTCAAGGTCACACCTTAACTCTGACAGCATACAAATGAAACCAAATGGACCTGTAAGGGTCCATTTGGTTTCATGTGTATACTGTCAGAGTTACATACTTGTATGGGTCAATTTAGACCTCCCAAAAGGAACACAGAGAGTCTGGATCACATGCACTTTGAGGACCACTGGTCTAAATGGTCTGTTACTCCTTCTTTCTTTTCAACATGAAAAAGAATTGTGATAAGATTGCATGTGTATCGTGATACAGCTTGGAAAATAATCATGATATTGTATTTTTCCATATCGCCCACCCCTACTTTCTAGTTTAATTTAGCGTCCCGTGAAGCTTGGCCAATGTGGGATGGGGCGGTACAAACAGACATGGGACAAACAGACAATGTCAGATTTAGGAGCGGTTTGCACCGTTCATAAACATTTGAAATAGAGCTATAGGATGCTATAGGTAAATAATGAACCTATCGTCTGAATAACATGCTATCTAAATATCATTTTAACCTATTTGCATAAGTCAAGGCTTGGTCTAAGGTGGAGTCCGAAGAGGTGAGTGGTCAGATTACAGTGGTTCACCATCCCTTACAGTCTATGTCACTGGTTCCTTAACATAGTGAAATCTTGACGCATTTGTAGGTTGCGGACAAATTGTTATTTGTTTTTAATTATTTATTTCAAAACATTCCTCATCATTTAATAATTTCATTCATGAATAAAAGCAAAATCTAAGAATTTCCATAAATTAGGAAACAAAAGTAGTGAAAATATTTATTAAATATCTATTTTCACTAGTTTGGGAAATGGGCAAATGCCTAATTTCTCTTTTGGGTCGGAAACCATGCACGCACGCACGCACGCATGCATGCACGCACGCACGCACGCACGCACGCACACACACACACACACACACACACACACACACACAAGCAATGTGATATAATTAGAAACATAAATATTTCATTATGGTGTTTGTTATCATTTTATTAACAGTGATTCAAGTGACTGCAGGGTTCATAGTCTATCAGCCGTTATGGTTTCATAAAACTAATGTAATATTTAACATACTGACCTCTGCTAGCCATCATATTATAACATGTCATTCTTTATATTGTCATAAAGAGATTGTTCCAATGTGATGATTCTGTATTAGGAAATAGTGTAAAAAGTACATTACAGGTGCAAAAGTATCATAATAATAGTCTGGTACATTTTAAAGTATCTCGATGTTTACTCCTTAGATAATTACACTTCTACGAATCCCCATAATATTAATTACCATTATTGTTGGCACTAGTACTATTACTGACCTGATTAATACATCATCATCATCATGTCTAACTACCTGGTTCCAGAGTTACACTGATCTTCCATGGTAACATCTTCAGAGTAAGAATAGTGTAAATGAATGGAAAGAGTGTGTCTGTGAAAGTGTGTGTGAAGGTGTGTATGTGTGTGTTAGTATCAGGATCAGAGAAGGACAGTTTTCCTTTGTTCCAGTCCAGCTGGACTCTGATCTTCTTGGGGTTCTGCTTCACTGAGAGAACAGTGGTTGACCCTGGTGAGGAGTATGCTCTGTATTTACCTTCATAATAAAGGCTCCAGTATTCACCCCCTCCCTTTCCCTTCCTCTGATAAGACTCTGCTAACACACCCAGTCCCCACCATGTGCTGTCTCCAACCTCAACATCCCAGCTGTGAGTCCCAGAGTTAAAGCCCTCAGAACCCAGGACAAGGCTCCAGTGGTCAAACCTCTCTGGGTTGTCAGGAAGCTGCTGTCTCTTTCCACATCTCACACTGGTCAGATCATCAGACAGGATGAGGTTTGGATGGGCAGTGTTGGGGTCCAGAATGACAGGAGTGTAGGAGACAATGTCCTTCATCTTGTCCCAGACTCTGAAGGTCAGGTTCTTCAGGTGTTTGGTCTCGTCTATCAGTGCTCCTGAGACCGGCTGTGGGTCCTGCAGTGTGAACTGGACTCTTTCCACTGTGGTCTTGTAGTTCTGCAGGAATGAGATGTGTTCAGCTCTCAGATCCTCCTCTATGGCTCTGATTGTGTCTGAAAGGGTTGATATGTCTCTGTTCAGACCCTCAATCTTCTCCTTCACCATCTGAGTCTTCTGCTGCTCTTCCTCCCTCAGTGCAGTGATCCTGGCCTCCTCTTCCTCTTGTAGAAACTGATGCATCTTCTTATACTGTTCCTTCATCTGCATCTCTGTGTGCCGGGCCCGGACCTTAATGTGTTCTGCTGTTTGGTCACAGTTTGTTTTAACTTTATTAAAGACCTCCAGTTTCTCCTGTAAAGGCTTCAGTGATTTCTGGACTTCCTCCTTGTGATCCAGTGCAGCTTCATCGATGGGTCTGATTCTGTGGTTGATGTGTTTTTTAGAATCCTGACACACAAGACACACGGTCAGTTGACATTCCAGACAGAACAGTTTGAGTTTCTCAGCATGCAGACTGCAGAGAACCTCAGACCCTGTTGAAGCTCTCTGATGTCTCTCCTGTATGAAGGCCTCACACAGGTTCTTCAGAGCCAGGTTTCTGGGTGGATCCACTGAATGTCTCTCCTTACAAACTGGACATTCTTTTATTACCTTCTCTCTCCACCATTCCTGCAGACAGGCTTTACAGAAGCTGTGGCTGCAGGACAGGAGAACAGGATCTTTAAAGATGTCACGACACACAGGACAGCAATAATCCTCTTCTGGGCGAGTCCTCTTCCTGGATGCCATTTTGTCCCTGAATGAAGCAACAAACACTCTGCTCAATAAAGGAAATCAGCCAGTCAGTGGTGGTAACAATCCCTCCTCTAGAATGTTCCCTGAAGTTTACTGTCACTTTGAATCGTGGTTGTTGTTAAAGTCCATTCAGCTGAGTCAGCAGCAGCAGGTTCCAGTGGTCTGGGTCAGTATTCCCTCCTGTAGCTGTGGAAAGACTGTCTGTCCTCCTCACTGGAAGATGTGTGTTTGAACTGACCATGAGTCTTATCTATGGGCGGCAGGTCTGGGGGTGGCGCATCGCCATGGCAACCGCGGGCTGAGAGTCGAAATTTACTTTATCATAGCATGACAGGTTGTGCCAGTTCACTCATTGTGGCACGCACCCCGTGGGCATATGCAAATGTAGGGTCAATAATTATTTTGTTTTACCTGGCGGATTTGAGATGGAGGTGATCCTCCACACAACTTCCAAACACCAAAGAAGTGCACAGACTAGCAATTATTCGAGGTCACGGACACATCATCATCATCATCATCATCATCATCATCATCATCATCATCATCATCATCATCCCTGAACTGCAGATGTAGTGCTTCTGTGTTCAATCACAATCATGCAAGATGTTGAGGATTTTGTGGTCGGAAATGTCTTTTCATTTTCTTTCATTTAGCAATACATGATGCACTAATACCAGGGTGTGCAGGCAGTGGCAGTCAACGGGGGAGAGAGGGAGCAATCGAGGGGGAGAGAGAAATGAAGTGTGTGTGTGTGTGTGTGTGTGGGTGTGTGTGTGTGTGTGTGTGTGTGTGTGTGCGTGCGTGCGTGCGTGCGTGCGTGCGTGCGTGCGTGCGTGCGTGCGTGCGTGCGTGTGTGTGTGTGTCTCGACAGAGAAGAGTGTGCTGTAAGTTTCTGTTTCCTGACTCCTCTGAGTCAGAGAGGGGAGGAGCTTTGACACACCACAGAGCTGTTGCAACACTGTCTCACACTCTCTCTCTCTCTCTCTCTCTCTCTCACACACACACATGCACACACACACACACACACACACACACACACACACACACACACACACACACATACAAACGCAAGCACGCACGCACGCACGCACACACACACCAGGGGTCCACAGAAATAGTGAAACTAGCCTCTAAACTGTAGAGGCAAAAACTCTAGACCAAGTAAGAGCCAACAGTGAAGCTTAACTGTATGAAAATACATATTATTATTATTATTATTAAAGCTGCAATATTTAACTTTCCTCTGCTGTCCTGGATATGAACCTGGTTTCTTGCATTCAGCATTTTACTATTGAACCATGAGTTCAATGGTAAATCGTGATTTCTTTTGCCACAATAAACGGGACATGACATTTTCACATCGTGAAATCTCTACTGCCGAGCCCTAGACATTGCCCCTTAGGGCAGGCAACCTTAGGCACGGGTGCGAACATTGGCACAGACAGTGGAGCATAATCATTGGCACACTGGTATTTAGTGTGAGAGAGGATTTCTGGTTTAAAAAGTCTTACATTCATTCAAACTCTGAACTCTGACTGGGGAGGGAGTCTGGGAGATGGGTGGGTTATTGCTCGTAATGATCTTTACAATGTCCTGATATGAAGAAAAAAAAAGAGAGAACAAAAAAGTTCCGAAGAACAATAAGGTTGTTATATTCATGGACAATCAAAATCTATTGGAAATATTTTATTTTGATGTGGTGTCATAAATCAGTGGTTCTCAACCTTTTCAGGCCGCGACCCCCAAAATAATCAAATTTTAACTGACCCACCCCCACCCTGACGAGCACTAAGAGTTGAGGCGTTACATTTTGTATAACACAGTTCTATTGTGAAAATAGCCGATCTACATGCTCACAACGCCTCTAATATTTGACAATTGGTCAATGTTTCATTTCACAGGTATTAAGAAGTCCTTAAATTGTCACTTTAGAAATGTGCAGTTACACTTAAACTTTATGTTGGTTTGTTTACTGTTGTTGCACATTAAGTTAATCATCTGGGGACCCCCCACAATAATTTGGGGGTCCCGACCCACAGGTTGAGAACCACTGTCATAATTAAACTTAAAGTTGATATGGCACACTGGCTATCAAAACAGGGCACCAGAAGGACATACGTATAAGGTTTTCCACCTGCCTAGTAACCTCGCCTCTCGTTCACAACAGGTCGTTTGGTTTCCGCCCAACGCGGAAACCATTAGAAGAAGCGGCGTCGCTTTGATGTGCTTCCCTCCGTTTGTTTCCCCAATCCCTATTAAAATGCTGGAGTAGCCTAGTGTAGTCTTGCTAGTCGCTACGAGTTGGACTAAAAGATGCATATACCAACAATTTTTTCAAAAGCAAAACTACTCTGCATCAAGGAGTTTATTAGGTAGGCCCTAAAAGTATGTCCTTGAGCGCAGGGGAATTATTTGGGGTTAAAACTGTTTCCGGTTGGATAGTTCCGGCCAAATTGTAGTCTTTGAGTACTAACATCACGTGTTGTGGTTTCCACTCCCAACCGGTTACAACCCCGAAAAGTGAAGTGATCCCAAACTACCTGCCTGGTGACCATCTCTCATTATGTTTTGTTTTCAGATGATTGACAGATAGCCGGCCTCAGCTGCCTGTTGCATGATGGGACACAAACGGACTGCTTCGACTGATGGACATGTGGAGAAGAACTGGGCACTATAGGGACATCTGGGCACCTCAATGTAAAATTGTCTATTTTGTCCAACACATTGTCCAACAAAATCTAATAGGCGTATTGGAAAAATAAAAAAAGTATACGATTGGTCAGTAGTCACTTTGACTGGCAGCGATCCCTCCGTTTTTCCCAGATGTCTGTTACACATTGCTCCAATGAACTGCAGAGTCGGATGATGTATTAGTGTTTTATATCTATGTTGGAATCCACATCCATAACGGTATCGATACTGATGGTGGTGATGATGGTAGGTAGGGTTCTGGACTGAGGACCAGAGTGAATTGAGATGAGAGAGTGGTGCCAATGAGGGGTCAGAAAATGACCTGGTCACATGTTTCTGCTCGAGAGTGACAAGTGGGCAATTTAAATAACATTGGTTTCAATAGCAGCTCCACAAATATCTGCATTTTTAGGTAAATATACAACATGACAACTGTTTTAAAGTATTTTACAGTGACTAACTAAAGTCTCTGTAATATTTACTTTATACTATTGACAAAAAACTAAGTAAAATAACGTGGTTTAAGATCATTAAAGTCGAGCTGTTGTCCTGTCTGGCTTATCACTGCGTTGTCATAACGTTGTTAACATGCACAATAGCACCACCGAGTGGCAGGAGAAAGTAAGGCAATGAAAGACATGTACTCTGTTATCTTGAGACTGTCAGTTATTAACAGCTTGCAAACCAATTCTCGGCGATTTGTCACTTTAGAAGCTCATCCTGAGCCACCATGAAGTGAACGTAGGTGGCAGAACTCTCCGTTATAGGGCTCTGGTGAGGTCCAGTTAAATGAAGTTATACGTTAGAAAATGGGGCCTTTAAGCCTATGGGTCTATGGGTCCCCCTTGCACTGTGGGCCAGGCTTGTCAACTCTCCTGGATTTCCCAGGAGTCTCCTGGATTTTGAACCCCTCTCCTGGGAGTCTCCTGGATTGGCAAATCTCCTGGATTTCTCCTGGATTTGGTATCAAACTCCCAAAATTCACCAGAACACAGGAAATTACATCTACTATGTACATTTTTTTCTGGGGGAGGACCCCCAGACCCCCCGCTTTAGGGGTGGGGCAATGAATGCAAGAAAGATCAGACACATAGACTATTCACTTAAGTAATGACTTAAAAATTAGAAGTCATCATTAAAGATGTCCTTTGGTTCAGTCATCAATACTACATGTGTATAAAACATGCACAAAATTCACCAGAACACAGGAAATTACATCTACTATGTTAAATCTTTTCGGGGGGAGGACCCCCAGACCCCCCGCTTTAGGGTTGGGGGCAATGCATGCAAGAAAGATCATACGTGTAATGACTTAAAGATGAGAAGTCATTATTATTCACCTACATTTGGCATTTTAAGGCTGAAATTGTACCAGTGCTAGTAAAGCAAGCCTGATAAAAGTATCAAACATGCACAAAATTCAACAGAACACAGGAAAATATATATATCTGTTAAGAGGTTTTGGGGAGAGGACCCCCAGACCCCGGTAGGGGAGCACCCCCCAAAAAATTAATCTCCTGGATTCTGACCGTCCAATGTTGACAACCCTGCTGTGGGCTTGCACATAGGCTATTTTCTTATGTATGACATGTATCATGTATCGTATGACAGAGAATAGTATTAGCGGACATGAGGTTTCTGTGGCAGACTTTTGAATCTAAATGCCCTGACCCTGAGTAAGAAAATGAACGATATTCAATGGTATTTTCTCGTGAGATCCTTTAATTTGCAATGATCTACTATATTGTTTGCAAAAGCAAAATATCGTTCCTTTTTGGCTTTGTATTGTATCGTATCGTTTTAAAATGCGGAAATCGGTATCGAATCGTTTTGCAATGTTTGTATGGAAACTAAGTATTTGTGTCTTGTATTTGGCAATTTTAAGAGGGAAAATGAAAAAGAGGGGTCTAATTACTTTTCCATTCCATATAGCTACTCTTGGTCTATCGATAAATGTGTGTATCTCTGTATTCGTGTCAAGGTGGGTTTGTCCATATGTGTTGAAATATACATGTATTTGCTAGATAATCACAGTGTTTACTTCCATAATAATATATCTTTTACACGTTTTACACAGATTTCATTTCTTTGCCAAATAGTTACTATATCGATTTAAAATCATTGAATTGAATCGTATCGCCATGAATGAACCAATATCGTCCATGTATCGTATCGTTAACCATAAATCGTGATGCGTATCGTATCGCTGTTAAAACGTATCGTTACGAAAAAAGAAACCTTAGGTTTTTATCATAGCCAATTCTTTGTTCATTTTCTTAAACACAAAATAGCTGTTTGAACTTTCATAGAATCCTTTTTGGATTATTCACTGGTTTCCTTCGTCTGTTGTTTTTGCATTGGATTTCAGCCTCCCTGTTTCTGTGCGGCATGTTTTAATTGTTGCCATTTTGGCCATCGGTTGTCAATGTTCTGAGTTGATTGTTTATTTCATGGGATGGACGTTTCTGTAACGTGGACAGTATATACTATAGTTACAGTATAATATTGTCACTGTCGGGCAGAAATCTCGTATCTCCATTTTTTTTTTTTGCAAAGCAAAGCCCCGCTTCATCATACAAGGCCGTCGCACAAAAGTAGTGAAAACAGCCGATCTTTTCACTAGTTTAAATCATTTTCAAAATGATAAATACAAAACAAACGGTTTTGGACATACAAGGTTTTCACCCGACAACGACACGGTCACCAATCAACCACCAAAAAAAGTATAGCCTATATATTTTCAACCGATTACACACCCATGAAGCCTTGAATTCGTGGTGATTTTGTTTGTTTTTGTCTTATTCCAAAGCCAATACTTTTTAATACGAGCGAGAACTGAGGACTGCAGTCTCAGTCTTGTACCTGTGAACTGTACTGTTATGAAACTGTACCTTTTCCTATGAAAACTTCTAATAAATACTTTAATCAATCAATCAATCAATCAATCAATCAATCAATCAATCAATCCATCCTACTGACTGACCCGGTCATTAGTCATCAGTCAGTCAACGCTATTGATAGAAAAATATGTATTTTTTTTTTACTGTATTGTGTGTGTGCTTTTAATCTATATGGAATTAAGTGTGTACAGTATGCTAGCTCCATTCTGAACCTCTCCCTCCGCTAGGCAGGCCAGTCAATCTAAGCTAAAAAAAAAAAAATTGCAATAGTAATCATTCAGGTTTTTTTTATGATCCTTAGGGTCATCCAAAACACATGTGTTTTGGACTAACATGTGTTTTGGATGACCCTAAGGATCATAAAAAACCTTGAACCATTTCTCAGATTGACTGGACTAATGCAGCTCCGAGGGCTGTACAGCGGAGGGGGAGGGTCCCGAAAGGAGCTAACAGTATGTGTACTTTTAGTGACCATGGCATTGTGTGTGTCTGTGCTTTTGTGTGATTCACTGACGAGTCCTGAGAACATTTATTGTACAGGTTTGTATTTATGCGTTTTTCCATTAGTTTGTCAATTTGAACTCAACATGTGTGCTTTCCTTCTGTATTTTGCTCTTATTTTTTGAGAGAAAAAAAAAAGAAAAAAAAAACATAATACGCTTGTTGGAGCCAAATTGGCCTTTTGGTTTATTTAGTTTTGTTTTCATTTGAATTAATGGTGTGGCCTTGGTAATACGATGACGTCATGTCAATCACAATGGATTGGCATTATTATTCACCATGACAACCACCACAGGGGGGTGGTTACCCATGTATACCTGTCTGTGGGTGATTGTGGCCAGGTGTGCAACGGGGAAAGCCACACAGTTTTCGACCGTGATTCATATGCCTGTGTAAGACTGGCGCTTCAATGTTGTATGACATCAAGTGAGTTTATGTTATCTGAACATCTGTTAATAAATGGATTGACATATCCAAAGATACACCTTTACTCTGGACATTGAATTTATGTATGCACGAGTCTGACTTAAACAAGTACCCAGTTGCCCCTCACAGTAGACGTGGAACAAAATTATTGTGTAACCCCCTGATTTGAACCACTTTAACCATTATTTGATACTTTAACTTAAAAAAAAATAGCAGACAAGCTTGCAGCGCGACACTCGGTGTCACTTCTCGCCTGTCTATGGGAGAAGTGATAACTACCTCCTTCTCTGGCCTCCTGAAAGGTGAGTTTTCAGGGTAGTTTTGAAGGATGCCAGCGAGCTACCTACATGTTTAAAGGGAGGTAGTCAAGGAATTCCACACCTGGGTGGCAGTGTTGTAGAAGGAGAATTTACCCATATTTGACTTATGGGTTTGTGTTATCAGATCATAGTGTGTGCTCCCTCTGATGTTGTGGCTGTGGGTGTCGCTAACTTTTTGGAGATGTTTGGACAGATATGCGGGTACTGAGGGGATGGAGGGCAGATTTGTATTGACTATTTTGAAAGTCAATCCCATTTTTAGTTGTTGTGACCGTCAGGTCACAGTTACTATCAAAAGTAAGTCAGTCAGTCTCTCCGTCACGTCACGTCACGTCACGTCACGTCACGTCACGTCACGTCACGTCACGTCACGTCACACTTTTGCCCTACTGATATCTCTGCCACCGTTGCCCCTATCCATGCCAAACTTTGCACACACACTGCTTGGCCTTTAAGCCACAACCTCCACCCCTCATTTCTCACATGGCCCTCTTCTAGCGGCACCATGAGGCCAGTGTTGGCAGGTTAGCATTTCACCAGGTTAACATTCACCCGCGTCAAACAAATGGAACGTCGAACACATGTTATGTCGAAATATCGACACTCTCCCCCCAAACACTGGGTCTGGAGTCAGGACGCATCTGTAGGTCATGGATAAATTGTTATGGGTACCTTTATTTTATTTTGTTTTATTTCCTACTATTTGTTTTTAATTATTTATTTCAAAACATTTTCTAAAAAGAAAAAACATTCCCCCCAAAAAAGCAACGAGACATAATTAGAACCACAATCCTTCCAAGTAAACTGTTTTAATATTTTATTATGGTGTTATCATTTTATTAACAGTGATTCAAGTGACAGCAGGGTTCATAGTCTACCTCACCGTTGTGGTTTCATAAAACTAATGTAATATTTAACATACTGACCTCTGCTAACCATCATATTATAACATGTCATTCTTTATAATGTCATAAAGAGATTGTTCCAACGTGATGATTCTATAATCTATATTAGGAAATAGTGTAAAAAGTACAATACAGTTAAGTGCAAGAGTAAAAGTATAATAATAATAATCTGATACATTTCATATTAAAGTATCTCAATGTTTACAATTGAGACAATTACATGTCTATGAATCCCCATAATATTAATTACCATGGTGATATGGTGATAAATATCGTTGAGACGATACAATGTCTCCACAGTCCACAAAATGACTTTAGAGATATCGTATGTATGGTGATACAATGAAGGGAGCCTGGTTGAATTCCTAACACAGAGATTATTTGCAGCTTTAAATTTTAACCTGCATTTCGGTCTAGATCAGTAGTTCTCAAACTTTGTCAAACTTGACAAAAATGTCAAGGTCACACCTGTAAGGGACTTTCCCACTGGGCCAGATGACAGATAAAAAAATCTCTTTCTCCTGATATGTTTCCATTCAAAGTGGATGGTAGATACAGGTAAAATCTATCTATATATATATATATATATATATATATATATATATATATATATATCTGCCACAGTATTTCTTTTATCTGTGACAGATTCTTTATTTTATTCTTTTTTATTTTTTTATCTGTATCTATCATCCACTTTGAATGGAAAAATATCTGGAGAAAGAGATTTTTGTATCTGTTATCTGGCCCAGTGGGAATGGAACTTAACTCTGACAGCATACAAATGAAACCAAATGGACCCATAAGGGTCCATTTGGTTTCACGTGTATCGTGATACAGCTTGGAAAATAATCATGATATTGTGTTTTTCCATATCGCCCACCCCTACTTTCTAGTTTAATTTAGCGTCCTGTGAAGCTTGGCCAATGTGGGATGGGATGTGGCGGGACATACCTACAAACAGACGTGGGACAAACAGACAATGTCAGATTTAGGAGCAGTTAACACCGTTCATAAACATTTGAAATATGAACTATAGGATGCTATAGGTAAATAATGAACCTATCGTCTGAATAACATGCTATCTAAATGTCATTTTAACCTATTTGCATAAGACAAGGCTTGGTCTAACAGTCTATGTCACTGTTTCCCCAACACAGTGAAATCTCAACACATTTGTAGGTCATGGACAAATTGTTATGGGTCCCTGTATTTTATTTTGTTTTATTTCCAACTATTTGTTTTAATTATTTATTTCAAAACATTCCCCTCCAAAAAAAAAATATATATATTTAAGTAGTTTCATTCATGAATAAAAGCAAAATCTAAGAAATTCCATAAATTAGGAAACATGACTGTTTAAGAAGTAGTGAAAATATTTATTAAATATCTATTTTCACTAGTTTGGGTCTAGGGCAAATGCCTAATTTCTCTTTTGGGGCTGAACCACGCACGCACTCACACACGCACGCACGCACGCACGCACGCACACACACACACACACACACACACACACACACACACACACACACACACACACACACACACACACACTCACACAAGCAATGTGACATAATAGAAACACAAATATTTCATTATGGTGTTTGTTATCATTTTATTAACAGTGATTCAAGTGACTGCAGGGTTCATAGTCTATCAGCCGTTGTGGTTTCATAAAACTAATGTAATATTTAACATACTGACCTCTGCTAGCCATCATATTATAACATGTCATTCTTTATATTGTCATAAAGAGATTGTTCCAATGTGATGATTCTGTATTAGGAAATAGTGTAAAAAGTACATTACAGTTAAGTGCAAAAGTATCATAATAATAGTCTGGTACATTTTAAAGTATCTCGATGTTTACTACTGAGATAATTACATTTCTACGAATCCCCATAATATTAATTACCATTATTGTTGGCACTAATACTACTATTACTAATATGATTAATACATCATCATCATCATCTCTAACTACATGGTTCCAGAGTTACACTGATCTTCCATGGTAACATCTTCAGAGGGACAGTTTGATTAGTGGCAAAGTATGGAAAGAGTGTGTCAGTGAAGGTGTGTTTGAAGGTGTGTATGTGTGTGTTAGTATCAGGATAAGAGAAGGACAGCTTTCCTTTGTTCCAGTCCAGCTGGACTCTGATCTTCTTGGGGTTCTGCTGCATTGAGAGATCAGTGACTGACCCTGGTGAGGAGAGTGCTTTGTATTTACCTTTAGATAAACATATGCTCCAGAATTGACCCTCTCCCTCTCCCTTCCTCTGAAAAGACTCTGCTGACACACCCAGCCACCACCATGTACTGTCTCCAACCTCAACATCCCAGCTGTGAGTCCCAGAGTTAAAGCCCTCAGAACCCAGGACAAGGGGCAAGTTGTCAAACCTCTCTGGGTTGTCAGGAAGCTGCTGTTCATATCCACATCTCACACTGGTCAGATCATCAGACAGGATGAGGTTTGGATGGGCAGTGTTGGGGTCCAGAATGACAGGAGTGTAGGAGACAATGTCCTTCATCTTGTCCCAGACTCTGAAGGTCAGGTTCTTCAGGTGTTTGGTCTCGTCTATCAGTGCTCCTGAGACCGGCTGTGGGTCCTGCAGTGTGAACTGGACTCTTTCCACTGTGGTCTTGTAGTTCTGCAGGAATGAGATGTGTTCAGCTCTCAGATCCTCCTCTATGGCTCTGATTGTCTCTGAAAGGGTTGATATGTCTCTGTTCAGACCCTCAATCTTCTCCTTCACCATCTGAGTCTTCTGCTGCTCTTCCTCCCTCAGTGCAGTGATCCTGGCCTCCTCTTCCTCTTGTAGAAACTGATGCATCTTCTTAAACTGTTCCTCCATCTGCATCTCTGTGTGCCGGGCCCGGACCTTAATGTGTCCTGCTGTTTGGCCACAGTTTGTTTTAACTTTATTAAAGACCTCCAGTTTCTCTTGTAAAGTCTTCAGCGATTTCTTGATTTTCTCCTTGTGTTCCGGTGCAGCTTCATCGATGGGTCTGAATCTGTGGTTGATGTGTTTTATAGAATCTCGACACACAAAACAAGCTGGCAGTTGACATTCCAGACAGAACAGTTTGAGTTTCTCAGCATGCAGACTGCAGAGAACCTCAGACCCTGTTGAAGCTCTCTAATGTCTCTCCTGTATGAAGGCCTCACACAGGTTCTTCAGAGCCAGGTTTCTGGGTGGATCCACTGAATGTCTCTCCTTACAAACTGGACATTCTTTTATTACCTTCTCTCTCCACCATTCCTGCAGGCAGGCTTTACAGAAGCTGTGGCTGCATGGCAGAACAACAGGATCTTTAAAGATGTCACGACACACAGGACAGGAATAATCCTCTTCTGGGCGAGTCCTCTTCTTGGATGCCATCTTGTCCCTGAATGAAGCAACAAACACTCTGCTCAATAAAGGAAATCAGCCAGTCAGTGGTGGTAACACTCCCTCCTCTAGAATGTTCCCTTCGTGAAAGTTTCCTTTCACTTCGAATGGTGGTTCTTGTTAAAGTCCATTCAGCTGACAGAGTCAGCAGCAGGTTCCAGTGGTCTGGGTCAGTATTCCCTCCTGTAGCTGTGGAAAGACTGTCTGTCCTCCTCACTGGAAGGTGTGTTTGAACTGACCGTGAGTCTTATCTATGGGTGGCAGGTCTGGGGGTGGCGCATCGCCATGGCAACCGCAGGCTGAGAGTCGAAATTTACATTATCATAGCATGACCGGTTGAGCCAGTTTGCTCATTGTGGCACGCACCCCGTGGGCATAATGCAAATGTAGGGTCAATAATTATTTTGTTTTACCTGGCGGATTTGAGATGGAGGTGATCCTCCACACAACTTCCAAACACCAAAGAAGTGCACAGACAGCAATTATTCGAGGTCACGGACACATCATCATCATCATCATCATCATCATCATCATCATCATCATCATCATCATCATCATCCCTGAACTGCAGATGAAGTGCTTCTGTGTTCAACCACAATCATGCAAGATGTTGAGGATTTTGTGGTCGGAAAGGTCTTTTCATCTTCTTTCATTTAGCAATACATGATGCACTAATACCAGGGTGTGAAGGCAGTGGCAGTCAACGGGGGAGAGAGGGAGCAATCGAGGGGGAGAGAGAAATGTTTCTTCCAGAATTTTTTTTAAAAAAGAAAAGAAAACGAAAGTTATCTTTTGTGATGAATATCTTTGCTGTTATAGTATGGTGCTTAAATGTATGCAAAACTCGGCGCCTCTGGTCTTATCGTGTGTGTGTGTGTGTGTGTGTGTGTGTGTGTGTGTGTGTGTGTGTGTGTGTGTGTGTGTGTGTGTGTGTGTGTGTGTGTGTGTGTGTGTATAAACGGGATATGACATTTTCACATCGTGAAATCTCTACTGCCGAGCCTTAGAAATTTCCCCTTAGGGCAGGCAACCCTGGGCACGGGTGCAAACATTGGCACAGACAGTGGAGCATAATCATTGGCACACTGGTATTTAGTGTGAGAGAGGATTTCTGGTTTAAAAAGTCTTACATTCATTCAAACTCTGAACTCTGACTGGGGAGGGAGTCTGGGAGATGGGTGGGTTATTGCTCATAATGATCTTTACAATGTCCTGATATGAAGAAAAAAAAGAGAGAAAAAAAGTTCCGAAGAACAATAAGGTTGTTATATTCATGGACAATCAAAATCTATTGGAAATATTTTATTTTGATGTGGTGTCATAAATCAGTGGTTCTCAACCTTTTCAGGCCGCGACCCCCAAAATAATCATATTTTAACTGGGGACCCCCCCCCCTACCCTGACGAGCACTAAGAGTTGAGGCATTACATTTTGTATAACACGGTTCTATTGTGAAAATAGCGAGGTGTTGTGAGCATGTAGATCGGCTATTTTCACAAGTTCTGCCTCTAATATTTGACAATTGGTCAATGTTTCATTTCACAGGTATTAAGAAGTCCTTAAATTGTCAGCTGTGCATTTAGTCTCAATGTTTGTAAACAAGAAACCTGTCTATAGTAGGCGACGTTCGCGACCCCCCAAACACTGAATCACCATTGCACCACTGAATACAGCAGGAGACATAACCAACTGTGTATTATTTATTCAGCACAAACTTAATCAAAACAGTTATTCTATTCTAGTCGCTTCTATCGCTTTACTCTGGTGGCACAGCAGCTGTGATGGAAGTTGGAACAACCACGACATGAAACGAGCAATTATAATCAATTGAATCAAATTAGGTAGTCTACAAGAGTAGTGTCACGGAACCGTGAGACTCGATCGGTGAGAGAAAAACATCCATGCTTTTTACATTGTGTTTTCGGTGGAGAAGTCTTGTTGTAAACAGTCTGCCTTCCCTTCACAACCAAAGAATCGCCCGTTTCAGCTTGACTCATTATCATTTTGAATCAATTAAACTTACATTGTGAGCAAGTCTAACTCCGAGGCAAAGCACTGTGTCTGCGAGGCGGACGGTCAGTGTGAAGCGAAAGTTAAATAGCATCTGGAGGTTTATTCTTCGCTGCATGACGGTGTCGCTATAACATGCACCCTTAATCTACAAGCCCACAACGTATTGGATCAGTGACGCATTGTGGACTTGTAGATCAGCTCACTTTTGCAGCAGCGAATGGAGACTTCTGCCTCACGATACCAGCCGCCTTTTAACGTTACATGCGCCCAGAATCTCGCATTTTCTACTATCGAATCTTCTTTTATTGTTAACATTTGAAGGAATATTCGAATATAGAATATTCTTTCACAGCTCTACTACGAGTTGGACTAAAAGATGCATATACCAAACACATTTTTCAAAAGCAAAACTACTCCGCATCAAGGAGTTTATTAGGTAGGCCCTAAAAGTCTGTCCTTGAGCGCAGGGGAATATTTTGGCTTAAAACTGTTTCCGGTTGGATAGTTCCGGCCAAATTGTAGTCTTTGAGTACTACAACATGGCATGTTGTGGTTTCCGCTCCCAACCGGTTACAACCCCGAAAAGTGAAGTGATCCCAGACTACCTGCCTAGTGACCATCTCTCATTATGTTTTGTTTTCAGATGATTGACAGATAGCCGGCCTGTTGCATGATGGGACACAAACGGACAGCTTCGACTGATGGACATGTGGAGAAGAACTGGGACATCTGGACACCTCGATGTAAAATTATCTATTTTGTCCAACATGTTAAAAAATCTAATAGGCCTATTTGAAAAATAAAAAAAGTATACGTGATTAGAACATTCGATAATTAAGGTCTAATAATTCTACAATTGCTACACAACCTGTATATCCAGTCATTGGGTCATAAACAATAAGAAAATAGCCAAGTTTACGTGCGTCACACATACACCAATAAAGCTCTGTTGAATTGATAAGTCTGATTGGTCGGTAGTCACTTGGCAGCGATCCCTCCGCTATTTCCCGGGCGTCTGTTACACGTTGCTCCAAAGAACTGCAGAGGCGGATGATGTATCTAGTGTTTTATATCTATGTTGGAATCCACATCCATGATGGTATCGATATTGATGGTGGTGATGATGGTAGGTAGGGTTCTGGACTGTCCATAGTGAGGACCAGAGTGAGTTGAGATGAGAGAGTGGTGCCAATGAGGGGTCAGAAAATGACCTGGTCACATGTTTCTGCTTGAGAGTGACAAGTGGGCGATTTAAATAACATTGATTGATTTCAATGTTCCGCAAATATCTGCATTTTTAGGTAAATATACAACATGACAACTGTTTTAAAGTATTTTACAACTAAAGTCTCTGTAATATTTACAAAAAACTATGTAAAATAACATGGTTTAAGATCATTAAAGTCGAGCTGTTGCCCTGTCTGGCTTATCACTGTAGTCATAAAGCTGTTAACATGCACAATAGCACCACTGAGTGGCAGGCGAAAGTAAGGCAATGAAAGGCATGTACTATTGTTATTATGAGTCAGTTATTAACAGCTTGCAAACCAATTCTTGCGATTTGTCACTTTAGAAGCTCCTCACAAGCCGCCATTGGACTCGCCCCATGAAGTGAACGTAGGTGGCAGAACTCTCCGTTATAGGTCTCTGGTGAGGACCAGTTAAATGAAGGTATACGTTAGAAAATGGGGCCTTTATGCCTATGGGTCTATGGGTCCCCCTTGCACTGTGGGCTTGCACATAGGCTATTTTCTTATGTATGACATGTATCATGTATCGTATGACAGAGAATAGTATTAGCGGACATGAGGTTTCTGTGGCAGACTTTTGAATCTAAATGCCCTGACCCTGAGTAAGAAAATGAACGATATTCAATGGTGTTTTCTCGTGAGATCCATCGCTGGAAGTTGATGCCTCCATTTAACCTTTGGTTCTGTAGTGTGAAACTATATAACAGGTTCCATATGTAACCCATTCCCATCCCCTACTCGTCATATCATATTTTGACACTTGTTCAGGGGTCAGGTTTAAATATGGAGTTGGACAAAGTACCATAGGGTGAGGGGGGGAAAATAGCTGCCATATCATGTTATGTCATGTTTTAATTGTTGCAAAATAGAGGGAGAGCACTAGAGGTGTAACGATATAGTAACTGAATCGAAAAATCGATTTTAATTGGCAATGATCTACTATATTGTTTGCAAAAGCAAAATATCGTTCCTTTTTGGCTTTGTATTATATCGTATCGTTTTAAAATGCGGAAATCGGTATCGAATCGTTTTGCAATGTTTGTATGGAAACTAAGTATTTGTGTCTTGTATTTGGCAATTTTAAGAGGGAAAATGAAAAAGAGGGGGCTAATTACTTTTCCATTCCATATAGCTACTCTTGGTCTATCGATAAATGTGTGTAATCTCTGTATTCGTGTCAAGGTGGGTTTGTCCATATGTGTTGCTAGATAATCACATTGTTTACTTCCATAATAATATATCTTTTACACGTTTTACACAGATTTAATTCTTTGCCAAATAGTTACTATATCGATTTAAAATCATTGAATTGAATCGTATCGCCATGAATGAACCAATATCGTCCATGTATCGTATCGTTAACCATAAATCGTGATGCGTATCGTATCGCTGTTAAAACGTATCGTTACGAAAAAAGAAACCTTAGGTTTTTATCATAGCCAATTCTTTGTTCATTTTTCTAAAACACAAAATAGCTGTTTGAACTTTCATAGAATCCTTTTTGGATTATTCACTGGTTTCCTTCGTCTGTTGTTTTTGCATTGGATTTCAGCCTCCCTGTTTCTGTGCGGCATGTTTTAATTGTTGCCATTTTGGCCATCGGTTGTCAATGTTCTGAGTTGATTGTTTATTTCATGGGATGGAGGTTTCTGTAACGTGGACAGTATATACTATAGTTACAGTATAATATTGTCACTGTCGGGCAGAAACCTCGTATCTCCAAGTTTGTTTGTTTTTTCGCAAAGCAAAGCCCCGCTTCATCATACAAGGCCGTCGCACAAAAGTAGTGAAAACAGCCGATCTCCAAGCGCACAACGCCTCGTGCGAGGCGTTGTGTGCTTGTAGATCTGCTGTTTTCACTAGTTTAAATCATTTTCAAAATGATAAATACAAAACAAACGGTTTTGGACATACAAGGTTTTCACCCGACAACGACACGGTCACCAATCAACCACCAAAAAAAGTATAGCCTATATACTTTCAACCGATTACACACCCCATGAAGCCTTGAATTCGTGGTGATTTTGTTTGTTTTTGTCTTATTCCAAAGCCAATACTTTTTAATACGAGCGAGAACTGAGGACTGCAGTCTCAGTCTTGTACCTGTGAACTGTACTGTTATGAAACTGTACCTTTTCCTATGAAAACTTCTAATAAATACTTCAATCAATCAATCAATCAATCAATCAATCAATCAATCCATCCTACTGACTGACCCGGTCATTAGTCATCAGTCAGTCAACGCCATTGATAGAAAAATATGTATTTTTTTTTTACTGTATTGTGAGTGTGCTTTTAATCTATATGGAATTAAGTGTGTACAGTATGCTAGCTCCATTCTGAACCTCTCCCTCCGCTAGGCAGGCCAGTCAATCTAAGCTTTTTTATGATCCTTAGGGTCATCCAAGACACATATTAAAAATCTTCCAAAATGTTATTAGTGGATCACGGTAAATTCAGGGCGTTCAAGTTTGGGTCCCTTCACTTACTATACAGGAAAAAGATACAAGAAATCTTCTTTAAGTAGCATGTGAGGGGTCTAACTAGGGGGTTTTCATGATTCTGAATCCATTGCAAGCATTTATTTTGCACAAAAAAGCTAGGGGGTTTTCATGATTCTGAATCCATTGCAAGCATTTGTTTTGCACAGAAAAAAATCCACTGCCCAAAAACGGACCCACAACACTATGGTATAGTGATTGTTTAGTGATGAGTCATCACTTTTCACACTTTTGTGGGGTCCATTTTTAGCCAGAGGAATGTTTTTCATGCAAAACAAAAGCTTGCAATGGATTCAGAATCATGAAATAACCCTAGTTAGACCCCTCACATACTACTTATTTAATTTTTAAGAATATTTTGGAAGATTTTTAACATGTGTTTTGGATGACCCTAAGGATCATAAAAAACCTTGAACCATTTCTCAGATTGACTGGACTAATGCAGCTCCGAGGGCTGTATAGCGGAGGGGGAGGTCCTGAAAGGAGCTAACAGTATGTTTACTTTTAGTGACCATGGCATTGTGCGTGTCTGTGCTTTTGTGTGATTCACTGACGAGTCCTGAGAACATTTATTGTACAGGTTTGTATTTATGCGTTTTTCCATTAGTTTGTCAATTTGAACTCAACATGTGTGCTTTCCTTCTGTATTTTGCTCTTATTTTTTGAGAGAAAAAAACAAGAAAAAAAAAAAAACATAATACGCTTGTTGGAGCCAAATTGGCCTTTTGGTTTATTTAGTTTTGTTTTCATTTGAATTAATGGTGTGGCCTTGTAGTTGGTAATACGATGACGTCATGTCAATCACAATGGATTGGCATTATTATTCACCATGACAACCACCACGGGGGGTGGTTACCCATTTATACCTGTCTGTGGGTGATTGTGGCCAGGTGTGCAATGGGGAAAGCCACACAGTTTTCGACCGTGATTCATATGCCTGTGTAAGACTGGCGCTTTAATGTTTTATGACATCAAGTGAGTTTATGTTATCTGAACATCTGTTAATAAATGGATTGACATATCCAAAGATACACCTTTACTCTGGACATTGAATTTATGTATGCACGCGACTTAAACAACTACCCAGTTGCCCTTCACAGTAGACGTGGAACACAATTATTGTGTAACCCCCTGATTTGAACACTTTAACCATTATTTGATGCTTTGACTAAAAAAAATAGCAGACAAGCTCGCAGCGCGACACTCTTCTCGCCTGTCTATGGGAGAAGTGATAACTACCTCCTTCTCTGGAGGTAGTTATCGTTCCTTGGGCTAAAATCGGACCTACAAAACGATGGTTTAGTGATGAATCATCACTTTTCACTGTTTAGTGGGGGCCATTTGTAGCCCATGGAATGTTTTTCGTGCAAAACAAATGCTTGTAATGGATTCAGCATCATGAAAAAGCCCTAGTTTGACCCCTCACATATTACTTAAAGCAGATTTATTTTTTGTATTTCTTTCCTGTAGGCTATAGTAAAGTTAATGGGACACAAACACAAATCAGTTTTTTTATGAGGTTTCCCCCGGGAGTTGAATTTCAACCTTTTAGTACACATTATTACACACCTTTAGAAACACATTGGTGAAGAAATTCTATGGTAATTTTTTCAAACACATTTTGGACACTGCTCTACAGATTTTGGCCTAAAATCATGCAAGACATAGCAAGTACAATAGTGATCTCTAGTCATAGTCATTATTCCATAGTCAGTACCATAGTCATCTATACCAGTGGTTCCCAAACCTTTTAGCCCATGACCCAAAAGATAAATTCAATATTTGCCCGTGACCCAAACTAGTGAGAAACAGCAGATCTAAAAGCTCACACCGCGTCGCTTCGAGCCGCGTTGTGAGCTTGAAGAGCGGCTATTTTCACTAGTTCTTAAACATTCGTTTTCTAATTTCAATAAAGCAAAAGCAAAGGGACCCATAAGAATGTGTCCACAACACAGTTTGGGAACCAGTGATCTATCCATAGTCATCTATACAGTAATAAGTACCATAGTCATTTATTCTATACCATAGTCATTTATTCTCAGGGGCCACTCAGCAAAATACCAAAAGTCCAAGGGCCACAAGCTAAAAATGACCATGATCACACTATTCTAAAAAAGTAAGGAAACACAGCCATATTTCTATAACCTCATTGAACAAAAAGATGGTCATGGAATGATTAATGATCGTGAAATGATGGAGTTTCCAAAAATAAAGTCTTGCAACAAGACTGAAATAGTTTCTTATGGGGTTTTGGAGATAAAATGACATCAGAAATGATTTGTCCACACTGAAATAGAAGAAATATATTTTTCTTGGTATGACCATGACGGGCCGCATAGACATGCCGCAGGGGCCGCATAGCGGTTAACATTCACCAGGTTAGCATTCACCAGGTTAGCATTCACCAGGTTAACATTCACCAGGTTAACATTCACCAGGTTAGCATTCACCAGGTTAGCATTCACCAGGTTAACATTCACCAGGTTAGCATTCTAATTAATTCCATAAATTAGGAAACATGTTTAAGAAGTGGTGAAAATAGCTGATCTAAAGCTCACACGTGAGCTTGTAGATCAGCTATTTTCACTAGTTTGGGCAAATGACTAATTTCTCTTTTGGGTCTGAACCACACACACACACACACACACACACACACACACACACACACACACACACACACACACACAGGGCACACACACACACACACACACACACACACACACACACACACACACACACACACACACACACACACACACACGTGACATAATTATAACGATAATACCTCCAAGTAAACTGTTTTTATTAACAGTGATTCAAGTGACTGCAGGGTTCATAGTCTACATCACCGTAATGTAATATTTAACATACTGACCTCTGCTAGCCAACAACATGTCATTCTTTATAATGTCATAAAGACATTGTTCCAATGTGATTGATAAATATATTATTTGTAAACAACAACACATTCTTATTTATTCCCCTATGAGATACATTAATCCATCACAAAGAAATAAGACAGGAGAGTTCAGGTTCAGAGTGAGAATGGAATGTTTACTATGGAGAGAGAATTCAAGACAGGTACAGTACAGAGATAATGGTTGGTTCGTGCTCTCTCTGACAAACGATGTTTTGACATGAGTATAAGTATGGTCATTTGGTCAGTCAGTGGATGACGTTTCAACAGTTCATAGGATGTTTCTTGTCCACAAGTGGGTTCCATATACGTGGCAAAGAGTTCATAGGTTGCTGAAGGGATGTCCTTCCAGGCTGAGCTGAACCAAAACAATTCTCATTGTTTTAGTTACAGGCTCCATGGCAGTAGATAAGGCCTTTCTACCAGACCTAGTGTCCAGTGCGGGACATACCTACAAACAGACGTGGGACAAACTGGCAAATGTAGGATGCACCGTTCATAAACATTTGAAATTGAACTATAGGATGCTATAGGTAAATAATGAACCTATCGTCTGAATAACATGCTATCTAAATGTCATTTTAACCTATTTGCATAAGTCAAGGCTTGGTCTAAGGTGGAGTCTGAAGAGGTGAGTGGTCAGATTACAGTGGTTCACCATCCCTTACAGTCTATGTCACTGGTTCCCCAACACAGTGAAATCTCACTATTTCCACGTGTCATTATTTCGACTAAGGGTTTGGTTTAGGTTTAGGCATAGTGGTTAACATTCACCAGGTTGGCATTCACCAGTGTCGGCAGGTTAGCATTTCACCAGGTTAACATTCACCCGCGTCAAACAAATGGAACGTCGAACACATGTTATGTCGAAATATCGACACTCTCCCCCCCAAACACTGGGTCTGGAGTCAGGAGGCATTTGTAGGTCATGGATAAATTGTTATGGGTACCTTTATTTTATTTTGTTTTATTTCCTGCTATTTGTTTTTAATTATTTATTTCAAAACATTTTCTAAAACAAAACATTCCCCCCCCAAAAAGCAACAACACATAATTAGAAACACAATCCTTCCAAGTAAACTGTTTTAATATTTTATTATGGTGTTATAATTTTATTAACAGTGATTCAAGTGACTGCAGGGTTCATAGTCTACCTCACCGTTCTGGTTTCATAAAACTAATGTAATATTTAACATGCTGACCTCTGCTAACCATCATATTATAACATGTCATTCTTTATAATGTCATAAAGACATTGTTCCAACGTGATGATTCTATAATCTATATTAGGAAATAGTGTAAAAAGTACAATACAGTTAAGTGCAAGAGTAAAAGTATAATAATAATAATCTGATACATTTCATATTAAAGTATCTCAATGTTTACAATTGAGACAATTACATGTCTATGAATCCCCATAATATTAATTACCATGGTGATATGGTGATAAATATCACAGTCCACAAAATGCCTTTAGAGATATCGTATGTATGGTGATACAATGAAGGGAGCCTGGTTGAATTCCTAACACAGAGATTATTTGCAGCTTTAAATTTTAACCTGCATTTCGGTCTAGATCAGTAGTTCTTAAACTTTGTCAAACTTGACAAAAATGTCAAGGTCACACCTGTAAAGCCCTTTGCACACAGGTGCGTTTAACCGCACGGATAAAACGGACAATATAATTTTTTGAAAAGAAAACAATGATTCTCTATGACCTCATGCACACCGGCTTCGAATTAGCCGTGCGACGAGTGGCTGCCGCCGTGCGTTTTTTTCTCGATCGAACCCAGTTCGATTCGTGCGTCTTGTCGCATGCGGTAAAAAACTCATCACTCCTTTTATGACTCCTTTTGGGATCCGCAGCGCTGATTCCGCACAGCCTTGCACACCAAATCCAATGCGTTTTATTCATGCAACAAACGAAAAAAACGCAACTGTCCTGTGTGCAAAGGGCTTAAGGGCCTTTCCCACTGGGCCAGATGACAGATAAAAAAATCTCTTTCTCCTGATATGTTTCCAATCAAAGTGGATGGTAGATACAGATATATATATATATATATATATATATATATATATATATATATATATATATATATATATACCGGTATATATATATATATATATATATATATATCTGCCACAGATATTTCTTTTATCTGTGACAGATTTTTTATTTTATTCTTTTTTACTTTTTTTATCTGTATCTATCATCCACTTTGAATGGAAAAATATCTGAGATTTTTGTATCTGTTATCTGGCCCAGTGGGAATGGAACTTAACTCTGACAGCATACAAATGAAACCAAATGGACCCATAAGGGTCCATTTGGTTTCACGTGTATCGTGATACAGCTTGGAAAATAATCGTGATATTGTGTTTTTCCATATCGCCCACCCCTACTTTCTAGTTTAATTTAGCGTCCTGTGAAGCTTGGCCAATGTGGGATGGGATGTGGCGGGACATACATACAAACAGACGTGGGACAAACAGACAATGTCAGATTTGGGAGCAGTTAACACCGTTCATAAACATTTGAAATATGAACTATAGGATGCTATAGGTAAATAATGAACCTATCGTCTGAATAACATGCTATCTAAATGTCATTTTAACCTATTTGCATAAGACAAGGCTTGGTCTAACAGTCTATGTCACTGTTTCCCCAACACAGTGAAATCTCAACGCATTTGTAGGTCATGGACAAATTGTTATGGGTCCCTGTATTTTATTTTATTTTATTTCCTACAATTAGTTTTTAATTATTTATTTCAAAACATTCCCCTCCAAAAAAAAATATATATATATATTTAAGTAATTTCATTCATGAATAAAAGCAAAATCGAAGAAATTCCATAAATTAGGAAACATGTTTAAGAAGTAGTGAAAATATTTATTAAATATCTATTTTCACTAGTTTGGGACCTGGGCAAATGCCTAATTTCTCTTTTGGGTCTGAACCACGCACGCACTCACGCACACACACACACACACACACACAAACACACACACACACACACACTCACAGGGTTACACAAGCAATGTGACATAATAGAAACACAAATATTTCATTATGGTGTTTGTTATCATTTTATTAACAGTGATTCAAGTGACTGCAGGGTTCATAGTCTACCTCAGCCGTTGTGGTTTCATAAAACTAATGTAATATTTAACATACTGACCTCTGCTAACCATCATAATATAACATGTCATTCTTTATATTGTCATAAAGAGATTGTTCCAATGTGATGATTCTGTATTAGGAAATAGTGTAAAAAGTACATTACAGTTAAGTGCAAAAGTATCATAATAATAGTCTGGTACATTTTAAAGTATCTCGATGTTTACTACTAAGATAATTACATTTCTACGAATCCCCATAATATTAATTACCATTATTGTTGGCACTAGTACTATTACTGATCTGATTAATACAACAACATCATCATCATCATCATCATCATCATCTTTAACTACATGGTTCCAGAGTTACACTGACCTTCCATGGTAACATCTTCAGAGGGACAGTTTGATCAGTGGCAAAGTATGGAAAGAGTGTTTCAGTGAAAGTGTGTGTGAAGGTGTGTATGTGTGTGTTAGTATCAGGATCAGAGAAGGACAGCTTTCCTTTGTTCCAGTCCAGCTGGACTCTGATCTTCTTGGGGTTCTGCTGCACTGAGAGAGCAGTGACTGACCCTGGTGAGGAGAGTGCTTTGTATTTACCTTTAGATAAACATATGCTCCAGAGTTGACCCGCTCCCTCTCCCTTCCTCTGAAAAGACTCTGCTGACACACCCAGCCACCACCATCTACTGTCTCCAACCTCAACATCCCAGCTGTGAGTCCCAGAGTTAAAACCCTCAGAACCCAGGACACGGCACCAGTGGTCAAACCTCTCTGGGTTGTCAGGAAGCTGCTGTTCATCTCCACTTCTCACACTGGTCAGATCATCAGACAGGGTGTATACTGGATGGGCAGTGTTGGGGTCCAGAATGACAGGAGTGTAGGAGACAATGTCCTTCATCTTGTCCCAGACTCTGAAGGTCAGGTTCTTCAGGTGTTTGGTCTCGTCTATCAGTGCTCCTGAGACCGGCTGTGGGTCCTGCAGTGTGAACTGGACTCTTTCCACTGTGGTCTTGTAGTTCTGCAGGAATGAGATGTGTTCAGCTCTCAGATCCTCCTCTATGGCTCTGATTGTGTCTGAAAGGGTTGATATGTCTCTGTTCAGACCCTCAATCTTCTCCTTCACCATCTGAGTCTTCTGCTGCTCTTCCTCCCTCAGTGCAGTGATCCTGGCCTCCTCTTCCTCTTGTAGAAACTGATGCATCTTCTTAAAGTGTTCCTTCATCTGCATCTCTGTGTGCCGGGCCCGGACCTTAATGTGTTCTGCTGTTTGGTCACAGTTTGTTTTAACTTTATTAAAGACCACCAGTTTCTCCTGTAAAGGCTTCAGTGATTTCTGGACTTCCTCCTTGTGATCCAGTGCAGCTTCATCGATGGGTCTGATTCTGTGGTTGATGTGTTTTTTAGAATCCCGACACACAAGACACACGGTCTGTTGACATTCCAGACAGAACAGTTTGAGTTTCTCAGCATGCAGACTGCAGAGAACCTCAGACCCTGTTGAAGCTCTCTGATGTCTCTCCTGTATGAAGGCCTCACACAGGTTCTTCAGAGCCAGGTTTCTGGGTGGATCCACTGAATGTCTCTCCTTACAAACTGGACATTCTTTTATTACCTTCTCTCTCCACCATTCCTGCAGACAGGCTTTACAGAAGCTGTGGCTACAGGACAGGAGAACAGGATCTTTAAAGATGTCACAACACACAGGACAGGAATAATCCTCTTCTGGGCGAGTTGCCTTGGATGCCATTTTGTCCCTGAATGAAGCAACAAACACTCCGCACAATAAAGGAAATCAGCCCGTCAGTGGTGGTAACACTCCCTCCTCTAGAATGTTCCCTGAAGTTTACTTTCACTTTGAATCGTGGTTCTTGTTAAAGTCCATTCAGCTGACAGAGTCAGCAGCAGGTTCCAGTGGTCTGGTTCAGTATTCCCTCCTGTAGCTGTGGAAAGACTGTCTGTCCTCCTCACTGGAAGGTGCGTTTGATCTGATCGTGAATCTTATCGCCTGTCTCTGTGTGTGTATCTGTATGTGTCGACAGAGAAGAGTGTGCTGTAAGTTTCTGTTTCCTGACTCCTCTGAGTCAGAGAGGGGAGGAGCTTTGACACAGCAGAGAGCTGTTGCAACTCTCTCTCTCTCTCTCTCTCTTTCTCTCTCGCACGCACGCACGCACGCACGAACGCACACGCACACGCACACGCACACACACACACACACACACACACACACACACACACACAGACAGACACAAGGGGTCCGCAAAAATAGTGAAACTAGCCTCTACACTGTAGAGGGGAAAAAGCTAGACCAAGTAAGAGCCAACAGTGAAGCTTAACTGTATGAAAATACATATTATTATTATTAAAGCTGCAATATTTAACTTTCCTCTGCTGTTTGGATTTGAACCTGGTTTCTTGCATTCAGCATTTTACCATTGAACCATGAGCTCAATGGTAAGCTGGCCTGCTTGATCATAAATATTTGTTTTAATCCCAGGCACCTCATTATAATTTTCACTCCCAGCACCAGGCCTAGAATTTCGTCATTTTAGGGGCAAGGCCAATTGGCCTTTAGGGTTGTCAAATATTTGAGGGCACAAAGGCCAAGTCTCAGGGCAGGAAGGCCATCAATTAAAACAACAGTTTTAAGTCACGGGCATAATTAATTTAGCTTAAAGGTTAAGTATGATTACATTGTAATGATAACTTTCAATGAAGAAAATATCAAGAAGCCGTTTATTTCTGTTTTACTGTTTTATTTCTTAAATAGTGTCCAAAGTAAACAGTGCAACAAGGTCTCTCAAACAATCAGTGCAACAAGGTCACTGTTTTCTCGTAACAGCAATGACAGAAATGACATCTCAGTTTTTATGTGACAATTAGTGAGGTCACTTCCTGAACTGCACTCCTCCCTTTGATGCTGAGTCAGTATTAAATATTATTAGACTAAATTCTTAAGTAGTTAACCTTTAAACAAAAAGTGCAAAATCACTGGCAAAGGAGGTTTCTCATGGTCACATTCAGTCCTGGCCTGTACAAGCTGAATAATCTGAATCACTGCTTGAAGATGATGATGGGGAGTAGGGGGTTGTCACATTTTTGAATGTTTTATTTCTTGGACCTTATGGCTTGATGTATGGCCTCTTTTTACAGATGCCATCTCCCCACCATTTTGCCACTGCTTCCTGGCTTTTATAATCTGCAGGAGCACAACCCTGTGATTTGATAAGGAGGAGGTCTTCAATTGTGGATGTGTGCAGACTTAGGCGCCAGTCTCCCTGCATTCTCTTCATAATTGAGAACTGTCGCTCTACCTGAGAGGTGGAAACAGGGAACACTAAGACAATTCTAATAAGGTGTAGCAGGTTGGGATATGCGTTTCCCTTCTCATTGAGAAACTTTGACCATAACTGGAGGAAAGTCTGGTTCTTGTGGTGGCGTACTATGTTAACTTTAGCTCTATACCACTCTCTGTGAATCTCTGCCACATTACAACCGTTTTTTGTGAGAAGAGGCTCAAAGTGCTTGCATAAGTGATGCACTTCTTCCTCACCAAACTCCTCCAAGAGCCCTTCTTCTGTTGGGAAATTCACAGGATCAAACACCTCTGCTGCAAACAGCACAGGATCAGTGGAGAAAGTGGAAAATCTCTTGCCAATGCAGGCAATGATTTTGTCCACAGTCTCTTTCCTACAGCGACAGAAGGCCTCTGCTGTTACATTGGAGTTTTTGATTGTGACACCATTGTATTTAAAATCCTCCGTGGCACTGGTGAAGGATTCAAGGACTGGGCGGAGATAGGGTCCTGGCTTCTTAGTTTGCTTTCGCAGTGCAGCCTGGGAAGCCAGGATCCTACCACGCACACTCGATAGGGGAAGTTGATCTCCTTGGAATTGAAGTGACAGATCAGCCAGTGCAGATAAAAGGTCCTGATATAGTGCCATATTGAGGATAAACTTTTCTGAGGTTAACTGCCGCAAGATGGCTCTGATCTTCTCTCTCTCTGGCGCGGGCTCATCCTGTCTTTCCTGGAGGTGGGTGACAATGCCCATGTAGTTGGAGTTGGCAAGACACGACACAGCTTTCTTCCTGTGGTCAATCCACCTAGATAGATAAATAGATACCTTTAATATCCCAACGGGTAAAATCAGTTGTCCAGAGGCAGTCAAGGTTACAGAGTTACAGATAGGGCAAAGAATGCAAGTACTGTTGTGAACAGCAAGAAAACCCAATGCAAACAAAGCAGAATAAATATTTATCAAAGAGCAACACCTATCCAAAGCAAAGGTAAAAAGAGGTAGAAGACACCTCCAAACAGTCAGTGCAAGTTCTCTCACTGTTATCTCGTCTTAACACCGATAGTAATACTTAATGTAAAATGTAAATACTTGAATACTAATTAATAATAAAAAAGTGTTCATAGGCGAGTACAAAAAAACAGAAGTGACATGTGCTCAGCGAAAGCAGCAAGAACCCCACCCTAGGAATGTCTTTAGAGGTCAGGGTCTTTAACTATTATTCACCTTGTTCCCTGGGAGCGAGCTGGTTTCACAACATGCTCCTTAAGTTCCTTTCCGATGGCCTTCAACTCCCTCCATTTTTTGGGGGAACGACGGTAGAGAGAGTACAGTTTTGCCAAGAGTTCATCAATCTTAGCAAAAGACAAACAGAAATAAAGGCATTTATTACACTGCATTACACATGTACATTTTGATTATATATTTTCCAGATATAGTAGGTAAAGAATAATACATTACCTGTTCAAAGTATGTGCCCTTGAAGGCTTCCTTCAGGCACAGCTCCAGTCTGTGGGCAACACAATGCACTTTCAGCTTCCATGGCACAGATTCCTGGAGTTTGGTAAGGACACCATTTGTCTTTCCAAAGTTGACGGCTGCTCCATCAGCTGCTGTTGCAGTCAAGCAGCCACTTAGATCCAGGTGGTTCTCTCCACACTTCTGCATTATGGCCTCAAAGATCCCATCAGCGTCACAGGTCGTTGGCTCTGCAATACTTAAAAAACAGAAAATGGAGCACAAAGATAGACAATGAAAATAAATTAGTTTTTAATACATCCATGCTTTTTATACTGTCACTAACCAAATAAAGCAAAAACTAAAAACATAAGCTTGCATGTGGAGAAAAGAAAATTCAGCAAAGACTACAATCCCCATTTACACTGGCAGCCAAATCCAGCCTGAATCAGATCTGTGTCACATCCAGATTGGAATCTGATTTGTTTCATGTGACCATTTAAAGTTTATAATCTGGATGTGGCACAGATCTGATTCAGGCTGGATTTGGCTGCCACTGTAAATGGGGCCCCAAGTCCACATTCTTCTTACCCAAGTAGGCAGATTTTTGGGGATCCATTTTGAATAAGCTTTATGCTTATAACTTCTTTGTCGGAAGCTGCTTTTTCTGTGCTTCCATCGAAAAGCAAAGAGCAGTAGAAAGGCTCACCTTTTCTTATGACTTGAAGCTCATCTCTTATGCTTTCAGCAATATAGTGGATGAACACACGGCAGGATTTAGAATTATGGTAGGTGAGCCCCAGCTCCACCCCATGTTTTCGCTCCACTGACACATGAGTCTTGTACATACTAAACGGTTGCTCAGAGTATGCAACCATGTAAGCTATGTCAAATAATTTGCACATCTTCGTCTCTGTCCTCTCGTGAAGCTTCTGGAGCTGTGAAACTGTATTACTTGGAGTTGTGTTTCCTTGGTTGCATGCTGTCATGTGAGCTTTTGACTCATTATGTGTTTTAGCTGTGTCTTTTTTAATGTTTGTCGTTCCAGTTGAGTATGAATCAGAGCAAATTGAAAGATGTGGCGCTTTTTTTGTTTTCTCTTTATAGTATTTTCTACACATGGAACACCACAGCTTAGTAACATATCCTTCATTGTCCTTATCAAAGAGCAGCCAGTCATATCCCCACGACTCTACAGTTGTGGCAGTTGTCTTTCTTGGCTGTCTTACATTGTCTGCTCCAGCATGTTTTCCTCCATTCTTAGCTCTGTGTCTCTCATTGTCTTCATGTTCTCCTTCACTTTCATCTCTGTGTCTCTCATTGTCTTCATGTTCTCCTCCACTCTCATCTCTGTGTCTCTCATTGTCATCATGTTCTCGTCTCTCATCTCTGTGTCTCTCACTGTCTTCATTTTCTCCTCTCTCATCTCTGTCTCTTTGTCTTAGATTTTCTTCTCCTCTCTCATCTCTGTGTCTTACACCGTCTCCTCTGGCATGTTTTCCTCTCTTGTCTCTGTGTCTCTCATTGTCTTCATTTTCTCCTCTCTCTCTGTCTCTTTGTCTTAGATTTTCTTCTCTCTCATCTCTGTGTCTTACACCGTCTCCTCTCTCATCTCTGTGTCTTACACCGTCTCCTCTGGCATGTTCTCCTCTCTTCTCTCTGTGTCTCTCATTGTCTTCATTTTCTCCTCTCTCATCTCTGTCTCTTTGTCTTAGATTTTCTTCTCCTCTCTCATCTCTGTGTCTTACACCGTCTCCTCTGGCATGTTCTCCTCTCTTGTCTCTGTGTCTCTCATTGTCTTCATTTTCTCGTCTCTCATCTCTGTGTCTCTCATCATCTTCATTTTCTCCTTTCTCATCTCTGTCACCTTGTCTTAAATTGCCCGTTCTGTCATGTTCTTCAGTCTCATCTCTGTCCCTTTGTCTTACTTTGTCTCCTCCTTCATATGGTTCTGGTTCATTTTCTCTTCTGGCTTGTTCTCTCTCATCTCTGCCTCTTAGGCTTACATGTTCTCCTACTGCCTGGTCTCCTCTTTCATATCTGTGGCTTTCTTCATTTTCACCTCCATCCTCTCCATGTAGAAATAATACTTCTTGTTCACCTGTGTCTGTGATTCTCTGACGTTTGTTCTTTGGTTCTTCTGTGTCTTTCTGGTCTGCCTTACTCTGGCTGGAAAATATTGACACAATACATACAAAACAACTGGGTAAAGAGAGCTAATAGCAAATCAGTGGTGGAAAAAGTATTCAAATGTTTTACTTAAGTAAAAATATCAATACTGCCATATAGAAATACTCTGTTAGTAAAAGGCTGGAATTCAAAGTGTACTTGATTAAAGGTACGAAAGTATTGGGATCAAAATATACGTTAAGTACAAAATGTTTGAAAATAGCAGATATACAAGCTCACAATGCGTCGCAAAGCAACACGTTGTGAGCTTGTAGATCGGCTATTTTCAAATAGCCTAGGTATAAAACAGGGCTAAAGTGGATTCATGTATGTTTTATAATATAATCATTTATATCTGCAAAATCTAGTAACTATAGTGGAGTAAAAGTACAATATTTGGATCCCAGATGCAGTGGAGTAGAAGTAAAAGTACTGAAAACTGTAACTAATCAAGTAAAGTATACATCAAAATTGTACTTAACTACACCACTAGTTACTTTACACCACTAGCAAATACATTAAATGTTTCACTGCACAACAACTAGATTACATGCATTTTTGTGCATTCTTAGTAGCTAACTTTTTGCATCATAATTTCCTCACCTGAAAAAAAAGTCCAATGTTTTGCAGTTTTTGGCTGCATTCTGAAATGTCTTCTGCAAAGCTTGATCCCTCCGCTTCTTGCACGGCATGTCTGTAGCTGAGAGTAAAATGAAAGTAACATTAATTGTCTAACTTCTAACAAAGCCTACCTAACAAAGCCTGCTGTCAAACCAAGGATATTTACATTTCTACACCATAGGAAAAGTACAGGACAGTACAGAGTTCAGATACAAGGTTAAGGACCCCCAAATTGACATGCATTCTGCAGACCCACCCATCTGAAAATATTTGCCAGGGAAGATTGTTCTAGATTTATCAAAAGATAGCCGATCTACAAACTCAAAATGGGCAGTAATGGAACGCATTGTGAGCTTGTAGATCATCTATTTTCAAACAAAGTAAAAAATATGGTTTAAGTGGTAAAACTGTTTCTCGTTTTGTTGTGGACCCCCTGGAGCTTTCACAAGGACCCAGACCACACTTTGAGAACCACTGCTCTAAATAAATGCTAAAAATATTATTTTAATGTAAATCCTATATTATACAACTGTATAAACATGTCACACTCAAACGCCACCCTAGCCTCATTCACACTACAGATATATAGTTGAACGTTTTGCTTGGTAATTCAATGTAATCTCAATGGAAACCAGCTTTAAAGATGCAGGAGACCCTGAGAACGAAGCTTTGAAAGCTTTAAAGCTGGTTTCCATTGAGATTACATTGAATTACCAAGCTAAACGTTCAACTATATATCTGTAGTGTGAATGAGGCTTTAAATTAGAGTGCTCCTGCTCCTCCAGTGTGCTGGGTCTACTAATATGCTTCCTCCAGTCTTCCAGAACTTACAAACAGGTGTTCCATTCTAAACACTTGTGATTTAAGCCCAAGCATTCGTGAATGTATGTGAAAATCCCAAAGGAGACTGTTTCAACAACATTTCTCTGAATCATTTTGTCACAAGTCTGTAAAGACATCGACCAAAAAAAGTAGTCAAATAAGTAAAATAAAACGAACACGATCTCAAACTGAAACAACAGAGAATGTAGCGTGTGCTTCAGCCTTCATCAAGTGGTCTTTGTCTAGTTACCGTATGCGTCGTCGGCAGCAGGTCAGCGTCGCTAAATACTAACAGTTACATAATGTAATTTATATTAAATGTTGAGTTTTTTGTCTTATGCTTTCACAAATGTATCAAACTTTCTTACCTCTGTGCTCAGCAGAGCTCAATCATCGTCTTCTTCAGAGCACACACTAGTCCGTTTACGTTTGCAGCACATCCGGGTTCTTCGTTTGTGATCCACACACAGGCTGGCAGGAGGCGTTAGATTTTTTCCCTGTTTGTCCCGGCGATGCGTTTGTGTGTGGTAAAACACTGTGTTGTTGCACCTTGCGGGACTCCGAGCTTGAAATCGAATACTACTGGTCATGTGAGACGCTCAACTGGAGACACCGTATATGACGGAAAAATCGCGCAGCGGAAAAAGCGGTAAAATGAAATGTTGTGGGCGCCGGTCGTCCGACTGGGGCACCACGGCCACTGTGGCCGTGTGGGCATGTCATTTTTCGAGGGGCACACGGCCAAAGAGGGGGGCAACGACGGCCATGGCCGTCGTGGCCGCCGTGAATTTCCTGCCCTGCCCAGCACCTTATATTTATAACATATCGTCGTTGTCGGGTGGAAACCTTGCATGTTCAAAACCATTCGTTTTGTATTCATCATCTATAAAATGTACTAAACTAGTGAAAACAGCAGATCTACAAGCACACAACACTAGTTTTGTGTGATAGTCTTGTATGATGAAGCAGGGCTTTACTTTACCAAAAGACGTACACATTTGAAACTCGGAGATACAAGGTTTCTGCCAGACAGTGACGATATTTTAGTGATTATGTTGCGAGGAAAATGTTGAGATAATAGGCATTTTGGTTATTGTACCTCAAGTCTAAAATGATACTAAATATTTTTTCAAGTGTCCAAATAAATTCCAAATATTATCAAATGATCTCGCGGCACCCCTGGACTGCCGTCACGGCACCCCAGGGTGCCCCGTCACCCACTTTGAAAACCCCTGGCCTAGAGACCATGTCGGGCACAATCAGGTCCTTACCAGGGATGCACTCAGCGACTGGGTGGAACTTCATGAGATGGATAAGAAGTGGCTGGCAGCGCAGTGGGGTCTTATCCAGGTCTGTAGCTCTCCAGACCACGCAGATAGAGATAGAACTGTTCTGAAGCCCAAACACTAGTGAGACACTCTTTTTCGATCTGAGCGTAATTCTTTTCTGCATTATTTAGTGTACGGGAGCAAAAGGTTCTCAACCTTTTCAGGCTGTGACCCCCAAGATAATCATATTTTAACTGGGGACCCCCCAGAGTTGAGGCATTGCATTTTGTATAACACGGTTCTATGGTGATAACTGATAATAGCATATCACCATAGAACGCACAACGCTATTTTTTTTTTATTATTTATTTCAAAACATTCCCCCCCCAAAAAAGCAATATTTAAGAAAGATCCCATGATTGGCCGCTAGTTGCACTGTTTTCCCCCCGCGAGGTAGCAAAAAGATTTTTTCTCCACTGGACCCCATTCATTTTCGTCTTTGATTTTCTAAACTTAATAAACATCGTCATACATACTTTATGGTTCATGTCGCTAGTGAAAAACTGCATTTCAATTACCATGATAATCGTTTTATGCAAATATGGTCCCATTTATGTTCAAATTGATGATAAAGTTGCGGGGGGCGTGGCCAACTAAACTGATACCAGCCGGCTGTGTTCTTCTTCGTGTGCAAGTTCCTAATTTCTCTTTTGGGTCTGAACCACACGTGCACGCGTGCACGCGCGCGCGCACACACACACACACACACACACACACACACACACACACACACACACACACACACACACACACACACACACACACACACACACACGAGCAATGTGACATCATTAGAACCACAAATATTTTATTATGGTGTTTGTTATAATTTTAATAACAGTGATTCAAGTGACTGCAGGGTACATAGTCTACCTCACTGTTGTGGTTTCATAAAATTAATGTAATATTTAACATGCTGACCTCTGCTAAATATTATAATAACATGTCATTCTTTATAATGTCATAAAGACAATGTGATGATTCTGTATTAGGAAATAGTGTAAAAAGTACAGTAGGCCTACAGTTACGTGCAAAAGTATCAAAATAATAGTCTGGTACATTTTAAAGTATCTCTATGTTTACTACTGAGATAATTACATTTCTATGAATCCCCTTAATATTAATTACCATTATTGTTGGCAATAGTACCATTACTGTTCTGATTAATGCATCATCATCATCATCATCATCATCATCATCATCATGTTTAACTTCATGGTTCCAAAGTTAAGGCCCTTTCCCACTGAGCGCGATAACGATAAAGAAATATTGTTTTCACGCCGACATATCATTATCGTCATCTTTATCGCGTCTGGTGGGAATGAAGCTTTACACTGATCTTCCATGGTAACATCTTCAGAGGGACAGTATGACCAGTGTTAATGAATGGACAGAGTGTGTCAGTGAAAGTGTGTGTGAAGGTGTGTATGTGTGTGTTAGTATCAGGATCAGAGAAGGACAGCTTTCCTTTTTTCCAGTCCAGCTGGACTCTGATCTTCTTGGGGTTCTGCTTCACTGAGAGATCAGTGAGTGACCCTAGTGATGAGACTGCTTTGTATTTACCTTCAGATAACCATATGCACCAGAGTTGACCCCCTCCTTCTCCCTTCCTCTGATAAGACTCTGCTGACACACCCAGTCTCCACCATATGATGTCTCCAACCTCAACATCCCAGCTGTGAGTCCCAGAGTTAAAGCCCTCAGAACCCAGGACAAGGGGCAAGTTGTCAAACCTCTCTGGGTTGTCAGGAAGCTGCTGCCTCTGTCCATGTCTCACACTGGTCAGATCATCAGACAGGATGAGTTCTGGATGGGCAGTGTTGGGGTCCAGAATGACCGGAGTGTAGGAGACAATGTCCTTCATCTTGTCCCAGACTCTGAAGGTCAGGTTCTTCAGGTGTTTGGTCTCGTCTATCAGTGCTCCTGAGACCGGCTGTGGGTCCTGCAGTGTGAGCTGGACTCTTTCCACTGTGGTCTTGTAGTTCTGCAGGAATGAGATGTGTTCAGCTCTCAGATCCTCCTCTATGGCTCTGATTGTGTCTGAAAGGGTTGATATGTCTCTGTTCAGAACCTCAATCTTCTCCTTCATCATCTGAGTCTTCTGCTGCTCTTCCTCCCTCAGTGCAGTGATCCTGGCCTCCTCTTCCTCTTGTAGAAACTGATGCATCTTCTTAAACTGTTCCTTCATCTGCATCTCTGTGTGCCGGGCCCGGACCTTAATGTGTCCTGCTGTTTGGTCACAGTTTGTTTTAACTTTATTAAAGACCTCCAGTTTCTCTTGTAAAGTCTTCAGTGATTTCTTGATTTTCTCCTTGTGTTCCGGTGCAGCTTCATCGATGGGTCTGAATCTGTGGTTGATGTGTTTTATAGAATCTCAACACACAAAACAAGCTGGCTGTTGACATTCCAGACAGAACAGTTTGAGTTTTTCAGCATGCAGACTGCAGAGAACCTCAGACCCTGTTGAAGCTCTCTGATGTCTCTCCTGTATGAAGGCCTCACACAGGTTCTTCAGAGCCAGGTTTCTGGGTGGATCCACTGAATGTCTCTCACAAACTGGACATTCTTTTATTACCTTCTCTCTCCAACATTCCTGCAGGCAGGCTTTACAGAAGCTGTGGCTGCATGGCAGGATAACAGGATCTTTAAAGATGTCACGACACACAGGGCAGGAATAATCCTCTTCTGGGCGAGTCCTCTTCCTGGATGCCATCTTGTCCCTGAATGAAGCAACAAACACTCTGCTCAATAAAGGAAATCAGCCAGTCAGTGGTGGTAACACTCCCTCCTCTAGAATGTTCCCTTCGTGAAAGTTTCCTTTCACTTTGAATGGTGGTTCTTGTTAAAGTCCATTCAGTTGACAGAGTCAGCAGCAGGTTCCAGTGGTCTGGGTCAGTATTCCCTCCTGTAGCTGTGGAAAGACTGTCTGTCCTCCTCACTGGAAGTTGTGCGTTTGAACTGACCGTGAGTCTTATCCATGGGCGGCAGCTCTGGGGGTGGCACATCGCCGTGGCAACCGCGGGCTGAGAGTCGAAATTTACATTATCATAGCATGACCGGTTGAGCCAGTTCTCTCATTGTGGCACCACTGGCACGCACCCCGTGGGCATATGCAAATGTAGGGCCAATTATAGTTCTTTTGTTTTTACCTGGTGGATTTGAGATGGAGGTGATCCTCCATACAACTTCCAAACACCAAACAAGCGCACAGACAGCAATTATTCGAGGTCACGGACACGTCATCATCATCCCTGAACTGCAGATGTAGTGCTTCTGTGTTCAACCACAATCATGCAAGTGGTTGAGGATTTTGTGGTCAGAAAAGGTCTTTTCATTTTCTTTCATTTAGCAATGGATGATGCACTAATACCAGGGTGTGAAGGCAGTGGCAGTCAACGGGGGAGAGAGTACACTGGGCACAGTGCAGGCCCAGGATCCCCCTTATACATCCACAGGTAGACTCAGGCAAAGAATATGGAGAATTTGTTGAGATAAGAACTCGTACAGTGACGTGACCACACTAACCTTCACAATGGTGCTTAAATGTATGCAAACTCAGCGCCTCTGGTCTTATCGCCTGTCTCTGTGTTTGTGTGTGTGTGTGTGTGTGTGTGTGTGTGTGTGTGTGTCTGTGTCGACCATAGAGCTATAATAATAATAGAGAGGGCAACTGATATCCCCGCCCGTCCACTTGCATTGAGTTGCTCACCCAGCGCATGAAGCGTACTTCCGCGTTTGAAACGCCTCTGAAACGTGACGTAGTGGGTCAACTATTTGGCCTCTTAGCCAATCACGACGGTCGGGGAGCGAGAAACGGGGAGGCGGGGGGTAGCGGGGGGCTATCTGCCTCTGTTTGAATAGTTGACCCAACTGCAGTACCTCAAACGGCCACCATGTACTTTTTGCTTCAAAGCGCCCCCAGGGTTCTGGGGGCTTGGTGTCGACAGAGAGGAGTGTGCTGTAAGTTCCTGTTTCCTGGTTCCTCTGAGTCAGAGAGGGGAGGAGCTTTGACACAGCACAGAGCTGTTGCAACTCTCTCTCTCTCTCTCTCTCTCTCACACACACACACACACACACACACACACACACACACACACACACACACACACACACACACACACACACACACACCAGGGGTCTGCACAAATAGTGAAACTAGCCTCTAAACTGTAAGAGGCCCCCCAGACGAGATGCGATATTGCATCAGATCAGAACTCGGAGCCGGGGGTTGATCGGTGTTCATTTCAAACGACAGCGATCCTCTGTCTTGAATTCGGGCCCGGTATATCCCGCTGTGCCAAGTGAAATATCTGAGACCATTACAAACTAGAAAAATATTGTTCCTTCGAAACAATAGTGGGCTCGCTTCAAGCCGGAAAACAATGGCTATAAAAGCACAAAATGTCAAGATCGCAGGCAGTGCTCTCTTTGACGTTACTGACGTCAAAGATTGGTCCATTTTATTCCAAAAATGTGTTGTGCAAAAGTTGACCCGCTGGTGGCGCTATAACAGGCCAATGTGAGAAGGTTGGTATCTGTTCCTTGACCTATTGGGAATGTGCTTGCAAGATTTCACGCACATCCCAGGCTGTGTTCATGATTTGAGGTGTTTTTGGCTTTGGACACTTTATCGCTGCTTGCAGCTATATTTATTATTATTATTTTATAATTTTTTTGTGTGCACTTCATAGGCATGTTAGATAAAGGTCCTTAGATTGCGTGTAAAATGTTTCATGCAAATTGCAAAAAAGAATCCTAGAATAAAAACGGGTTTAAGCGTTTTACAAACTGCTCAAAATTATATAGCGCCCCCCTTTGGCCATTTGGGGTAAGATTGGTTTCAGTGATATTTGAACTAACCCTCTACACTATTTTGTCATGAAAATGTGACTTTGCATGTATGTTTTAGAGGCAGAAGAATAATTTGCATAAAAATGCAATATTGTTTGAATTATTTAAAAAAGCATGTTTCAATGTTAAAGAAATCCGATCTGACAGATCTTTAGATATCGGTCCAAAGTTCACGTAAAAAAAGTTTTGTGCACGTGACGCGAAAATTCCAGAATAAAAGCGGGTTTACGCGTTTTACAAACTGCTCAAAATGGCAGAAAATCAAAGGGCGGAGCTTACTTAACAACGACACAGATGTCTTCCGCTTGAGTCAAAGCACGCGTGTAACAAGTTGCATGTCTTCAAACGAAACGAGTCATGACTTATGCCCGTTTGAAGTTTGAATTTTCAGACGCTTCGTATAGCGCCCCCCTTTGGCCGATTGGAATAAAATTGGTTTCAGTGATACTTTGACTAACCCTCCACATCTTTGCCAAATGCCATGAACGTGTAACTTTGCATGTATGATTTAGAGGCCGAAGAATAATTTGCATAAAACCGCAATATTGATTGAATTATTAAAAAAATATATTTCACTTTAAAAGAAATCCGCCGAGACTAGTTTGACCGTATTGGTCCAAAGTTCATGTGAAAAAAGTTTTGTGCACTTGACGCGAAAATCCCAGGAGGAGATAGATTTTTACTGTTTTTCATATAATTCCGAATTGTGGGAGACCTAAAGGTCAGAGGTCAAAAGTTAGAGGGTAAAAGTTGTTCGGCATGAGGAGACGCATAAGTGTATACAGGTTTCATGGCTGTATGTATAACACAGCATGAGCTATACCTGTTCAAAGATCGCACTTTCGAAGGCTTCCTACAGCGCCACCATTTGGCCGATTGCTATAGAAAATAATAGCACACTTCGCCACTGTAAACTGAACACATTGATGTTTTTATTTTCATTTTCTCACTAAGTATGTAGGAGTAGAAAGGAACCGAAATCCCGTCTACTGTTGATTGCCTGCCTGATAGATAAATAATGACAATATCTAAAGTGTGCTCGCCTTATAGGCGAGCCCACAATGAGCCAGATATCCTGGATGACCACCCCTAGCGATCTCGGGCCAGAGTTGATTGGGGGAAAAGTTTTATTTTATTTTTTCTGGCAGTTGATTGAATAAAGAAACAAGGCTCCAGCCTCGGTTCTCAAACTATGTGTCCCGACTCAACGTGGGGTCGCGGAAGGTGCCATGGGCTCGCACATTGACGACCATACTACTGTGTATAACGTCTATTTGCCCTTCAACTATAAAATATATATTGTTTTTTATGAGACACGCATTGTAATTAGGCTATGCTCCCAAATCCATTGTATTACCTTCTGTTTGCATATGCAATGAGTCCTGCAGTGCTGCCAATCTGTTGAAGGTGAAAATCATGGAGGTTTTTTAGCGAGGTGAAACGCCATCAAAAGCCACCTCGAAGATGCAGGTTGGAACTCACTTATATGGAGCTCAAATTAATCATTACATCATTGCGCGAAACTAGGTCAGATAAATAATTAGCGCATCAGTTCCAGGTGGTGGTCCGCTCTCAAAAGTGGCCAAGCTTCTCATCATTGAGAATGCTTGCAGGTGTGCATGTTCAATATAGGAAATTGCCCATTACATCAAAGTGAGCCTTTCTCCGCACAAAAAAAGAAAGAGAGGTTTAAACTTGAACTCAGTCTGTGACTGTCCCACCTTAAGCGCCTTCAACCAACACTGTCAGAGTAGCACTTGTATAGGTCGATTTAGAACCCTTTTAATTTATTAATATATTAGGCTGAGTCGTGAACCTTTTTCATGTAATATCCATCTTCGCGTTCGTTGATAGCCAAAAAAGCAGATACAAGCTCACAATGCACTGTGCCATGGCTGCGTCTACAGAGAACAGATCTGTTATTTTGGGAACATAACCATGCTGCGCATTTTGATGACCAAATAATCCTGTGTGCACTGTAATATTACGTGGGAATGATATACCTTTTTGAACAATAGCCTAAATTGCGTGGTGTTAATGAGTTGTGGTCATACAACACCAAACAAAACAAGAAAAAAGACCGCACGTAGTAAAAAAGAAAAAGAAATCCCAAGGAATGTATGTCTCTCTGACTTTGAGTATGATGACATTATATGAATAATAATGTGGCATATAGCATCAACCAGCATTTTAACGGCAACCAGCCAGACATTAAACAGACATGAGCTTAATCAGCTAATAGCAATTATGAATGTCCAAACCTGCGTGCAGTCGCAGAAAAAAAAAGTTTAACCTCTCGCTTTTTTTTACTGTCCCACCACCTCATCCAAGCAGAATAGGGACAGGCCTAGGTTCCTCAATATCATTTAGCTGGGGACCCCCTGGAACTCCCCAAGGACTGGCGGTCCTCTTTGAGGACCAATGAACAAACTGACAGCACGAGAGGCGCAATGATGTGCCCGCAGCCCGCGCGTAAAAGTAAAAAAAAAAAAAGGAATGCAATGGAATGTCTCTGACTTTGAGTATTACATTATATGAATAATGTGGCATAGTAGCATCAACCACCATGATGATAGCCCAATATATTATCTTTTATAAATATAAAAAATATATATTATATATCCCCATGTGTTGTCGTGGGGAAAGGCTTTCGTGAGGTGATAGAATAGGCCTACACTGCATGCCTTGTCGCCAAATGACTGCGCAGAAGAAAAAAAGGAAAAAAAAGAACGCTATAGGCTATAACGTTTTTGAACAAGTGATTACAGCATTTTAGGGAGAAAGTAGGCTAAAGTAAAACGTAAGTAGGCTAATAATAATAATAAAAGTGTAGGCTATTCTATTGTGAGGTGACAGAATAGCCTACACTCTGCGCAGCATAAAAAAAAGGGAGGAGGATCTGGCTTCATATAATCTGAAGCAATCCCGTGTGCTCATTCAGACGACAATAATTGTAAAGGATTCCTACCCGATGACCGCCCCCGACGAGTCCCGAGATCATAAAAAGCTAATTAACATAATCCGATCATGTCGGGGTACCGTTCAAACCCAAGACCGAGTCCGGGGCCGACCGAACGATTTTCCCGGGGGATCATCCCGACAATCGGCCCCGGGGAATCGGCCCCGGGCTCGGCCCAGTGTGCACGGGCCTTAAAGGGGAAAAAAGCTAGACCAAGTACAGAGCCAACAGTGAAGGTTAACTGTATGAAAATACATAGTATTATTATTAAAGCTGCAATATTTAACTTTCCTCTGCTGTCCTGGATTTGAACCTGGTTTCTTGCATTCAGCATTTTACCATTGAATCATGAGCTCAATGGTAAGCTGACCTGCTTGATCAGGGGATAAATGTCTCAATAGAAGAGCAGGGAGACTAAATACAACCTCCTATTGTTATATTGTATTAACATACTCTACCATACAGATTGCTATATTGTATTAACATACTCTACCATACAGATTGTTATATTGTATTAACATACTCTACCATACAGATTGTTATATTGTATTAACATACTCTACCATACAGATTGTTTGATGTCATATTTAGATGTCCAGTCCTTGAACTGTACTGAGCTGAAATAAGACGCATTATCACTCACGATCTCTTCTGTTAAGCCGAAACGTGTGAATATGCTCATCAGCTTGTTTATCACAGCTTCACTGGTTGTTCTTGTGAGACCTTTTATCTCTAGCCACCTTGAATAGTCGGGGGGTATCTTCAGAAATAGTGTCATATCCTGGAATAAATTCCTTACCATTTCCTTAGTGACTCATCACTAAATCATAGTTTTATGGGGGCGTTTTTAGCCCAATGAATGTTTTTTTGTGCAAAACAAATGCTTGCAATGGATTCAGAATCATGAAAAAACCCTAGTTTGACCCCTCACATGCTACTTAAAGCATATTTATTTTGGTGTGTTTTATCCTGTATAGTTAATTTAATGTGACCCCAACTTTGAGCAGATGTCACGGATTCTCCTAGGGAAACTGAATTTCAGTCTTTGTAGGATGTGTTACTAGACACCTTTACAAACACATTGGTGAAGACTTTTTTTTTGTCAGTTGACATTCCAGATTGACTCCGACCTAACAATGGCTACTGTCTATGACGGCAGTTCCATATGACATATTGGACTAGACTATCTCCATATATAGTGTTATCCACATCTCCATGTTAGGACTCATATATGGGCATAAAAAGTATGTCATGTGACATCACTTCCTGTACAGACAGTCAGCCATTGACTCCGGATTAACAATGGCTACTGTCTATGACGGTAGTCCCATATGACATATTGGACTAGACTATCTCCATATATAGTGTTATCCACATCTCCATGTTTAGACAGCCATTGACTCCGGCCTAACAATGGCTACTTTCTATGACGGTAGTCCCATATGACATGATGGACTGGACTATCTCCATATATAGTGTTATCCACATTTCGTGTAGCCGCCCTGTACAGGAAGTGATGTCACAACTCGCTGACATCACACTGACATCACAGAGGATACGGAAGGACGGTCACGAGGATACGGAAGGAAGGTCACTCAAGCGACACGGTTCTTCAGAGTATATGCGACCTTCGGTCGCAATAACATATCGTCGTTGTCGGGTGGAAACCTTGTATGTTCAAAACCATTCGTTTTGTATTTATCATCTATAAAATTTACTAAACTAGTGAAAACAGCAGATCTACAAGCACACAACGCCTTGCATCGCGAGGCGTTGTGTGCTTGTAGATCGGCTGTTTTCACTGGTTTTGTGTGACAGTCTTGTATGATGAAGCAGGGCTTTACTTTACCAAAAGACAGTGACGATATTTTAGGGATTATGTTGCGAGGAAAACATTGAGATAATAGGCATTTTGGTTAGAACTGACTGAAAATAACGTTGTACTTCAAGTTTAAAATGTCCAAATAAATTCCAAATATTATCAAATGATCTCGCGGCACCCCTGGACTGCCGTCACGGCACCCCAGGGTGCCCCGTCACCCACTTTGAAAACCCCTGGCCTAGAGACCATGTCGGGCACAATCAGGTCCTTACCAGGGATGCAATCAGCGACTGGGTGGAACTTCATGAGATGGATAAGAAGTCGCTGGCAGCTAGGGGGTCTTATCCAGGTCTGTAGCTCTCCAGACCACACAGATAGAACTTCTCTGAAGCCCATACACTAGTGAGACTACACTCTTTTTCGATCTGAGCGTAATTCTTTTCTGCATCATTTAGTGTACGGGAGCAATAAGCTACAGGTTTCGGTGTGCCTGCATGTTCCTGCAACAGCACTCCTCTTATGCCATAACTCGATGCATCAGCAGCTACCACTGTGGGCAGGGTATACGCTCTCCATTCAGACATGTTGCCAATCAGACATTGAGAAAGAAGTAGTCGCCAGCACTCAAGGAATATCCTTTTTACATGATTTTATTTACCTCAATGGACAGTGTACGGACGCTGAGGAAGGCCGAAGGGCCGAAACGCGTCCATACACTGTCCATTGAGGTAAATGAAATCATGTAAAAAGGATATTCCTTGAGTGCTGGCGACTACTTCTTTCTCATTATGCTTTTTTGAGCCGTGCACCTAAAAGCCTTCATCTAACTTGGAGTGTTGCGGGCTGTCTGCTTTATTGCAGATACCTTTCTCTGCCATTCAGACATTGACTTCTAATTGTCTGAGTGGCAACACTTCCATTGAGGTTAGGGTTAGGTACAGGGTTGGTGTCTGAATGGGGGGATGTCTGAATTGAATGGCAGCATGTAACCAGTGGGCAGTTTTGGGTCGTAGTACTGGAGTACAGGTGCTGAGAATATTAGTGTTTTCACTTTCTCAAAGGCTTCTTGCTGTTGTGGGCCCCAAACCCATTCCACGCTATACTTCAACAACTCATACAGAGGTTGGAGTGTGTGAGATAAGTGAGGTGAAGTATCTCCCTACATAATTTACCATAGGGCATTAACGACTTGTGATTTTTACAAGTCGACTCGACTCAGTAAAAAGTTGAGTTGAAGTCTACTTTAAAGTTTGATGACGTCATCACATCACACCCGACCCCCCAATTATTTTGGGGGGTCCCTAGATGAGAAAGAAGTAGTCGCCAGCACTCAAGGAATATCCTTTTTACATGATTTTATTTACCTCAATGGACAGTGTACGGACGCGTTTCGGCCCTTCGGCCTTCCTCAGCGTTGGTCCCCAGATGATTAACTTAATGTGCAACATTGTTTTCTCACTCAACTGTAAACAAACCAACATAAAGTTTAAGTATATTGAGGGTATCTTCACAATTCTAAAGTGACAATTTAAGGACCTTTTAATACGTCTAAAATGGCAAATTAAACATTGTCCAAATTGTCAAATATATAGAGGCAGAAATTGTGAAAATAGCCGATCGCCTTAATGCCCCAGCTTACTTGTACCACTTCCTCCTCTGTCTTTCTTGTCAATATGTAGACAGCAGACACCTGTGTCTTTCTTGTCATGTAGACACCAAATTATGTCTTTTGTTGAGATTCTGAAATCTTACCTCCCCGAGTCCCCATCTTTAAACCAATCCAGTGACTTTTATTGGTGCAGGGCTGAGCATGGATCAGATTGTAAATACCATCATTTATTTCACTGCAGATTAGGTTATCATCCCTGACCCTTAAATTCGACAAATTCTTTCAATGGACTAAAATCTTGTTTTATTTGATGGCCTCCCTGTCCTGGCATTTGGCCTGTGTTCCCTGTGGCCTCGCCTTGCCCCTAAAATGAAGACATTCCAGGCCTGCATGTCATGACAGCTGTGTTAAGAGATACCTTTTGATGCACTGATGTGAGCACGCATGCACTTTTAACATCATTTACATCAAATAGGCATCTCCCCCTTTAAGTTATGGGTAATACTTTTCAATACAGTGTATGACATTAATCCAATACATCAAATAATAATCCGTCAATCAAATAACAAAACTAATTGTACTGATGTTCTTTGACTTTGTTCAACAAACATCTTTTTTTTCTCTTTTTCTCTTTTTTTTCTTTAGCCTTACATTTACAGCAATTTCCAAATATTATAAATTCAAAACAACATTACTAATCTACAGGGTAGTGGGTAGAGGTAGACTACCACACCCTGGTGGAATGGGATGGGATTATACTGTGGTTCAGTGCTTCCCAAACTTTTATCTCAAGATCCAAAAGAGAAATTAGACGTTTGACCGGCAGGGAGTCGGGACCCAAACTATTGAAAATAGCAGATGTGAGCTTGAAGATCTACTATTTTCCCTACTTCTTAAACATTTGTTCCCGAATGTATGGAGTTTATTTGATGTATTCTTTGATTTCTTGTTTAACGTTTTTGGGAATGTTTTTTGAAAAAGTTTTGAAATAATAATAGCCTAATTAAAAAAAAGAAATACCAATACTTTTGTGCTTTTACTCAACTACATTTTGAATTCCAGACTTGTACTTGTATACTTCTAAATTGATAGTACCTTATTAAGTATAATATTTGGGTACTTTATGATGTTTTTGGACCTGAATTAAGTCTGGTGGCCGTGGATTCCTTGTGACTTGCGTCAGTGCAATTGTACCTTTTCTAGTAGGGGTGGGTGATATGGTGATAAATTGTTGAGACGATACAATGTCTCCACAGTCCACAATATGCCTTTTCAGAGATATTGTATGTATCGTGATACAATGAAGGGAGCCTGGTTGAATTGTTAACACAGAGATTCATTGCAGAATTCAAATTTAACCTGAATTTTGGTCTAGATCAGTAGTTCTCCAACTTTAAAATGTCAAGGTCACACCTTAACTCTGACAGCATACAAATGAAACCAAATGGACCCGTAAGGGTCCATTTGGTTTCATTTGTATGCGGTCAGAGTACATACTTGTATATGGGTCAATTTAGACCTCCCAAAAGGAACCCAGAGAGTCTGGATCGCATGCACTTTGAGGACCACTGGTCTAAATGGTCTGTTACTCTTTTTGTCTTTTAGTTGTTGTTACCTTGTAGGTGGTTGTACTGTTAAGTAACTTGAAAAATAACCATGAAAAACCAACATGAAAAAGAATTGTGATAAGATTTCATGTGTATCGTGATACAGCTTGGAAAATAATCGTGATATTGTATTTTTCCATATCGCCCACCCCTACTTTCTAGTTTAATTTAGCGTCCGTGAAGCTTGGCCAATGTGGAATGGGATGTGGGATGCGGGACATACCTACAAACAGACGTGGGACAAACAGACAATGTCAGATGTAGTAGCGTTTTGCACCGTTCATAAACATTTGAAATTGAACTATAGGATGCTATAGGTAAATAATGAACCTATCGTCTGAATAACATGCTATCTAAATTTAATTTGAACCTATTTGTATAAGTCAAAATATTTATTAAATATCTATTTCAGTAGTTTAGGTCCAAGGCAAATGCCTAATGTCTCTTTTGGGTCTGAACCGCACACGCACGCACGCACGCACGCGCGCGCCCGTGCGCACACACACACACACACACACACACACACACACACACACACACACACACACACACACACACACACACACACACACACACACAAGCAATGTGACATAATTAGAAACAGAAATATTTCATTATGGTGTTTATCATTTTAATAAAAGTTTCAAGATTCAAGTGACTGCAGGGTTCATAGTCTACCTCACCGTTGTGGTTTCATAAAACTAATGCTGACCTCTGCTAACCATCATATCGTCACTGTCGGGCAGAAACCTCGTATCTCCAAGTTTAAAATGTGTACGTTCTTTCCCAAAGTAAAGCCCTGCGTCATCATACAAGGCTGTCGCACAAAAGTAGTGAAAACAGCAGATCTACAAGCACACAAGGCCTTGCGGTGCGAGGCGTTGTGTGCTTGTAGATCGGCTGTTTTCACTAGTCTAAATCATTTTCAAAATGGTAAATACAAAAGGAACGGTATTTGGACAATGGACATACGAGGTTTTCACCCGACAACGACGATATTATAACATGTCATTCTTTATAAAGTCATAAAGACATTGTTCTAATGTGATGATTCCATATAAGGAAATAATGTAAAAAATACATTACAGTTACTTGCAAAAGTATCATAATAATAGTCTGGTACATTTTAAAGTATCTTGATGTTTACTACTGAGATAATTACATTTCTATGAATCCCCTAATATGAATTACCATTATTGTTGGTACTTGTACTATTACTAATATGATTAATACATCATCATCATCATCATCATCATCATCATGTTTAACTACATGGTTCCAGAGTTAAGGCCCTTTCCCACTGGGCACGATAACAATAAAGGAATATTGTTTTCAATTGAAGTGGATGGCAGCGTCCACACCACTACGATAAAGCGGTCATAATTGATGTGAACGCCAACATATCGTTATTGTTATCTTTATCGCGTCTGGTGGGAATGAAGCTTTACGCTGATCTTCCATGGTAACATCTTCAGAGGGAGAGTATGAGCAATGTGAATGAATGGAAAGAGTGTGTCAGTGAAAGTGTGTGTGAAGGTGTGTATGTGTGTGTTAGTATCAGGATCAGAGAAGGACAGCTTTCCTTTGTTCCAGTCCAGCTGGACTCTGATCTTCTTGGGGTTCTGCTGCACTGAGAGAACAATGTCTGACCCTGGTGAGGAGACTGCTGTGTATTTACCTTCATACAAACATATGCTCCAGTGTTGACCCTCTCCCTCTCCCTTCCTCTGATAAGACTCTGCTGACACACCCAGTCTCCACCATGTACTGTCTCCAACCTCAACATCCCAGCTGTGAGTTCCATAGTTAAAGCCCTCAGAACCCAGGACACGCCCCCAGTAGTCAAACCTCTCTGGGTTGTCAGGAAGCTGCTGTTCATATCCACATCTCACACTGGTCAGATCATCAGACAGGATGAGGTTTGGATGGGCAGTGTTGGGGTCCAGAATGACAGGAGTGTAGGAGACAATGTCCTTCATCTTGTCCCAGACTCTGAAGGTCAGGTTCTTCAGGTGTTTGGTCTCGTCTATCAGTGCTCCTGAGACCGGCTGTGGGTCCTGCAGTGTGAACTGGACTCTTTCCACTGTGGTCTTGTAGTTCTGCAGGAATGAGATGTGTTCAGCTCTCAGATCCTCCTCTATGGCTCTGATTGTGTCTGAAAGGGTTGATATGTCTCTGTTCAGACCCTCAATCTTCTCCTTCATCATCTGAGTCTTCTGCTGCTCTTCCTCCCTCAGTGCAGTGATCCTGGCCTCCTCTTCCTCTTGTAGAAACTGATGCATCTTCTTAAAGTGTTCCTTCATCTGCATCTCTGTGTGCCGGGCCCGAACCTTAATGTGTTCTGCTGTTTGGTCACAGTTTGTTTTAACTTTATTAAAGACCTCCAGTTTCTCTTGTAAAGGCTTCAGTGATTTCTGGACCTCCTCCTTGTGTTCCAGTGCAACTTCATCGATGGGTCTGAAACTGTGTTTGGTGTGTTTTTTAGAATCCAGACACACAAGACACGCTGGCTGTTGACATTCCAGACAGAACAGTTTGAGTTTCTCAGCATGCAGACTGCAGAGAAGCTCAGACCCTGCTGAAGCTCTCTGATGTCTCTCCTGTATGAAGGCCTCACACAGGTTCTTCAGAGCCAGGTTTCTGGGTGGATCCACTAAATGTCTCTTCTTACAAACTGGACATTCTTTTATTACCTTCTCTCTCCACCATTCCTGCAGACAGGCTTTACAGAAGCTGTGGCTACAGGACAGGAGAACAGGATCGTTAAAGATGTCACAACAGACAGGACAGCAATAATCCTCTTCTGGGTGAGTTGCCTTGGATGCCATCTTGTCCCTGAATGAAGCAACAAACACTCAGCTCAATAAAGGAAATCAGCCAGTCAGTGGTGGTAACACTCCCTCCTCTAGAATGTTCCCTGAAGTTTACTTTCACTTCTTGTTAAAGTCCATTCAGCTGACAGAGTCAGCAGCAGGTTCCAGTGGTCTGGGTCAGTATTCCCTCCTGTAGCTGTGGAAAGACTGTCTGTCCTCCTCACTGGAAGGTGTGTTTGATCTGAATGTGAATCTTATTGTCTGTCTCTGTGTGTTTATCTGTCTGCATTGACAGAGAGGAGTGTGCTGTAAGTTTCTGTTTCCTGACTCCTCTGAGTCAGAGAGGGGAGGAGCTTTGACACAGCAGAGAGATGTTGCTACTCTCTCTCTCTCTCTCTCTCTCTCTCTCTCTCTCTCTCTCTCTCTCTCTCTCTCTCTCACACACACACGCAACTGCACACACGCACGCACGTACGCATGCACACACACACACACACACACACACACACACACACACACACACACACACACACACACACACACACACACACACACACACACACACACACACACACACACACACACACACACACACACACACACATCAGGGCTCCAAATAGTGAAACTAGCCTCTATAGTGGGAAAAAAGCTAGACCAAGTACAGAGCCAACAGTGAAGCTTAACTGTATGAAAATACATATTATTATTATTAAAGCTGCAATATTTAACTTCCCTCTGCTGTCCTGGATTTGAACCTGGTTTCTTACATTCAGCATTTTAACATTGAACTATGAGCTCAATGGTAAGCTGGCCTGCTTGATCAGGGGATAAATTGAATCTTGACCATCAGGTCAAACTTTGTGTCAGATTCTGTGTCTAGGTGAGTCATGACCTTTGACATCTAAATGTCTCAATAGAAGAGCAGGGAGACTAAATACAACTTCCCCTATTGTTATATTGTATTAACATACTTTACCATACAGATTGTTATATTGTATTAACATACTTTACCATACAGATTGTTATATTTTACTAGAAGCTCGACATAAATAGAATGTTCCAATGTGATGATTTTATATACAGTATTAGGAAACGAACTAAAAAAAAGTACAGTACAGTTAAGAGCACGAGTAAAAGTATCATAATAAGTCTGATACATTTTATAGTAAAGTATCTCTAATTGTACTACTGAGAGAATTACATTTATATAAATCCCCTAATATTAATTACCATTATTGTTGGCATTATTACTAATCTATCTATAAATGCGACAAATCTCTGTGTGCGTGTCTGTCTGTATGTAATCCGCGTATCTCGAGAACCGTTCGTCCCACCAGCTTCAGATTCGGCACACGTGCGTTCCCCGCCGCGGCGCGGCGCGGAGTGCCGTGCACGGCCTCGACCCGACCCGACGCACGTTTTTTCCGAACCGGCGCGAAACGTTCGGAATCACCTTATGCGGAGCTGATTGTTGACATCAGGTGTTTCGGAGGAAACCGGCGCAAGCGCTGACTCATTGTGACATCACTTTATAAAAGGCTTTGACATCACGTACGCCACATGAGTCAACAAAAAATTGACGCAGATAGACATATCTCCGTATATATACGCCACATGAGTCAACAAGAAATGGACGCAGATAGACAGATATCTCTGTATATGGGCATAAAAGGGACACAGACAGATACAGAGATCTCCATATATGGGCATAGGCAAACAGATGGTCAAAACGGGTCCTATGGGGTTTGCAATAACGGGTAGGGCATTCATTCCCGATTTCAAATTCGGCACGCACGTTCCCCGCCACAGCAGGTAGTGCAGTGCTTGGCCTCGACCCAACCCGATCCGCGATTTTCTGGAACCAGCACGAAAGGTTCGGATTCTGATGTCGGCACTGGGTCTGCATAGATCTCCATATATGGGCATAACATTGATGCAGACAGACAGATACATATATCTCCATATATGGGCTAAAAATGGACGCAGATAAACAGATATCTTCATATATGGGCATATACGGGAATAAAAGGGACACAGACAGACAGATACAGAGATCTCCATATATGGGCATAAAATGGACCCAGAACTGTATCTGCAGTGATCTCCATATATGGACATAAAATGGACGCCGACAGACAGACAGATACAGATATCTCCATATATGGGCATAAATGGACACAGGCAAACAGATGGTCAAAACGGGTCCTATGACAACAGGTATAAGGGGGTTTGCATTAAAGGGCGGGGCATTCATTCCCTATTTACATCGTTCCCGAGTTGGCCAGGTCGCCGACTAGACGCTGGGCCGCCCGCTTCTAGTATGATTAATACATCATCATCATCATCATCATCATCATCATCATCATCATCAATAACTATGTGGTTCTAGAGTTAAACTAATCTTGAGTTCCCAGATGTCTTTTTTTTCCTCCACTAGGGGGCGAAAAAAGAGTTACACTGATCTTCCATGGTAACATCTTCAGAGTACCAGCAGTGTAAATGAATGGAAAGAGTGTGTCAGTGAAAGTGTGTGTGAAGGTGTGTATGTGTGTGTTAGTATCAGGATCAGAGAAGGACAGCTTTCCTTTGTTCCAGTCCAGCTGGACTCTGATCTTCTTGGGGTTCTGCTGCACTGAGAGAACAGTGATTGACCCTGGACCTGGTGAGGAGGAGCGTGCTGTGTATTTACCTTTATAAAACAATATGCCCCAGTATTGACCCCCACTCTCCCCCTTCCTCTGAAAAGACTCTCCTGACACACCCAGTCTCCAGCATGTGTTATCTCCAACCTCAACATCCCAGCTGTGAGTCCCAGAGTTAAAGCCCTCAGAACCCAGGACACGGCACCAGTGGTCAAACCTCTCTGGGTTGTCAGGAAGCTGCTGTTTCTCTCCCCATCTCACACTGGTCAGATCATCAGACAGGATGAGTTTTCGATGGGCAGTGTTGGGGTCCAGAATGACAGGAGTGTAGGAGACAATGTCCTTCATCTTGTCCCAGACTCTGAAGGTCAGGTTCTTCAGGTGTTTGGTCTCGTCTATCAGTGCTCCTGAGACCGGCTGTGGGTCCTGCAGTGTGAGCTGGACTCTTTCCACTGTGGTCTTGTAGTTCTGCAGGAATGAGATGTGTTCAGCTCTCAGATCCTCCTCTATGGCTCTGATTGTGTCTGAAAGGGTTAATATGTCTCTGTTCAGACCCTCAATCTTCTCCTTCATCATCTGAGTCTTCTGCTGCTCTTCCTCCCTCAGTGCAGTGATCCTGGCCTCCTCTTCCTCTCGTAGAAACTGATGCATCTTCTTAAAGTGTTCCTTCATCTGCATCTCTGTGTGCCGGGCCCGGACCTTAATGTGTTCTGCTGTTTGGTCATAGTTTGTTTTAACTTCATTATAGACCACCAGTTTCTCCAGTAAAGACTTCAGTGATTTCTGGACCTCCTCCTTGTGTTCCAGTGCAACTTCATCGATGGGTCTGAAATGGTGTTTTGTATGTTTTTTAGAATCCAGACACACAAGACACGCTGGCTGTTGACATTCCAGACAGAACAGTTTGAGTTTCTCAGCATGCAGACTGCAGAGAACCTCAGACCCTGTTGAAGCTCTCTGATGTCTCTCCTGTATGAAGGCCTCACACAGGTTCTTCAGAGCCAGGTTTCTGGATGGATCCACTGAATGTCTCTTCTTACAAACTGGACATTCTTTTATTACATTCTCTCTCCAACATTCCTGCAGGCAGGCTTTACAGAAGCTGTGGCTGCAGGACAGGAGAACAGGATCTTTAAAGATGTCACAACACACAGGACAGGAATAATCCTCTTCTGGGTTAGGGTTAGGGTTAGATGCCTTGGATGCCATTTTGTCCCTGAATGAAGCAACAAACACCCAGCTCAATAAAGGAAATCAGCCAGTCAGTGGTGGTAAAACTCCCTCCTCTAGAATGTTCCCTGAAGTTTACTTTCACTTTGAATGGTGGTTCTTGTTAAAGTCCATTCATCTGACAGAGTCAGCAGCAGGTTCCAGTGGTCTGGGTCAGTATTCCCTCCTGTAGCTGTGGAAAGACTGTCTGTCCTCCTCACTGGAAGATGTGCGTTTGATCTGAACGTGAATCTTATCCCTGTCTCTGTGTGTGTATCTGTCTGTGTCGACAGAGAGGAGTGTGCTGTAAGTTTCTGTTTCCTGACTCCTCTGAGTCAGAGAGGGGAGGAAATATGACACAGCACAGAGCTGTTGCAGCTCTCTCTCTCTCGCACGCACACACACACACACACACACACACACATCAAGGGTCCAAATAGTGAAACTAGCCTCTGTAGTGGGAAAAAAGCTAGAACATGTACAGAGCCAACAGTGAAGCTTAACTGTATGAAAATACATATTATTATTATTAAAGCTGCAATATTGAATTTTCCTCTGCTGTCCTGGATTTGAACCTGGTTTCTTACATTCAGCATTTTACCATTGAACCATGAGCTCAATGGTAAGCTGGCCTGCTTGATCAGGGAATAAATTGAATCTTGAGCATCAGGTCAAACTGTGTGTCAGATCATGTGTCTAGGTGAGGGGTTTTCAAACGTTTTTGACTCAGGGCACCCCTGTAAATAACTTTCTCATCCACGGCACCCCTGAATTACTCTGTTAATTTTTAGAATCTTACATCATATCAAGCGACATAAATATGCAACTCTTTCCACCTGAGATACAATAGGCTATGTTGAGGAGAAATATCTGTTTCCATCAGAACGGACTGAAAATAACATTTAACCACTTGAAACCCAGCATCCCTATTTTGGGGGGAAAGTTCACCAACAAATAGCAGATCTTCAAGCTCACAACGTGTCACGTTGTGACACGTTGTGAGCTTGTAGACCTGCTATTTTTTGATGAAGAGTTGGCCCACTGAGTAAGTGTGCAAATGCAGATTATGATGTGACCTGAAGTCTGGTGGCCTTGGATTCCTTGTGACTCGTGTCAGTGCAACCACTTGCAATTTCCCAGAATTGCACCTTTTCTAGTTTAATTTAGCGTCCCGTGAAGCTTGGCCATAATGGCCCGTGTGGGATGTGATGTGGGATGCGGGACATACCTACAAACAGACGTGGGACAAACAGACAATGGCAGATGTAGGAGCGGTTTGCACCGTTCATAAACATTTGAAATAGAACTAGCAAAACGTGTGTGTGTAGCATAGCCTGTATCCTAGACTCAAATCCTAGTTATGCAAGCACGACCACCGCTCACTTCACATTGGGTATGATTTTTTATCTCTAGCCACCTTGAATAGTAGTAGTCAGGGGATATCTTCAGAAATAGTGTCATATCCTGGAATAAATTCCTTACCATTTCCTTAGTGACTCATCACTAAACCATAGTTTTATGTGGCCGTTTTTAGCCCAAGTAATGTTTTTTCGTGCAAAACAAATGCTTGCAATGGATTCAGAATCATGAAAAAACCCTAGTTTGACCCCTCACATGCTACATAAAGCATATTTATTTTGGTGTGTTTTATCCTGTATAGTTAATTTAACGTGACCCCAACGTTCAGCAGCTGTCACGGATTCTCCTAGGGAAACTGAATTTCAGTCTTTGTAGGATGTGCTACTAGACACCTTTACAAACACATTGGTGAAGCAGTGAAAGCCGCTTCCAAGGAGTGGCTTTGTCTGTCCCGTACATGTCCCGTGCATGCAGAATTGAGGATTGGTCAAGCTTCACATGACAATTTGGCCCTCCAGACAAAATCATTCATTCATTCAGAATCAATAGAAAATATAGAATTAAAGCACATAGAAAGTATAGCTCTAGAACACATAGAATAAAGATTCACCGTTTCACTTCGAACCGAGGTTTGATTTTTTGGTAAGAAATTTAAGATATCCCCCAACTATAGTCTATAACTACCAGGTAGTTCTTTCCCTTGAACTCACATAAATCCATAGTTTTTGCCATGGTAGCTCTGGTAACAGTGTTGTGATGAGTGGTTCTCTGTGTCGGCTAGGTTTGTGCTCGTTACAATGGGAACAGGACAAGGCTTTCTCTTTAACATCTTGGCTGATATTTGGCCACCAGATGGCGTCTCAGTAGGCTACCTTGCTTTGCATTTGTTTAGGCCCTGGTGCCCATGATGGATTCTCTCCAGCATCTCTGATTGTAACGTCTGTGGAATCACAATTTGGTTCTTCTCTTTTTCGTAGCCCATTCTGTTCACTTAAGCTACATCTCTCCCTGAAATACTCTAAGGCGGGCCTGGCCACATGCCTCTCGTATCATGGCCAGCCTGTCCTGATGTATTGTTTGACAAGCTGCAGGGACTCATCTTTCCCTGTCTCTGTCTTTATCCTTTCAATCACCGTCTTGTGTCCCTCATACTCTTCGATGGCGCCCACATAGGCCTGGGGACGTCCTCGCACAGTCCAGTGTCGTCCTCCTTCGGCTGAGATTGCCTTGAGAGCATGTCGGGCACAATCAGGTCCTTACCAGGGATGCACTCAGCCACTGGGTTGAACTTCATCAGGATAAGAAGTCGCTGACAGCGCAGGGGGGTCTTATCCAGGTCTGTAGCTCTCCAGACCACACAGATAGAGATAGAACTGTTCTGAAGCCCATACACTAGCGAGACTACACTCTTTTTTGATCTGAGCGTAATTCTTTTCTGCATCATTTAGTGTACTGGAGCAATAAGCTACAGGTTTCAGTGTGCCTGCATGTTCCTGCACCAGCACTACTCCTATGCCATAACTAGATGCATCAGCAGCTACCACTGTGGGCAGGGTATATGATCTCCATTCAGACATGTTGCCATTCAGACATTGACTTCTAATTGTCTAAGTGGCAACACTTTATACGCTCTCCATTCAGACATGTTGCCATTCAGACATTGACTTCTAATTGTCTGAGTGGCAACACTTCCATTGAGGTTAGGGTTAGGGTTAGGTATAGGGTTGCCAACTTTTCAAATACGGGACACCTCCTTATACCTCTAACGACACTTAATATAGGAAAACGGGTATTTTCCTATATTAAATTTTATTTTTATTTTCACAATATTAATTCGGGTGTCTTTGGGCCACGTCCTATTACGTTAAAATCATGTAGTGTAGGCCTATATTTTATTTTTCTAAATTTTCCAAAACATATAGGTCTACCTGGTTCTCATGTGCCCACTCGCTGGTTACCCAACACTAATTTAATCATATTGGCATACAGTAATAACCATAGGTTTTAAAAACAAAATCAACGCATGCTTATGTTATTTCACATACCAGTCTGGGGTCGCTTTAGTTGGCAGACAAGACTACTGTAGTGTTCCCAGGAATATCATCCCATGGTATATTTTCTGCTTGCTTGCCTGCTTTTTCACCTTGTTGTTTAGGCTATCACAAATTCATGTCTAATCTGTTTGTACACAATCTTCTGTCACACATTTCTTTGCCATATCTCCCCCTTTAAGTTATGGGTTAATACTTTTCAATACAGTCTATGATCAAAATAAATCAAATCATAAGTTGTCAATCAAATAACAAAACTAATTGTACTGCTGTTCTTTTACTTTGTTCAACAAACATCTTTTGTTTTCTCTTTTTCTTTTTTTTTTCTTTAGCCTTTCATTTACAGCAATATCCAAATATTATAAATTCAAAACAACTTTACTAATCTACAGGGTAGTACCACGCCCTGATGGGATGGGATGGGATTATTCTGCCCATATTGTTCCACATTCCAGCTGAGCTAACTAATAGGTCAACTTAACAGCAGGCTTCACCACGTGTCCACATTACAACGCGTCGTCACAACCTTCCAACGGTGGTGGCGGTGTCACCTCTGCAGTCTCTGTATCACGAGCAGGTCTCGGAGTCTCGCCAGCAATGACACTGCGATCAAGTGTCGTGGAGGTCGTCTCTGGTTGAGTCTCCTGATTCCTGGTTGATGATCTGCAGGTGTCGGGCGGTTTCGTCTGGTGATATCCCCTTGAGGTGTCTTCACTACAAACAAACGTGGTGTTGGACATGCAGTCTGGATGACTCCGGTCCCTCTCCACTCATTCTCAGCGTCAGTCTTAAGTCGCACTCTGTCACCTTCACCTAAGGCGGGAAGCGGCTTTGCTGAATGCTTCCTGTTGTAGGTGCTTTCATAGGCCTGCTTGGCTTTGGCGTCGTTCTGCCTTACCACAGATAGATTAGGCCATGCTGGCTTCAGCAGGTTGTTGCGCTTAGGAACCGTTGTTCTCAGTCTATTATCCCACAGGGGAAATTCAGTTGCCCAGAGGCAGCACAGCAGTTTAAGGTTACAAGTTACAAAGAAGTAAGAAAAAAGACAAAGAGTACTGTAGTGTACAGTCCAAAGAGCAAGCACAAAAAATAATATAAACATAAAGTGTAGAAAAACTATTGCAAAAAAGAAGAATACATACATAAAGTGACCAAAACATTCAACGCTCATAAGTGACACGTCACACACACAAAAAGCTATACTCAAAGCACAACTTAACAGACAGTGCCAAACAAAAATCGAACCTCTGTTCGAAGTGGAGCTGTGTGTGTGTGTGTGTGTGTGTGTGTGTGTGTGTGTGTGTGTGTGTGTGTGTGTGTGTGTGTGTGTGTGTGTGTATTGCAGTTGATGCTCAGGGCAGGCTAGACTCAACAGCACCTCTCTGGTCACCCAGGGTTACTACATACAGGCTACATACAGACCCACAGCGACCGGTACAATTAAAGGACATCAGGAGTCTGGCTGGACTCTCCTTAGTTGGTTCAGTGGCTGTGTCTCTATAAGTCATTAGAGCAAGCTGAGGATCCGGTTGCTTCAGGATACTTTTAGTAAGGACTTGACTTTGTAGGCTGCACTGTACCATAACCACGTTTTGTATTGTTACAAAAAATAAATTAATGTCAATTTTTTGGGCTACATACAAACAGAAAGTATGCATAATAAATAGCCTACCATATTATAGAATAATAAATAACATAATGAACCAGACCAAACATTAATATATTATATATACATCAGTGGTTCCCAAACTTTTATCTCAAGACCCAAAAGAGAAATTAAACATTTGCCCGGCAGGGACCCAAACTATTGAAAATAGCAGATGTGAGCTTGAAGATCTACAATTTTCCCTACTTCTTAACTTCTTAAACATTTGTTCTCTAATTTATGGAGTTTATTTGATATATTCTTTGATTTCTTGTTTTGCTTTTTTGGGATTTCTTTTATTTGTTATGTTTTGATATAGCCTGATAATAGCCTAATTAAAAGAAAATACCAATACTTTTGTGCTTTTACTCAACTACATTTTGAATTCCAGACTTTTACTTGTATACTTCTAAATTGCCGTATTGATACCTTTACTTAAGTATAACATTTGGGTACTTGTTTTCACCACTGATTACAAATGTGCAAATGGAGATTATGATGTGCTTGGACCTGAATTAAGTCTGGTGGCTGTGGATTCCTTGTGACTTACGTCAGTGCAACCACTTTCCCACAATAGAGCAGTGAAGTCTGACGTCATTTACTAGGGGTGTAACAATATAGTAACTGTATCGAAATATCGTTTTCAACTTAAAAAAACAAAGTATATCGAAATGAAAACAGCTAAAATCTAATCGTATTGTTTTATTTTGTATCGTATCGAATCGGCAGTGCAAAGAATCAATTGTATCGATACTACCTTCTTGTGCATTGTATTTTGCATTTTTAAGAAGAAAACATAAAAAGGGGGGGTTTCATTACTTTTCTTTTCCATATAGCTACACTGGTCTATCGATAAATGTGTGTAATCTCTGTGTTCATGTCAAGGTGCAGGTTTGTCAACATACAATGACCATGTATTTGGCAGATAATCACTGTGTTTACTTATTTATATCCATAATAATACATGTTTCCCTTAAAAACCTGCACTATCCACACCTTTCACACAGATTTAATTTCTTTGATAAATAGTTACTATATCGATTTTAAATCATTTAATCGAATCGTATCGTGTCGCCATGAATGAACCAATATCGTTCATGTATCGTATCGTCAACCATGTATCGTGATATGTATCGAATCGCTATTAAAATGTATCGTTACACCCCTATCATTTACCCATCCTACCTGGTTTACGTTCCCCCCCTCCATTCTGAATTCCCATCGGTTTCATATCGGAACTGTGTTCCAAACACAAACAAATTATCTCCACGGTTTGACTCATATGGATATGAAGAATCAGCTGATGGTGAGAAAACGCCAATGTTATTGTCGCCAAATTAGTTACATTTTCGCTAGAAACAAATATGAGTGACTGACTATAAACAATACAGAGCCACCTCACTGCGACTTCACTGCAATTGAGCATGACTTCACTGCTCAATTGCACCTTTTCTAGTAGGGGTGGGTGATGAATATCGTTGAGACGATACAATGTCTCCACAGTCCACAATATGCCTTTTCAGAGATATTGTGTGTATTGTGATACAATGAAGGAGCCTGGTTGAACTGTTAATACAGAGATTAATTGCAGAATTCAATTTTAAACTGCATTTTGGTCTAGATCAGTAGTTCTCAAATTTGGTAAAACCTGACAAAAATGTCAAAGTCACACCTTAACTCTGACAAATGGGTCCATTTGGTTTCATTTGTATGCTATCAGAGTATATACGTATATGTATGGGTCAATTTAGACCCCCTCAAAAGCAACCAAGAGAGTCTGGATTGCATGCACTTTGAGGGCCATTTTTGAGGACAATCTTTCATGGGCAGATGTGGCTTATGTGGGCTGGTGTAAAATAGTAAATTGCCGGCTTATTGTGTTTAAAAATACATATTTTGCCACTTGTACGCATGCCCCCACCCACTGAAATCAACTAAAATCGCAAAAGAATAATGATAATAATAATAAATAGAAAGCAGTAAATGAATTTTAACACTCATCTTTTCTTTTCTCTAATTACAATCTAAACTATGGACCCTTGTAAAAAACTAAGGTTGTCCTTTAATTGAGATCAAGATATTCTACAGGTCTGTTACAAGTATTACCATTCACATTTTTTTATCAAAGGTTTCACCACCTGACACCAATCATTAGCAATCAACAAGGCAATGCAGATAGGAGGTTTTGAGCTTCATCATTTTGCCACTTTTGCAAACCTGTCAAATGTCATATTCTAGTCACATGACATTTTTGGCAAAATGAGGCGCAGGACAATCTTGCAGACTGACTTATGTGCAGCATAGCCTGTTGTCCTCATTTCAAGTGAAATCCAAAAATCATCATCATCATCATCATCATCATCATATGCAGATAGCAGGTTTTGCGTTTTGGCCATCGAAAAGCAAAATCTAAGAAATTCCATAAATTAGGAAACATTTTTAAGACGTAGTGAAAATATTTATTAAATATCTATTTTCACTAGTTTGGGTCCAGGGCAAATGCCTAATTTCTCTTTTGGGTCTGAACCACACACACACACACACACACACACACACACACACACACACACACACACACACACACACACACACACACACACACACACACACACACGAGCAATGTGACATAATTGGAACCACATATATTTTATTATGGTGTTTGTTATCATTTTATTAACAGTGATTCAAGTGACTGCAGGGTTCATAGTCTACCTCAGCCGTTCTGGTTTCATAAAACTAATGTAATATTTAACATGCTGACCTCTGCTAGCCATCATATTATAACATGTCATTCTTTATAATGTCATAAAGAGATTGTTCCAATGTGAATCTATATTAGGAAATAGTGTAAAAAGTACAATACAGTTACGTGCAAAAGTATCAAAATAATAGTCTGGTACATTTTAATGTATCTCGATGTTTACTACTGAGATAATTACATTTCTATGAATCCCCATAATATGAATTACCATTATTGTTGGCACTAGTACTATTACTAATACTAGAAGCTGGGCCGCCCTTCGGGCGGCCCAGCGTCTAGTCGGCGACCTGGCCAATTCGGGAACGATGTAAATAGAGAATGAATGCCCCGCCCTTTAATGCAAACCCCATTATACCTGTTGTCATAGGACCCGTTTTGACCATCTGTTTGCCTGTGTCCATTTATGCCCATATATGGAGATATCTGTATCTGTCTGTCTGTCGGCGTCCATTTTATGTCCATATATGGAGATCACTGCAGATATAGTTCTGGGTCCATTTTATGCCCATATGCCCATATATGGAGATATCTGTCTATTTGCGTCCATTTTATGCCTGCCCCACCCTTTAATGCAAACCCCAATATACCTGTTGTCATAGGACCCGTTTTGACCATCTGTTAGCCTTTGTCCCCACCCTTTAATGCAAACCCCAATATACCTGTTGTCATAGGACCCGTTTTGACCATCTGTTTGCCATTGTCCCCTTATGCCCATATATGGAGATCTCTGCACACACAGTACCGGTTGCGGAAAACTCTGATGTCAGACATCAGTTCCGCATACGGGCATTCATTTTATGCCCATATATGGAGAACGTGGGAAGAATGGTTTAGAGATACTCGGATTACATACATACATACACATTCACAGAGATTTTTTGTTGACTCATGTGGCGTACGTGATGTCAGAGCCTTTTATGAAGTGATGTCACAATGAGTCAGCGCTTCCTCCGGAACAGCCTGATGTCAACAATCAGCTCCGCATAAGGAGATTCCGAACGTTTCGCGCCGGTTTCGGAAAACCGCGAGTCGGGTCGGGTCGAGGCCCGGCACTGCACTGCACTCCGCGCGGCGGCGGGGAACGCGCGTGCCGAATCTGAAGCCGGTGGGACGAACGGTTCTCGAGATACGCGGATTACAAACAAACAAACAGACAGAGATTTGTCGCATTTATAGATAGATGATTAATACATCATCATCATCATCATCATGTCTAACAACATGGTTCCAGAGTTACTCTGATCTTCCATGGTAACATCTTCAGAGGGACAAAAGGACCAGTTTCAATGAATGGAAAGAGTGTTTCAGTGAAAGTGTGTGTGAAGGTGTGTATGTGTGTGTTGGTATCAGGATCAGAGAAGGACAGCTTTCCTTTGTTCCAGTCCAGCTGGACTCTGATCTTCTTGGGGTTCTGCTTCACTGAGAGGACAGTGTGTGACCCTGGTGAGGAGAATGCTGTGTATTTACCTTCAGATAACCATATGATCCAGCGTTGACCCCCTCCCTTTCCCTTCCTCTGAAAAGACTCTGCTGACACACCCAGTGCCCATAATGTATTGTCTCCAACCTCAACATCCCAGCTGTGAGTCCCAGAGTTAAAGCCCTCAGAACCCAGGACACGGGGCCAGAAGTCAAACCTCTCTGGGTTGTCAGGAAGCTGCTGTACATCTCCATATCTCACACTGGTCAGATCATCAGACAGGATGTATACTGGATGGGCAGTGTTGGGGTCCAGAATGACAGGAGTGTAGGAGACAATGTCCTTCATCTTGTCCCAGACTCTGAAGGTCAGGTTCTTCAGGTGTTTGGTCTCGTCTATCAGTGCTCCTGAGACCGGCTGTGGGTCCTGCAGTGTGAACTGGACTCTTTCCACTGTGGTCTTGTAGTTCTGCAGGAATGAGATGTGTTCAGCTCTCAGATCCTCCTCTATGGCTCTGATTGTGTCTGAAAGGGTTGATATGTCTCTGTTCAGACCCTCAATCTTCTCCTTCACCATCTGAGTCTTCTGCTGCTCTTCCTCCCTCAGTGCAGTGATGCTGGCCTCCTCTTCCTCTTGTAGAAACTGATGCATCTTCTTAAACTGTTCCTTCATCTGCATCTCTGTGTGCCGGGCCCGGACCTTAATGTGTTCTGCTGTTTGGCCACAGTTTGTTTTAACTTTATTAAAGACCTCCAGTTTCTCCTGTAAAGGCTTCAGTGATTTCTGGACTTCCTCCTTGTGATCCAGTGCAGCTTCATCGATGGGTCTGATTCTGTGGTTGATGTGTTTTTTAGAATCCCGACACACAAGACACACGGTCAGTTGACATTCCAGACAGAACAGTTTGAGTTTCTCAGCATGCAGACTGCAGAGAACCTCAGACCCTGTTGAAGCTCTCTGATGTCTCTCCTGTATGAAGGCCTCACACAGGTTCTTCAGAGCCAGGTTTCTGGGTGGATCCACTGAATGTCTCTCCTTACAAACTGGACATTCTTTTATTACCTTCTCTCTCCACCATTCCTGCAGGCAGGCTTTACAGAAGCTGTGGCTGCAGGACAGGAGAACAGGATCTTTAAAGATGTCACAACACACAGGACAGCAATAATCCTCTTCTGGGCGAGTTGCCTTGGATGCCATTTTGTCCCTGAATGAAGCAACAAACACTCCGCACAATAAAGGAAATCAGCCAGTCAGTGGTGGTAACACTCCCTCCTCTAGAATGTTCCCTGAAGTTTACTTTCACTTTGAATCGTGGTTCTTGTTAAAGTCCATTCAGCTGACCGAGTCAGCAGCAGGTTCCAGTGGTCTGGGTCAGTATTCCCTCCTGTAGCTGTGGAAAGACAGTCTGTCCTCCTCACTGGAAGGTGCGTTTGATCTGATCGTGAATCTTATCGCCTGTCTCAGTGTGTGTATCTGTCTGTGTCGACAGAGAAGAGTGTGCTGTAAGTTTCTGTTTCCTGACTCCTCTGAGTCAGAGAGGGGAGGAGCTTTGACACAGCAGAGAGCTGTTGCAACTCTCTCTCTCTCTCTCTCTCTCTCTCTCTCTCTCTCTCTCTCTCTCTCTCTCTCTCTTCTCTCTCGCACGCACGCACGCACGCATGCAAGCACGAACGAACGCACACGCGCACACACACACACACACACACACACACACACACACACACACACACACACACACACACACACACACACACACACACACACAGACACAAGGGGTCCGCAAAAATAGTGAAACTAGCCTCTACACTGTAGAGGGGAAAAAGCTAGACCAAGTAAGAGCCAACAGTGAAGCTTAACTGTATGAAAATACATATTATTATTATTATTAAAGCTGCAATATTTAACTTTCCTCTGCTGTCCTGGATTTGAACCTGGTTTCTTACATTCAGCATTTTACCATTGAACCATGAGTTCAATGGTAAACTGGCCTGCTTGATCATAAATATTTGTTTTAATCCGAGGCACCTCATTATAATTTTCACTCCCAGCACCTTATATTTATAACATATCGTCGTTGTCGGGTGGAAACCTTGTATGTTCAAAACCATTCGTTTTGTATTCATCATCTATAAAATGTACTAAACTAGTGAAAACAGCAGATCTACAAGCACACAACACTAGTTTTGTGTGATAGTCTTGTATGATGAAGCAGGGCTTTACTTTACCAAAAGACGTACACATTTGAAACTCGGAGATACAAGGTTTCTGCCAGACAGTGACGATATTTTAGTGATTATGTTGCGAGGAAAATGTTGAGATAATAGGCATTTTGGTTATTGTACCTCAAGTCTAAAATTATACTAAATATTTTTTCAAGTGTCCAAATAAATTCCAAATATTATCAAATGATCTCGCGGCACCCCTGGACTGCCGTCACGGTACCCCAGGGTGCCCCGTCACCCACTTTGAAAACCCCTGGCCTAGAGACCATGTCGGGCACAATCAGGTCCTTACCAGGGATGCAATCAGCGACTGGGTGGAACTTCATGAGACGGATAAGAAGTGGCTGGCAGCACAGTGGGGTCTTATCCAGGTCTGTAGCTCTGCAGACCACGCAGATAGAGATAGAACTGTTCTGAAGCCCATACACTAGTGAGACACTCTTTTTCGATCTGAGCGTAATTCTTTTCTGCATTATTTAGTGTACGGGAGCAAAAGGTTCTCAACCTTTTCAGGCTGTGACCCCCAAGATAATCATATTTTAACTGGGGACCCCCCAGAGTTGAGGCATTGCATTTTGTATAACACGGTTCTATGGTGATAATAGCATATCACCATAGAACGCACAACGCTATTTGTTTTTAATTATTTATTTCAAAACATTCCCCCCCAAAAAAGCAATATTTAAGAAAGATCCCATGATTGGCCGCTAGTTGCACTGTTTTCCCCCCGCGAGGTACCAAAAAGATTTTTTCTCCACTGGACCCCATTCATTTTCCTCTTTGATTTTCTAAACTTAATAAACATCATCATACATACTTTATGGTTCATGTCGCTAGTGAAAAACTGCATTTCAATTACCATGATAATCGTTTTATGCAAATATGGTCCCATTTATGTTCAAATTGATGATAAAGTTGCGGGGGGCGTGGCCAACTAAACTGATACCAGCCGGCTGTGTTCTTCTTCGTGTGCAAGTGCCTAATTTCTCTTTTGGGTCTGAACCACACGTGCACGCGTGCACGCGCGCACACACACACACACACACACACACACACACACACACACACACACACACACACACACACACACGAGCAATGTGACATCATTAGAACCACAAATATTTTATTATGGTGTTTGTTATAATTTTAATAACAGTGATTCAAGTGACTGCAGGGTACATACATAGTCTACCTCACTGTTGTGGTTTCATAAAATTAATGTAATATTTAACATACTGACATCTGCAAAATATTATAATAACATGTCATTCTTTATAATGTCATAAAGACATTGTTCCAATGTGATGATTCTGTATTAGGAAATAGTGTAAAAAGTACAGTAGGCCTACAGTTACGTGCAAAAGTATCAAAATAATAGTCTGGTACATTTTAAAGTATCTCTATGTTTACTACTGAGATAATTACATTTCTATGAATCCCCTTAATATTAATTACCATTATTGTTGGCAATAGTACCGTTACTGTTCTGATTAATACATCATCATCATCATCATCATCATCATCTTCATGTTTAACTTCATGGTTCCAAAGTTAAGGCCCTTTCCCACTGAGCGCGATAACGATAAAGAAATATTGTTTTCACGCCGACATATCGTTATCGTTATCTTTATCGCGTCTGGTGGGAATGAAGCTTTACACTGATCTTCCATGGTAACATCTTAAGAGGGACAGTATGACCAGTGTTAATGAATGGACAGAGTGTGTCAGTGAAAGTGTGTGTGATGGTGTGTATGTGTGTGTTAGTATCAGGATCAGAGAAGGACAGCTTTCCTTTTTTCCAGTCCAGCTGGACTCTGATCTTCTTGGGGTTCTGCTTCACTGAGAGATCAGTGAGTGACCCTGGTGATGAGACTGCTTTGTATTTACCTTCAGATAACCATATGCACCAGTATTGACCCCCTCCTTCTCCCTTCCTCTGATAAGACTCTGCTGACACACCCAGTCTCCACCATGTGATGTCTCCAACCTCAACATCCCAGCTGTGAGTCCCAGAGTTAAAGCCCTCAGAACCCAGGACAAGGGGCAAGTTGTCAAACCTCTCTGGGTTGTCAGGAAGCTGCTGCCTCTGTCCATGTCTCACACTGGTCAGATCATCAGACAGGATGAGTTCTGGATGGGCAGTGTTGGGGTCCAGAATGACCGGAGTGTAGGAGACAATGTCCTTCATCTTGTCCCAGACAGTTTGTTTTAACTTTATTAAAGACCTCCAGTTTCTCTTGTAAAGTCTTCAGTGATTTCTTGATTTTCTCCTTGTGTTCCGGTGCAGCTTCATCGATGGGTCTGAAACTGTGGTTGATGTGTTTTATAGAATCTCGACACACAAAACAAGCTGGCTGTTGACATTCCAGACAGAACAGTTTGAGTTTTTCAGCATGCAGACTGCAGAGAACCTCAGACCCTGTTGAAGCTCTCTGATGTCTCTCCTGTATGAAGGCCTCACACAGGTTCTTCAGAGCCAGGTTTCTGGGTGGATCCACTGAATGTCTCTCACAAACTGGACATTCTTTTATTACCTTCTCTCTCCAACATTCCTGCAGACAGGCTTTACAGAAGCTGTGGCTGCATGGCAGGATAACAGGATCTTTAAAGATGTCATGACACACAGGGCAGGAATAATCCTCTTCTGGGCGAGTCCTCTTCCTGGATGCCATTTTGTCCCTGAATGAACTAACAAACACCCTGCTCAATAAAGGAAATCAGCCAGTCAGTGGTGGTAACACTCCCTCTTCTAGAATGTTCCCTGAAGTTTACTTTCACTTTGAATGGTGGTTGTTGTTAAAGTCCATTCAGCTGACAGAGTCAGCAGCAGGTTCCAGTGGTCTGGGTCAGTATTCCCTCCTGTAGCTGTGGAAAGACTGTCTGTCCTCCTCACTGGAAGTTGTGCGTTTGAACTGACAGTGAGTCTTATCCATGGGCGGCAGGTCTGGGGGTGGCGCATCGCCGCGGCAACCGCGGGCTGAGAGTCGAAATTTACATTATCATAGCATGACCGGTTGAGCCAGTTCGCTCATTGTGGCACCACTGGCACGCACCCCGTGGGCATATGCAAATGTAGGGCCAATTATAGTTCTTTTGTTTTTACCTGGCGGATTTGAGATGGAGGTGATCCTCCACACACATTCCAAACACCAAAGAAGTGCACAGACAGCAATTATTCGAGGTCACGGACACATCATCATCATCCCTGAACTGCAGATGTAGTGCTTCTGTGTTCAATCACAATCATGCAAGTTGTCAAGGATTTTGTGGTCGGAAATGTCTTTTCATTTTCTTTCATTTAGCAATACATGATGCACTAATACCAGGGTGTGAAGGCAGTGGCAGTCAACGGGGGAGAGAGGGAGCAATCGAGGGGGAGAGAGAAATGTTTCTTCCAGAATTGAAAAAAAAAGAAAAGAAAACGAAGGTTATCTTTTGTGATGAATATCTTTGCTGTTATAGTATGGTGCTTAAAAACTCGGCGCCTCTGGTCTTATCACCTGTGTGTGTGTGTGTGTGTGTGTGTGTGTGTGTGTGTGTGTGTGTGTGTGTGTGTGTGTGTGTGTGTGTGTGTGTGTGTGTGTGTGTGTGTGTGTGTGTGTCGACAGAGAAGAGTGTGCTGTAAGTTTCTTTTTCCTGACTCCTCTGAGTCAGAGAGGGGAGGAGCTTTGACACAACACAGAGCTGTTGCAACTCTCTCTCACTCTCTCACACACACACACACACACACACACACACACACACACACACACACACACACACACACACACACACATACAAACGCATGCTCGCACGCACACACACACGCATGCACGCACGCACGCACAGCCAAAGAGGCAAAAAAGCTAGACCAAGTACAGAGCCAACAGTGAAGGTTAACTGTATGAAAATACATATTATTATATTATTATTGCGACCGTAGGTCGCACTTTACTATCAAAACCACCACAAAGTGTAAGTACCTCCGTCTGTCTGTCAGTCTGTCTGTCACACCTCACACGTCACACTTTTTCCCTGCTTATATCTCCGCAACCGTTGCCCCGATCCATGCCAAATTTTGCACACACGTTCCTTGGCTGCCAAACTACAACCTCCAAGGACCCCCGGAGCTCCAGGGACCCCCAGGTCCCTGGGGGACCCCCAGATGTAAAAAATGACCAAATGCGCAAACATGACCAAATGACCACCCCAACGGGGCTGCTCACGGGGAATTCCCGGGGACCACCGACTCCTGGTGCTCCAGAACGGATGCAAAAGTGGTGGCGCCCCCAGTGGAGGACCCCCTCCCCTACACTGCAGCTCACATAAAATGCCGTAACTCCGGCTAGGAGCGACCGGGACAGCCGGGGCCGGTACCTATTCGTCCGCCTTGCCGGCGCGGAGACCCCACCCCTCATTTCTCACATGGCCCTCTTCTAGCGCCACCATGAGGCCGATTCTTGCAAAACACATTTTTGGACACTGCTCCTACAATTTTCGCCCTAAAATCATGCAAATCGGTACACAGTATGTCTACACTCATCCCATCAACATGAATCTGTCCCATATAGCGCCACCTCCAGGCCGATTTTTAAAAACACATTTTTGGACACTGCTCCTACAGATTTTGCCCTAAAATCACGAAAGTCACACAGTATGTCTACACTCATGTCATCAACATGGATCAGGAAGATTTTGGCAAAACACATTTTTGCCCTATTTGTGGAGATAAGTGACCTACGGTCGCTTATCTCCCGATTAGGGAGCCTTACTGGTTATTAAAGCTGCAATATTTAACTTTCCTCTGCTGTCCTGGATATGAACCTGGTTTCTTGCATTCAGCATTTTACCATTGAACCATGAGTTCAATAGTAAATCGTGATTTCTTTTGCCACAATAAACGGGATATGACATTTTCACATCGTCCCATCCCTACTGCCGAGCCCTAGACATTGCCCCTTAAGGTGCGAACATTGGCACAGTGGAGCGTAATCATTGGCACACTGGTATTTAGTGTGAGAGAGGATTTCTGGTTTAACAAGTCCTACATTCATTCAAACTCTGAACTCTGACTGGGGAGGGAGTCTGGGAGATAGGTGGGTTATTGCACGTAATGATCTTTACAATGTCATGAAGAAAAAAAGAGAAAAAAAAAGTTCCGAAGAACAATGAGGTTGTTATTTTCATGGACAATTAAAACAAATATATTTTGATGTGGTGTCATAATTCAGTGGTTCTCAACCTTTTCAGGCCACGACCCCCAAAATAATCACATTTTAACTGGGGACCCACCCCCACCCTGACGAGCACTAAGATTTGAGGCATTACATTTTGTATAACACAGTTCTATTGTGAAAATAGCCGATCTACATGCTCACAATAGCATGTAGATCGGCTATTTTCACAAGTTCTGCCTCTAATATTTGACAATTGGTCAATGTTTCATTTCACAGGTATTAAGAAGTCCTTAAATTGTCACTTTAGAAATATGCGGTTACACTTAAACTTTATGTTGGTTTGTTTACTGTTGAGTGGGAAAAACAAAAATGTAATAACAATAAATTTACCCCCGTTCATTCCGGATGGGGACCCATTTCGAAACGGGTCCCCATCCGGAATCAATGGGGGTAAATTTACTCGAATCAAGTTTTTGTCTTAGGAATGTGACAAAAACCCAAAAATATTATTGAACTCTACTCTCCAAGTCATTTTGGGGGTGAACTACCCCTTTAAGTTAATCATCTGGGGACCCCCCACAATAATTTGGGGGTCCCGACCCACAGGTTGAGAACCACTGTCATAATTAAACTTAAAGTTGATATGGCACACTGGCTATCAAAACAGGGCACCAGAAGGACATACGTACAAGGTTTTCCACCTGCCTAGTAACCTCGCCTACCAGGCTTTCTGGGGGAAAGCCTGGTGTTTGTTCACAACAGACCGTTTGGTTTCTGCCCAACGCGGAAACCACTAGAAGAAGCGGCGTCGCTTTGATTTGATTCCCTCCGTTTGTTTCCCCAATCCCTATTAAAATGCTTGAGTAGCCTAGTGTAGTCTTGCCAGTCGCTACGAGTTGGACTAAAAGATGCATATACCAAACACATTTTTCAAAAGAGTTTATTAGGTAGGCCCTAAAAGTATGTCCTTGAGCGCAGGGGAATATTTTGGCTTAAAACTGTTTCCGGTTGGATAGTTCCGGCCAAATTGTAGTCTTTGAGTACTACAACATGACGTGTTGTGGTTTCCGCTCCCAACCGGTTACAACCCCGAAAAGTGAATTGATCCCAGACTACCTGCCTAGTGACCATCTCTCATTATGTTTTGTTTTCAGATGATTGACAGATAGCCAGCCTGTTGCATGATGGGACACAAACGGACTGCTTCGACTGATGGACATGTGGAGAAGAACTGGGACATCTGGACACCAATTTTGTCCAGCATGTTAAAAAATCTAATAGGCCTATTTGAAAAATTATAAAAAAGTATACGTGATTAGAACATTAACCCGTATATCCAGTCATTGTGGGTCACAATAAGAAAATAGCCAAGTTCACATGCGCACACGTACATCCGCACACGTACATCAATAAAGTCCAGAAAAAGACCCACTGTGATTGGTCAGTAGTCTCTTTGGCAGCGATCCCTCAGTTTTTCCCGGGCGTCTGTTACACTTAGCTCCAATGAACTGCAGAGGCGGATGATGTATCTATTGTTTTATATCTATGTTGGAATCCACATCCATGACGGTATCGATACTGATGGTGGTGATGATGATAGGTAGGGTTCTGGACTGTCCATAGTGACTGTCAGGACCAGTTAAGTAAGGGATAACGCCCTTCAGGTTGATATGGCATATCAACCAGTCCGGCTCCTATGTAAGGGATAAATACTGGCTCCGCGGGGGTTGTCCATATACAGTATTTCCTTGTTTAGAGATGGCTGGAAGTGTTCCACAAGTGTTGCGCTGGGCGTCCCCCTAGCGCGACACGGTCGCCTTGGAAAACAAGGAAGTGCTGATTAGATAGAATCCATTTTCTGATACTACGTCGTCTATTTCTCGCTTAAAATATTTTTAAAAACATTCTTGAGAGCAATGTTTAGTTCTAAATGTCGCTGTGTGGTTGTTTACATGGCTGACATGTTGGATACGGCACAAGATTCACGCAGTGCTGCTTGACTGCAGCAGGTGCTCTGAGTCCTTGATTAGCAGCGGTCTGTTATAGAGCGGAGCGGTCTGTTATCCAGAAATATCAGACCGCTGATTTCAGCAACCGACCAATCAGAATCAAGCATTCAAACAAGCTGGGTAATAACACTCGATAATGACCACTGAGCGAGGTGTTATCTCGCTTATTACCCGGCTACTCAATAAAATTAATAATTTGACTCAAAACTAGAAACAAATCAAAGTATTTCCATGTTTACAGACGGCTGGAGTGTTCCACAAGTATGTATGACATGTATCATATGACAGAGAATAGTATTAGCGGATATGAGGTTTCTGTGGCAGACTTTTAAATCTAAATGCCCTGACCTGAGTAAGAAAATGAACAATATTCAATGGTGTTTTCTCGTGAGATCCATCGCTGGATGTAGCGATGGATCCGTAGTGGGATGTGATCTGTAGTGTAATGTAGTGTGAAACTACAGTATATAACAGGTTCCATATGTACCCATTGTATGTACAGTTACCCATTCCCATCCCCTACTCGTCATATCATATTTTGACACTTTGTCAGGGGTCAGGTTTAAATATGGAGTTGGACAAAGTACCATATGAGTGAGTGAAGAGAAAGAGCTGCCATATCATGTTATGTCATGTTTTAATTGATGCAAAAATAGAGGGAGAGCACGATAAAATGCAACAAATAATTGTAATGCCTTCAAACTTTTGGGAAAATAAACAAAGTGAAACCTTAGTTTTTTTTATTATTATTATTATTATTTTTATCATAGACAATTCTTTGTTCATTTTCCTGAACACAAAGTAGAAAAATAGCTGTTTGAAGGCATTCATACAATCCTTTTTTGGATTATTCACTGGTTTCCTTGCTATTGGATTTCAGCCTCCCTGTTTCTGTGCGTCATGTTTTAATTGTTGCCATTTTGGCCATCGGTTGTCAATGTTCTGAGTTGATTGTTTATTTCATGGCATGGAAGTTTCTGTAACGTCGACAGTATATACTATAGTATTAGTTACAGTATTATATCGTCACTGTCGGGGTGTGACACCCCTGCCAGTGGTTCCCAAACGTTGCTTCGAGCCGCGTTTCTGAGCTTGAAGAGCGGCTATTTTCACTAGTTCTTAAACTAGTGAAATTTTTCTAATTTCAATAAAGCAAAAGCAAAGGGACCCATAAAAATGTGTTCGCAACAAAGTTTGGGAACCAGTGATCTATCCATAGTCATCTATACAGTAATAAGTACCATAGTCATCTATTCTATACCATAGTCATCCATAGTCATTATTCCATAGTAAGTACCATATCCACAGTCAGTATTGTCATCTATTCTATGCCATAGTCATCCGTAGTCAGTGCTTACCTGTCTTCTATGGCAGTGGTTCTCAAACCTTTCAGGCCGCGACCCCCAACATAATCATATTTTAACTGGGGACCCCCCACCCTGACCTGAGCACTAAGAGTTGAGGCATTACATTTTGTCTAACACAGTTGCGAGGCGGTGTGAGCATGTAGATCAGCTATTTTCACAATTTCGGCCTCTAATATTTGACAGTTTGGTCAATGTTTAATTTGTCATTTTAGAGGTATTAAAAAGTCCTTAAATTGTCACTTTAGAGACGTGCAGATACCCTCTATACTAGGGATGGTCCGATCAGGTTTTTTGGAACCGATCAGCGAGCACCGATCACAAAAGTTTGATCACCCGATACCGATCAATCACCGATCCGATCAAGTTATTATTTATATTTTCTAAATGTTAATGTTTTAACTTTAATTCATTCATTCACTCATAAATTAATTTATATATTTGCCTTATAGTTATTTACCAGCATTACTATGTATTTATTATCATAGCAGTAACTAATTATTCCTTCAGCACTGTGGAAATCAATATCCCAAAATGGCCTCAAGTGGGCATACTGAACGGCTGGTTGATCGGATGCACCGATCGGATCGGTGAATTTACCTTTTGATCTAAACCACCGATTATCGCCGATCACGCTTTGATCGGCCTGATCCGATCCATTGCCGATTGATCGGTAACATCTCTACTCTATACACTTAAACTTTGTGTCGGTTTGTTTACTGTTGAGTGAGAAAACAATGTTGTACATTAAGTTAATCATGATCTGAGGACCCCCCAAAATGATTTGTGGACCCCCCTGGGGGTCCCGACCCACAGGTTGAGAACCGCTGTTCTATGGTGCGCATGTATGACTATAAACTTCAAACAAAGCACTGTCAAAGAAACTCACCGGGACACAGCTTGAGAATGAATTGAAAACAATTTGTTTTATTAGCTGTTTTTTTTTTTTTTTTTTTTTAATCTTTTCAATCATTTCATCTGTAGTGTGGCGTCGCTTGCAAAAAAAAAAGAAGAAAAAAAAAAGAAAAGACAGGAGGGGAGAGAGAAGAATCGATATCATCGCTGTATCCAGTCCAGAAGTTAAAAACCACACTTCATCCCGGGTTTCACCCACTTTCAATGGGGTTTCACCTCCTTTCAATGGGGTTTCAACCCCTTTCAATGGGGTTCCAACCCCTTTCAATGGGGTTTCAATGGGGTTTCACCCCCTTTCAATCCCGCTCCGCCGCCGAAGGAAAAACAGTCTGTATTCACACGTCTTACGAATCATCTTCATGTTGTCCCCCCCCCCCCAAAAAAAAAAAACTCATTCTCCGATAACCACTCGCTCCCCTCCTCCTCCGTTTACCACTTACAAACCCTGTATGCTCGGGGCCTCTCCTGGTTTTCGCTACGGCGCTTAAAGTAATCTTCGGCGGAAGAACAGCCGTTGGGGACAATCGGCTGTTTTCCACCAAATGTTTGTTTGCCCCCGGCCCACACCCCCAGGGAGAAAAAAAGGAAATGCTTTTTAAAGAGGTGGTGCCATAGGATTGTATCGTTTCAGTTTTGTATGTGTCTATGGAGTTAATCTAAAGGCTGAAGAACAGCCAAAAGGGCATGCACATCCAAGACCATATGGATGAGGACTAATCAAAAGTATACAGGTAAGAAATAAAAGTCTGCGCACCAATTTAATGCTCCCAAGTTTGAAATGTACAGTGGTGGTAAAAGTATCAATACTGCAATGTAGAGTTACAAGTAAATGTCCATCATTAAAAATGTACTTGAGTACAAAAGTATTAGCATCAAAATGTACTTAAAGTACCAAAAGTAAAAGTACAAGATGTTTGAAATTAGCAGATCTACAAGCTCACAATGCATTGTGATGTGTTGTGAGCTTGTAGATCGGCCATTTTCAAATAGCCACGGTATAAGATATGGCTAAAGTGGTTTA
>NC_137813.1:65594307-65664307 GCF_963921795.1 Nannobrachium achirus
ATATGGCTAAAGTAAAGTGGTTTAATTGTTTTATAATATTGTAATTTATATCTGCAAAGTAGTAACTGAAGTTTTCAAATAAATGTAGTGGAGTATAAGTACAATATTTGCCTCTGAGATGAGTAGAAGTGAAAAACACTGAGTAAATGACATCGTAAAATCAACCCATCCCCTTTTTACCATACACCCAACACTATGGGTGTGGCTAACTTCAGCTGGGACAACCAGTCATACTTAAAGGGGTACTGTCACCTAAAGGGGTACTAAATATTAAAATATGAGTAATATAATATTTGTATGATGTCATTGTGGGAATGCACAATTATAAGCCAATCAAATGAATTGACTGTAGCCTATTTAGACTACTTACTGTACTGGTCAGCTGTTGTTGGGGAGCGAGGGACAGATTACACTGTGACATGAGTTTCAGACTGTTTCAGACCATTTTCAGAGAGACCACGTGACCTACTGTATCATACTATTAGAATTTCGGGACGTGCCAGCAGGCCTATAACGAACTGGTGGGTGTGGCCACATAAAAACATAATTTTAACACTCTCTGTACACTTTTTTGGAAAAAAATCTTCCTCCTAATATAATCATAAATACCTGATCGTCATGTTTTAGGGGGGAAAAGAAATCATGGCACCGCATCTTTAATGTCGATGTGTGTGGAGGCAGGGGGGGAATGTGATGAGCATGGGTGTGACGTTTAGGGAGGGTGAGGGCCGTTATTCCCGGTAGGATTCCAAAAAAAACATTAAAAGGGGGTCCTCGGAGACCCCGCGAAGAAGGTTCTCCATTAGTGGTTGCGTTTCCCCTCCTACCAGGAGAGGCTCATCAGTTCCCGGCCGGGTGGAAGGACAGCTGCTGCCCGGGGTGAGTCTGCATCTGGAGAGCTGGAAGAACAGTAGAACACAACCCCTTTATACCTTTGACGCATTTAGACCTGGGTATTATTTTATGCTTTAACTATTGAAAAATAGCAGATCTACAAGCTCGCAGCGCGGCGCCGAGTGCCGCGCTGCGAGCTTGTAGCTCTGCTATTTTTGAAAAAAATTCTATAAGTGTCAACTTCTATAAGTGACAACTCCCGAACGGCCGGTTCATTCCTGGCCGGTCCAGGCCGGCCATTAGGAAAAAAATACAAATAAAATGTCGGCCTTCGTTCCATTTTGGGGGCTGGGCGGCCAACAAAGTCACTGTCGGGCAGAAACCTTGTATCTCCAAGTTTCAAATTTGTAAATGTTTTCGCAAAGTAAAGCCCTGCTCCATCATACATTTTTTTATTGGAAAAAAATACGTTTCTATGTCAGTGGACCCCCCCAGAAGCAAAATTTGAGTTACAAACGTTCGCTTTAAAACACATATATTCAAAGATTTGCTCCCATTTTCACGACTTTTACAAAAATAGCAGATCTACAAGCTCGGGTCTTAATTATTCTATACTTTAGCTATTGACAAATAGCAGATCTACAAGCTCACAGCGCGGCACCGAGTGCCGCGCTGCGAGCTTGTAGATCTGCTATTTTTGAAAAGTCGTGAAAACGTGCACATCTTTGAATATATGTATTTTTTTTAAGTGCACGTTTGTAACTCAAATGTTGCTTCGGGGGGGGGGGGGGGGGGGGGAACTAAATATTTTCAGATGGGGGTCCGTGGCCAAATGCATATCATTTTGGGGGTCCTTCACATTAAACAGTTTGAGCATCACTGACATGGAAACATAGGATTTGAAATATTCAAAGACTTAATGTTCACGATTTTTCTAAAAAAGCAGATCTACAAGCTCGCACTCACTGTGAGCTTGTAGATCTGCTATTTTTCAATAGTTAAAGTACCCAGGGCCCAGAATTTGGTGCGACACCCCTGCGTGTGTGCGTGCATGCGTGTGCGTGCTTGTGTGTACCTTGTGGGTGTCCTATGTAGTAGTGTTGGTGCGTGGCCTGCTGTGGCGGGGGGCCGTGCTGCGGCGCGTTGGCGCCGCCCTGCTGGGGGGCGGCGGCATAGTGGAGCATGACTTGAGGGTGTGGGGGTCCGTGGGGGCCGGCAGAGTGGTGGTGGGGGCCCGACATCCCCCCCGCTACGTGGGCCTAGAGGGAGGGGGAGGAAGAGGAGGGGACAGTCACCATCATGACATTAATACTGAAGCAATATTACACGAGAGGGTGTGCTATACAAGCCCCCGGAACCCTGGGGTCGCCCTGAAACAAAATGGACATGGTGGCCGTTTGAGGTACTGCAGTTGGGGCTTCTATTTACAAACCTCATGAACGCGCGTCTAGGCTTCTTTGTATTGACGTGCGTTCATACCGGAAGTGCTCGTTCATGAATTAGAGCCCCAACGCGTCTGTGAACAAAAAAAATTTGACGCAAAATGCGTCACAGAAGCCAAATAGAAGCCCCACTACGTCACGTTTCAGAGGCGTCTCAAACGCGGAAGTACGCTTCATGCGCTGGGTGAGCAACTCAATGCAAGTGAACGGGCGGGGATATCCGGTGTCCTCTCTATTCTTATTATAACTCTATGGTGCTATATCGTCAGATATCATCATGTAGGACAGGGGCCAATACTGATACATTCACAAATTGGTACCACCCAAGGTGACCGTACGTTTTTTACATTTTTATCTTCCTACATGTCTCTAGTTTACATTTTGGTATGATAACCCTTTCTGAGAAGTAGCTTAAGGCCACATTCTCATAATATAATTCGGTTTAGTCGTGCGAATGGGAGTGGTGAAGTTGCCACATTCTTGCATATTTAATTGATACGTTTGCACTCACATTGCACTTTGTCATCCGAAACAATTGCCTCCTCCATCTCCCTATGTTTAGTAATTCTTCAAGTTCAACTCACAATGTAACCGCAGGAGTCAGGACCCCCACAAAATTGCCGCACAGGCGTGATCCTATTTATCTGCGGTCGGAAACGGGCGATCAAAAAATAAAACCAGTGGCGGACGGAGGGACTCGCAAAATCTACCAGCAATAAACCAGACAGCAAATACTTTAGCAAGATATGAATATCTACGAAGAGGAGAACGTCAACGTCTGTCTCTCTCTCTCTCTCTCTCTTTCTCTCTCTCTCTCTCTGCCCCTCGTCTTGCCCTCCCTGGCTCCCTCTCTCTCTGCGCTCCGCGCGTAAAGCGTCTCCATTTGGACATGATTTGGCACAGAGAGCGAGAGAGAGAGAGAGAGAGGGCGCGCGCATGAGCAAGGGTGAGAGACCCACACATCGGCCTATATTTTATTAGGCCTATAGCCTATCACATACAATAATAATTATAATAATACACTATGCGCTATCGATGGAGCGGTGATCAGAAATTAAATCAATGAGGGGAGGGGGCGGCCAGCATGGACCTTAATGGTCAGAAATCTAATGAGAGCGGACGGTCTGGAGGGGGATTTAACCTTTTATAAATAACTATGGATTTAACCCGCACATGGCTCTATATACCACAATGTTTCATTGCCTGTATTTGAGACGGCTGGATTCACACCAACAGTGAAGCGTTTGCTGTAGCGAATCGAAACCACCGTTTTTTTTGTGGATTTGCATTTGTTTCTTTGATTCGAAAAAGAATACGGATGCGTCATCCGTATTCTTTTTCGAATACATGTTGTGTATTTTCCTACAATACGTTACAGGATTCGTTTTAATCACAATAAAACGTGCCTGTGTGAATGCCGCCTAATTGATGTTATCACCCAGAGACGTGCTGGCCATTGGGAAAAGCGGGACAACTCCCGAACGGCCGGTTCATTCCTGGCCGGTCCAGGCCGGCCATTAGGAAAAAAATACAAATAAAATGTCGGCCTTCGTTCCATTTTGGAGGCTGGGTGGCCAACAAAGTCACTGTCGGGCAGAAACCTTGTATCGCCAAGTTTCAAATTTGTAAACTTTCCCGTAATTTATGAAATTAATTATAATTTTTTAAAAAATACAGTCGCCGGTCGTGCTCTGTCTCTTTAAGAGAGCTCCTGAGACGTGATCGCGTCAGAGGCGTGATGACGTCATCTGCTAGGGAGCAACTGGGGTCCACGGGCGGCCATTACGTGCCCTTGTATTGTGTATGCAGCCAGTTGGCCAGCACGTCTCCTCATCATTTTCGATCAGACGACAGACGAAATCAAGGCTTCACCCTCCCTACGAGGACGTAATGTACTTTCGAGCGCTGTTTTTTCTCGCGGATTACCCCATCTTGCTCCATGCAAAATGAACGGAGGATAACAGCCTTCAGCAGCATATAAGTAGGTGGCCGACCAAAAAATGTTCTTCGCGCACGTTTTGCTGGCTTGCACTGAGCGACCCCAGCGCGTTGTTTATCATTTGGTGCATTGCTTTTTTAAAACATGTTTATAAATAAATAGCAGATTGCACGGCAGTACCTCTGCACCCCTGTTTTTAAGGGGCCCCTTTTGGCTGGCTTAAAATGATAAATACAAAACAAACAGTTTTGGACATATAAGGTTTCCACCCGACAATGACAAAATTTTACTCATGTAATTGGCCCACTGGCTTGTCACTTGTCATGATCTGAAATGGCAAATCTTTGAGTAGCAGCAGCGCTATGGAGAGAGATCTCTCTCTATAGCGCTGCTGCTGCTGCTACTCGCAATGAGGGCCTCTCCAACTCGTTTTTCCCGGGCTGAATCAGGGGCCCAGCACGTCCCTGTTATCACCCGCTAGAGTCGGTGTCCCATTAACTTTACTATTCAGGGAAACAAAACTAAATATTAATCTGCTTTAAGTAACATATGAGGGGTCAAACTAGGGGTTTTTCATGATTCTGAATCCATTGCAAGCATCTGTTTTGCACAAAAGATTCTCTGCACGTCCCTGGTCGTACCTGTGTGAGCTGTCCGATGGAGGGGAAGCCGTGGGCCATGTGCTGGTGCGTCTGCAGGCTGTAGCCCTGCATGGGGTAGGAGGCCTGGGGGGAGCTGTGGCCCGGGGGTAGGCTGGGAGGGGTGGAGCCAGACAGACCACCAGAGTGGTACATGGACTGAGGCTGGGGACCCCCCTGAGCCGCCTGGGAGAGACACACACACACACACACACACACATTTGAAATGCTTATTTATGACCACATAAACAGAAGTACAAGGGTGCCTCATACAAAGGTCATAAACAATGACAGTGCAATCAAATAATATGAAAGAACAGCCTGTTACAAAGAGCCTAAACGGCAGAGCATTGTTACATACAGTACTTATCAGACAACGGACATAAATCATGGGTAAAGGAAGCAAAGCCTCCTCCAAATTGAGCGGCTTCCTCCTTTTGGAGAGGCCTGCCATTTTAAAGCTCCTCACAACCAACTTGTGCACATGCCCTAGGCTGATAAAGATCAAAACTAAACGTTAAAGTTTACATCTGTAGCCTAGCTATGAGATGGTCTGCTCTAACTGTTGATATTTCAGCACTTTGGTTAAAAAGGCTTCTTCCAAGCTGTAATCAAAAGTGCAGCCAACCCCGAGAATAAAAACCTCCCTAATGCCTCATTCACACTACAGATATATAGTTGAATGTTTTGCTTGGTAATTCAATGTAATCTCAATGGAAACCAGCTTTAAAGGCTGGATTCCAAGGACAGCCGACATGCCCAGCCTTTAAAGCTGGTTTCCATTGAGATTACATTGAATTACCAAGCAAAACGTTCAACTATATATCTGTAGTGTGAATGGGGCATTAGGGTTTCATTTACAACAAAGAGCTGTAATATTTGAGAACACACGCACACACACACGCACGCACGCACGCACGCACGCACGCACGCACGCACGCACGCACACACGCACACACACACACACACACACACACACACACACACACACACACACACACACACACCAGTGTTGTTTTTGACAGCAGATTTAGATTTAGTTTTAGTCATTTAGTCTTTTGAATAAAATGTAATTTAGTTTCAGTCATATTTAGTCAACTGAAAAGTTTTAGTTTCAGTGTAATTTTAGGCAACTAAATCTACAGTTGATTTAGTCAACTGAACTGTATTTTGGCAGGTCTTGATGGCATCGTAATGACTGTGTCATGTTTCACATTACATCAATCATCTGGGGACACCCCAAAATAATTTGGGGACCCCCCTGGGGGTTCCAACCCACAGGTTGAGAACCACTGGTCTAGAACGCTGGTTCCCAAACACTGGGTTGCGACCCATTTTTTGGCCACGGACCAATTTGTACGGGTCACGGCTCGAGTAAAAATCGCATTTTCGTCTCCTACAAAATCAAAAAATCAAAAATCAAATCAAAAAATCAAAAGATGGAAAACCATTTGAAATATATCATTTTATTTTTGAGTGGTGGTCTCACCGCCACTCCTGTAATCAGGTTTCACAATGCCGTGTCTGTATGTATGTCTGTCTGTCGCCTGGCATACCTCTCCTGACCACACACGTTAAAGGAGGGGCGCTATTGAGCAGGCAGACTCAACACTCTCTCTCTCTCTCAACACACACACACACACACACACACACACACACACACACACACACACACACACACACACACACACACACACACACACACACACACACACACACACACACACACACACACACACACACACACACACTGTAGACACACACGACTATTTTTATTTGACCACCACTCAGTTCACAAGGTGTGATTTTTTTAGAAATTGAAGACGTTGATACATTTTCAAACTAAATAGCAAACACATCCAAGAAATTCCATAAATAAAATATACTAATAATTAAGAAGTAGTGAAAATAGACAATTTCACAAGCTTGTAGATCTGCTATTTTCACTGGATTGTGTCCCAGGGGCGAATGTCTAATTACTCTTTTGGGTCACGGGCTAAAACGTTTGGGAACCACTGGTCTAGAACAGGGGTCTTCAACATGGGGTCCAGTACCCCTAGGGGGTCCTCAGAGTTACAGGGGGTCCTCCAAATCCTTGAGTGATAAAAAGTTGTTTTCTCCTTTTTTTATATTAACCACTTGAACCCTAGTATCCATATTCTGAGAACTTTAGCCAAAAATAGCAGATCTACAAGCTCACAACGCCTCGCGCTGCGAGGCGTTGTGAGCTTGCAGATGGGCTATTTTCGGCAAAGAGGTTTGGTGTAGAGGGGAAAAAGAGCAGACTAAGTACAGAGTGAAAGGTCAAGTTTATTAAGTATTGGCGCCACAAGTGGTTAAATATCTGAAAACACAAATTGACATGAATCCAAAATACACTGATGATTGTGCCGTCAAACGATTAAACTATATGGAATCTATGGGTTGTGGGTGGTCCCTGCTTCATCTCTCTCTCGACTAAGGGGTCCTTGGCCTGAAAATGTTGAAGACCCCTGGTCTAGAAGACATTAAATTGACCCCCCCCCCCCCCCCCCATCCACTCACCTGCGTGTGTCCTGGACTGGGAGCAGTGTGCTGGGGTTGGCTACCCGTGGGCGTGCTGGAGGGCTGAGGGTGGTGCATGGACCCCGAGTGGTGGGAGAAGGCATGGGGGGCTGAGAGAGAGAGAGAGAGAGAGAGAGAGAGAGAGAGAGAGAGAGAGAGAGAGAGAGAGAGAGAGAGAGCAAATCCTATCATTAAAAAGCCCTCAAAAGCCAAGAGATGAACATAGAGAAGAGTCCCCTCTGTCAACTGGTCCTGATCAGTGGTGTGAATTAACAAAGTAGGTCACGTGGTCTATTTGAAAACACTTTGAATCAAAATTTCCCATCGCCCGCAGTGTAGCCCCGCAGTGTAGTCCACTGCCCGCCTACCAATACCAGCCGGGGAGCTTATTGAATCCGTAGGAGGAGACGTGCGCGGGGAGGAGGAGGAGAAAGAAGACAGACAGCCTCTTTACTAGTCTGGAGAAATGCAGATAAACACAGCGTTTCCATTTCATCAATTTATATATCCTTCTTCAAATCACTTACTTAGCCCAACATCGTTCCTTATATTGAAACTATTAACGTTATGGAGAACGCATTCTAACGCGATTAACCAGAGCTCTCAGCTGTGTGTGTGTGTGTGTGTGTGTGTGTGTGTGTGTGTGTGTGTGTGTGTGTGTGTGTGTGTGTGTGTGTGTGTGTGTGCGTGTGTGTGTGTGTCTGTCTTTCTGTGTGGCGCCGTGCGAGGCGACTCAACGAGCGTGTGAGGACAGCTAGCGGGGGCTACGGGCAGCGGGGGAAAATGTGGCAAGCTCCCCTCATTTAGAGCTCCCGGCGAGAGGCAACATCCCCTCTCGGTGAATTTTAGCGAATCCGCCAATTCAACAATTAAACATAAACAAGCATATTCACATGAACAATGGCGAAGTAACAACCAGATTACCAGAGTATTAACCAGAGTATTTCCAATTTCCAATACTTTTACTTCTACTCCACTACATCTCAGATACAGATATCGTACTTTTACTCCACTTGGATAATTTTGAGTGCAACCGTGTATCTGGCACTGTCATGTGGTCAAGGAGTGGTGGAGACAGAGCTCCACTTCTTGACTGCATGTGACAAATACTAACACATCAGAGAGGAATACTACACACTAAACTCACTCAAATAACAAAATATGTAGCAGCCTGTCACAAAATGACGGACAATGGTTGAACACTATAAGCGATGAACACAACGAATAGACTAATGTGATTTAGAATATTTCTCTGTCTTGTTTATATTGTTTGTTCTGATTCTGAATATGTATTATTTATATTATTATTTTGTATCATACTGTATGTAATGCTTTGGCAATGTAAAGGGGAACACACATCGGACGCGGAAGCGGCGCGTCAAAACATACGGCCCCATTATTTTCAATGAACTAACCCACACCGGCGGCTTCAGACGAGCGCAGCCGCGGGTCTGCCGCCTCGCCTGCCGCGCCGATACGCTGCTGTTCTATTTTGCTGTTCTACTCCCATGGTTCTCCCCACCGGGGGAAATGGATGTGCTGTGTGGCAGTGTGCCGCATCCAGTTGGGGTTACCGCGCGGCCACTTCACGTGCGCTGATAACGCGACACTGCGCAGCCGCCCGCGTCCAGTGTGTGCTCCCCTTCAGAATGCTTTGTGTGTTGTCCCCTTCAGAATGCTTGTCATGCCAATAAAGCATATTTGAATTTGAATTTGAGAGAGAGAGAATGAGATTTATTTTCCTAACACGTTCACGATTGTGTCCACAGAGGCACGGTCGCGCTCGCTCTTGTGTGCCCTCGAAAATGCATTTAAACACTGAAAAGCGCTGGGACTGGCTACAGAAATAATTAACTGATACCTGCCAATAAATGTGTGAATAAGGTTGAGAATGGCTGTCCTAAACGTCGCCTTCTAGAACAGTGGTTCTCAAACTTTTCAGGCAGCGAACCCCAAAATAGAAATCTTTTAACATTACATTTTGTATAACACGGTTCTATTGTGAAAATAGCCGTTGCGAGGCGTTGTGAGCATGTAGATCTGCTATTTTCACAATTTATGCCTTTAATATTTGACAATTTGGCCAATGTTTAATTTGTCATTTTAGAGGTATTAAAAAGTCCTTACATTTTACTTTAGAAATGTGCATATACCTTCTATACACTTCAACTTATGTCGTTTACTGTTGAGAGAGAAAAGAATGTTGCACATTAAGTTAATCATCTGGGGACCCCCCAAAAATAATTTGTAGGGGAGGGTGTATCACTTTTGCTGGACCCCCCTGGGGGTCCCGACCCACAGGTTGAGAACCATTTATTCTATAAGTGGACCCCTCTCTCCCTGCTTACCATACATGGCCTGCTGTGGTCCTTGGGGCCCCTCGGCGGGCTGTCCGGGGTACTGTGGGGGCCCGGGGGGCCCCTGCATGGCCTGGGGGGACGTCAGCATCCTGGCTCCCCCCTGCAGCATGGAGTACATGGGCTGCAAACACACAAACACACAAACACACAAACAAAAATTAATGTTAAAGGTCTTATGACATACAGCTGTATATACTGTATATATTTTTTTTGTTTCCTGACCTAAATTACACCAAAAAAACTGAACTTTCAACCAGTGTTGTAAAGTAACTAAGTACATTTACTTAAGTAATGTACCAAAGTACAGTTTTGAGGTATTTGTACTTTACTTGAGCATTTCCAGTTTTCAGTACTTTTACTTCTACTCCACTACATCTCAGAGGCAAACATTGTACTTTTACTCCACTACATTCATTTGAAAACTTTAGTTACTAGTTACTTTGCAGATATAAATTATAATATTATAAAACATACTTTACCCCTAATTTATTCCTTGGCTATTTGAAAATAGCCGATCTACAAGCTCAATCGGCTATTTTCAAACATTTTGTACTTTTACTTTTGGTACTTTAAATACATTTTTATGACAACACTTTCATACTTTTACTCAAGTACATGTTGAATTCTGGACTTCTACTCGTAACGGAGTACATATATAGCGCAGTTTTGATACTTTTACTTAAGCACAACACAGGAGTACTTTTTCCGCCTCTGCTTCAAGTAAACAACGTGAGTACTTTTTCCACCACAGCCTACCTGTCCATGGTAGTGTGTTGGCATGGCCTGCAGCAGCTGTCCGTACTGCAGGTAGGGCTGGTAGGGGGAGGCCACCAGCGGAGCCCCCGCCGCCGTGGCCGCCGCCTGCATCATGGAGGCCTGCGTCTGGGAGGCGTGGTGGTCCGCGCGGGGCGGGCCCATCACCACTGGACCTGGGTGAGGAGGAGGTGGGGTTTTAGGAAAGACATAGGTGGTGGCAAAACCATAAAATAAGAGACAACTAACTCATTTAGGCTTAGAATTATTGAATGCTTTAACTATTGAAAAATAGCAGATATACAAGCTCACAGCGCGGCACCGAGTGCCGTGCTGCGAGCTTGTAGATCTGCTATTTTTGAAAAAGTCGTGAAAATGTGTGCAAATCGTTGAATAGATGTATTTTCAAAGCGAACGTTTGTAACTCAAATCTTGCTTCTGGGTGGTCCCTGGAAGTAAATATTTTGAGATGGGGGTCCGTGGCCAAATAAATATCATTTTGGGGGTCCTTGACATGAAAAGGTTTGAGAACCACTGACATAGTAGTCTCTCAAGAACAGACTAACTGAGCCCCATTTAAGAGAAAAGGACCTTTTCTTTGACGATGGCTGGCCAGATTGCTGACATAGAAACATAGGGTCTTCAAAAAACTTTAGAAGGATTCAAAAGACACTTATAGAATCGGGTCAAAATTCCAATTTTCACGATTTTTCAAAAATAGCAGATATACAAGCTCACAGCGCGGCACTCTTCAATAGTTAAAGCATAAAATAATGATACACAATAATGTGTATCCATTCTACCATTCTGACGGAATGAAGGAGCTATAGTCAACTTTTTCATTTTGGCCGTTGTCAGGCTGACTTTGTTTACATCCCTCTTCTATTCTTTTATATGGAATCCATATAAAAGAAACACATATGAAGCTTAATTTCTTTTATAAAATATTTTCAAAACATTATTTTATTTTTTCAATAAAAAAGTTGACTATTAGCTCCTTTAACTATTGAAAAATAGCAGATATACAAGCTCAGCGCGGCACTGAGTGCTGCGCTGTGAGCTTGTAGATCTGCTATTTTGAAAGATCTACTATTTTTTTAAATATTGACCCAATTCTATAAATGTCTTCTAAATCTTTTTATTTTCCTTTATTTTTTTTTCTATCATCAGTAGTTCTCAAAACGTTTCATGTCAAGGACCCCCAAAATTATAGGTATTTGGCCGTGGACCCCCATCACAAAAAACGTTGTTCCAGGGACCCCCAGAAGCAAATATTTGAGTTACAAAGGTTTGTGTTGAAAACGATATATTCAAAGATTTTCACACATTTTCACGATTTAAAAAAATAGCAGATCTACAAGCCCATAGAGCTCGCAGCTATGAGCTTGTAGATCTGCTATTTTTGACCAGCTAAAGTAACACATCCACTGCTACGCCCCCCGTTGTCACGTCCAGGGACGTGTTAACTGGTTACCATGGTAACCTATAAAACCGATAACGTGGTTGATACATGAATGGTTGCATTACACAATCACACACTTATCTAAATGATAACACAGGTCACATGTAGATGGACGGGCATCCGTTGCGATGACATCAGATAAAAAAAACAAAAAACTATTCAGAGTTGGGGACGATATTCATAAAACAACTGAATTTGAGGGTGTGGCAATTGCCATTCACTGATGACCCAGTTCTCAGTGGTTCTCAAACTTGGGGTTGGGGGTCCCTAACTTATTTTGTGGGGTCCCCAGATGATTCGCTTAAAGTCAATTTTTTTCCTCACTCAACGGTAAATAATCCAACATACAGTATAAGTGTGTTCAGGGTATCTGCACATTTATAAAGTAACAATTTATGGACTTTCAAGACCGTTTTAATACCAAACTGTCAAATATTAAGTAAGCAAGAGGTGAACATTGTGAAAATAGCCGCACTACATGCTCACAACGCCTTGCACAGCAAGGCGTTGTGAGCATGTAGATCTGCTATTTTCACAATATTTATCTGCGGAACCGAGTCACATTAAATGTAATACCTACAATTCCAAGTGCTTGTCAGGGTGGGGGTCCCCAGTTCAAATATGTTTATTTTGGGGGTCACAGTCTAAAAAAGTTTGAGAACCCCTGGCTTAGTATAATAACACGGAGGGTTCCCAAAGGGTTCCCAGTTCGATCCCGGGCTCCCCCAGAGTTAGTGTTGAAGAGTTCTTGAGCAAGACTCTGAACCCCTAGTTGCTCCAGGTGAGCAGGTTGGTGCCTTGCATGGTTTCCTCTGCCATCGGTGTATGAATGTGTGTGAATGGGTGAATGTAATGGACAACCTATATGAAGCACCTTGGATAAAGGCTCCATGATGTGGTTGTGTTTGTGTGTGTGTGTGTGTGTGTGTGTGTGTGTGTGTGTGTGTGTGTGTGTGTGTGTGTGTGTGTGTGTGTGTGTGTGTGTGTGTGTGTGTGTGTGTGTGTGTGTGCGTGTACCTTTAGCTCTGGGGTATTTGCTCTGGGCGACTGTGGACATGTACTGGTACATCTGAGGAGCCTGGGAAGACAACATGACAATGACGCCCATGTTAACAACTGCATTATCCATCACTGCTCATATTTACTTTAATGCATGTAATCACGGGTAGCGGATCGCACCACGGATCTGATTAATGACGGGGCGGGGCAGGCGTTGTCAAAATCGGACCTGTGGTCTGTTTGCAATGAATCAAATATTAGATACATCAGCATATAACAATTGATGAAATAGATTTTTAGATGGATTCTGTTACTATTGGGTATGATAAACAACATACTAAAAGTTTGGGGAAAAATATATATAATTTCTTTCCCTAAACAACATTTCCAAGATGGCTTCCAAGATGGGACTGAGATACTAGGGCCCAAGGTGGAGGGGCCTTCATTATTTTATACTTTAGCTATTGAAAAATAGCAGATATACAAGCTCACTGTGAGCTTGTAGATCTGCTATTTTTGAAAAGTCAAAAGTGAAAAAATGTGTGCAAATCTTGAATATATGTATTTTTAAGGGAACATTTGTAACTCAAATTTTGCCTCTGGGGGGGTCCCTGGAACTAAATATTTTGAGATGGGGGTCTGTCGCCAAATACGTATCATTTTGGGTGTCCTTCACATTAAAAAGTTTGAGCACCACTGACATAGAAACATAGGTTTCTCAAAAAAAACCTTAGAAGGATTTGAAATATTCAAAGACAAAGGCACACATTTTCAAGATTTTTCAAAAATAGCAGATCTACAAGCTCGCAGCACTGGGAGCTTGTAGATCTGCTATTTCTCAATAGTTAAAGCACAATATGTGAGTGAATCCTTGTGCCCTGGGCCCAGAATTTGGTGCGACGCAGTGGCGTCAGTTCAGAAAAGGCTAAGGTATGGCAACATGACTGGTGTCTTGCACGCCAATGTTGCCATACCTTAGCAACAGTCATGATTTCTATGGTTTCTTGGGCTGGATATGGCAGCCTGGAACGGTTCAAGTGCAGCTAAACTTGGCATGTTTAGTAAACGTACCACACATTTAACAATAATGCATTGCACCTGTGCAGAGAATACAAGTGTGGAGAATATAATTATGATACCTTGTTAAAGTGACCATTTTGTTACATTTTGCATTTGTAGATAGACAAAGAGACATTCATGGATTTATATTTAAAAGTAAAAGTAACTTTTATTTCCCCCCCTTTGGCCCAGGGTATGGCAGCTGCATACCCCTGCCATACCCAATTGACGCACGCCCCTGGTGCGACGCCCCTGGGTGTGGTACTATACCTGGACGGCGTGCCCTTGTATGGAGTTGGGGAAGACGTAGGACAGGTAGGGCCCGGGCGGCGAGCTGTAGATGGCCCCTCCCCCAGGCTGGCCCCCGCCGGGCCCCTGGCCCCCGCCCGCCACCCCCTGCAGCTGGTGGGGAGCAGGAAGGGGGGGCAGCGCCACCGACGGGCTGGGTGGCGCGGCCCGCGGGGGGGTGGGCGTCTGAGCGGGCTTCTGAAAAAAAGCAGTGGTTGCCAAACTTTTCCCAACATTTTTTGAGTGAAACATTTTCTTTCTTTCTTTTGTTTTTGTCTTTTTTTCTGTTGTCTTGCAGCATATTATTATAAAGTTTTGTCCATGCATTGAATACCATGGACTTCCAACGTAAAAAAAGATCATAAAAGGTCTTATTTGGGATGTTCTTTTAGGCAGGGTGTTTAACTGGACTTGTACTGTACTACATTTCAATTGTATATTGACTATACTTGTACTGTTCTCCATTTGTGTCTAATAAAATATTCAATCAATGAATCAATAAAAGTTTTTTTTTTAATATATTAACTCTCCTACTGCCAGATTATTTATTTATTTATTGGGTCTGGTGCCATCAAAAAGCGGCTTACCTTTGCGACGTTATAGTAGATAGATAGACATTTATTTATTTTTTTATTTTTTTATTTTTTTATTGTGCAATAGTGCACTTTGGTCTGCCAGGCAGCAGAGGGCGGCGTCATGCGAGAATGAATGTGAATTTGCCTGTTATGTGTTGCCGTACATTCAGACCAGTCACTGGCCACAGAGCCTCACAGCCAGAGGAAATCAACAAGGAAGTGAATTGGTCTCCGTTGATGTTAACGCATAATGGATTTTTTACACCATCACCGCGGAAAATGTGTTTACAGTACACGGCGGCGCGACCCCTCATCAGCTTAAGGACATCAACAAGGTAAACGAACGAACGCGAACGAGCGCCGTATTGGCGCGGAGGTCTCTTGAGAATTGGGGCGAACAGGAACGTCCAAAGCAGTATAAGAGTTAAAGTGTTATTTTAACTGAAGTTTTTTAAAATATTAAAAATCATTTTTTAAGGATTGTGAAGGATAGGCAAAAAAGCATTGCGCTTCCGCCTATTTCTTTTTTTGGTCATGATTTGCATTTTGTATGTTTTCATTTGTTGTTAAAGAGGACCACAAATAAAATCATCAATTCATTCATTCATTTTTTAGCTCGAGACCTAAGAGAGATTGGCCGAGTTTCCAAAAGTGATTTTTAGCCCATCGTAGCTCACGCGTGGTCGTAGAGACCAAGCCCCGACCGTCATGTTCCCGTGTTTACATGGGTTTGGGCAGAGCGACTTATTTACCCCCCTACAACAACACCATCATTCAGATTTCACAAAGTGCTTAATAAAGTCTCGCACCTATCTAAATATAAATACGGTACAGCATTCTGTAATTACCTGTATCCTCTGTGTTCTTTAATAAGAAGCCTTTTTATCCGATCGCTTTCTGTTTTCCCATGTATTTCCTGGCATTCCCCATGCGCACCAACCCCATTGAGATAAACAGACAGCGATCGGATAAAAAGGCTTCTTATTAAACAAAACGGAGGATACAGTTAATTATAGAAAGCCGTGCCGTATTTAGACAGGAGTGAGACTTCATCAAACACTTTGTTTGTGAAATAATGATGGTGTAGTTGTAGGGGGCTAAATAAGTCGCTCTGCCCAAACCCATGTAAACACAGGAACATGACGATCTGGGCTTGTTCTCTACGACCATGGGTGAGCTACGATGGGCTTACGATGGGCTAAAATCGCATTGGGAAACCCGGCCATTAGTCGTTAGCCCGGGACCCAAGCTGGTGAAAATAGCCAATCTACATGCTCACAACGCGTCGCTTCGTCGACACGTTGTAGATCGGCTATTTTCACTACTTCTTTGAACATAATTTTGTTTTCTAATTTACAGGATTTTTCTTCCATTTTTCTTTTTGAATAATAAATAAAAAACTATTTCATTTGTTTTAGAGACTGACCAAGACGGTGGGTCCTTTGACTGGTAGGAATTCTTTGGCGTTGGGATTTAATGTTGAGTTCTTCACCTGCCTGTAAGTATGGAAGAAAGAAACAAAAGTTGTAGAGGTTATTATTAAAATAAATGTATAATACATCATACTCAAACACGCTTTACAAAACAAAACAAATAACCTGGTTTATAGGCCTATGATCTGCAATGTATTGTTGATTTCTGCTATTTATGTGACTATGTAGCCCTATGGGCACTTCTTGTTTCATTATTGGAGAACTCTCCACATGAAAAAGAGGCATGCTACGTAGGACCTGACGAAGCTGTATTGACATCAAGAACATGTCCTTGAACAAGTGTGAAAGAAACGGTGACTCACACCACGGCTACTGGTGAGCTGTTGGCGCGCTCTGCGCTGTCCGGCCTGCAGGGGTCCTCGGTGCCCAGCTGAGGCGTCCCGGCGGATTGCCTGTCTGGTCCCGCAGACTGGGGGGCACCTGGTGTGGTGTGTGGGGGGGGGGGTGACAGATAATCCAACATAATCGATTGAATCTCTTAAGAGAAATAATTGATAATCTATCATTTAAATAAAAAATAAAATATATATTTTAAAATATATATATTGTCACTGCGCATCCGCTTTTTTTTCCTCAGAGAATCAGTGCTATTGAACACCTTTACGTCTGTGTGTTGGTTAAAACAATATTGAACCAATGAAAAGTAGTAAAAAGCGTTTCTGACAAACCCAGCTAACTCCAACGTTTAGCCCTCTTTTCTTTTTTCTTTCTTCTTATTTTTCTGGAAGGAGCTAGCTCCAACATCAGGCTACATCTAGCCTACATCTGGCCTAGATATGGCCTACATCTAGCCTAGATATGGCCTACATCTAGCCTAGATATGGCCTACATCTGGCCTAGATATGGCCTACATCTAGCCTAGATATGGCCTACATCTAGCCTAGATATGGCCTACATCTGGCCTAGATATGGCCTACATCTGGCCTAGATATGGCCTACATCTAGCCTAGATATGGCCTACATCTGGCCTAGATATGGCCTACATCTGACCTGGATATATGGCCTACATCTGGCCTGGATATATGGCCTACATCTGACCTGGATATATGGCCTACATCTTGCCTGGATATGGCCTACATCTGACCTGGATATATGGCCTACATCTGACCTGGATATGGCCTACATCTGGCCTGGATATATGGCCTACATCTGGCCTGGATATATGGCCTACATCTGACCTGGATATGGCCTACATCTGACCTGGATATATGGCCTACATCTGACCTGGATATGGCCTACATCTGGCCTGGATATATGGCCTACATCTGGCCTGGATATATGGCCTACATCTGGCCTGGATATATGGCCTACATCTTGCCTGGATATATGGCCTACATCTGGCCTGGATATATGGCCTACATCTGGCCTGGATATATGGCCTACATCTTGCCTGGATATGGCCTACATCTGGCCTGGATATATGGCCTACATCTGGCCTGGATATATGGCCTACATCTTGCCTGGATATATGGCCTACATCTGGCCTGGATATATGGCCTACATCTTGCCTGGATATATGGCCTACATCTGGCCTGGATATATGGCCTACATCTGGCCTGGATATATGGCCTACATCTTGCCTGGATATATGGCCTACATCTTGCCTGGATATGGCCTACATCTGGCCTGGATATATGGCCTACATCTTGCCTGGATATGGCCTACATCTTGCCTGGATATGGCCTACATCTGGCCTGGATATATGGCCTACATCTTGCCTGGATATATGGCCTACATCTGGCCTGGATATATGGCCTACATCTGGCCTGGATATATGGCCTACATCTTGCCTGGATATATGGCCTACATCTTGCCTGGATATATGGCCTACATCTGGCCTGGATATATGGCCTACATCTTGCCTGGATATATGGCCTACATCTTGCCTGGATATATGGCCTACATCTTGCCTGGATATATGGCCTACATCTTGCCTGGATATATGGCCTACATCTGGCCTGGATATATGGCCTACATCTTGCCTGGATATATGGCCTACATCTTGCCTGGATATGGCCTACATCTTGTACGCCCCGGGGTCACATTGATAAAGCTTCGCAGGACTCTTACTGGATTTAGACTGCAGTCAAATCCAGCCTAAATCTGATTTATTTCTCAAATCCGATCTTTTGTCCCGTCTGTTCACACTGCATTTCAACCGACAACAACGGTATTATGAACATAAATAGATGAATACATTTATATAAATGATCCATTCACCTGGGGTGGGGGTTGAGGAGGACCCCGCCTCGGCTGTTTGCTGCTCCAGGCCAGGTTTGCCGGGGGAGGAGTCACCCGGCTGGGGCCCAACGCCGGCGCCCTCTGCTGGCGAGGAGGACTCTAAACTGGCGAGGTTAGCTGGAGAGGAGGAGCTGGAGCTGGGCTGGAGCTGAGAGAGAGAGAGAAAACTCTAATCTCCATATTTTAACTTTTTGTGTTTTTTCTGTATTATATATTTTTTTTATGTATGCCCTACTTCAGTGGTTTCAAGAGGTAAATAAATCATGTGAAAAGGAGATTCCTTGTGTGCTGGCAACTTCTTCACTACTTCAGTGGTTCCCAAACTTGGGTTCGGGAAACATGTATTATTATGGATATGAATAAGTAAACACTGTGATTATCTGCCAAATACATGGTCACTGTAGATTTGACAACCTGCACCTTGACATGAACCCAGAGATTACACACATTTATCGATAGACCAGTGTAGCTATTAAAAATGCTAAATACACTGCACAAGTAGGTAGTATTGATACAATCGATTCTTTGCACTGCCAATTCAAACGATACGATTCGATTTTAGCTGTTTTCATTTCGATATACTTAGATTTCTTTGTTTAAAAACGATAGGTAGTAGTCGGGGGCCTTAAGAATATCCCGCGCTAATCAGTCTAAAAGCGCGAAATTTTGCACAGATGTAGCTCAGGGCATGCTCTAATGATTTAGCTAAGGCGCCCGAGTCGGCGACCTTCGGGGTCGCCACAGCGGCCAAATCAAGTTGGGCTCCCATTGTCTTTCTATACAGGAGGAAAATACCCAGAAAAACATTCCTTGGGCTAGAAATGGCCTCAGAAAACGATGCATGTATGGGTAAGCATTCATGTTAGTCGGAGGCCTTAGGGTTTTTTTTTCTCTTGCTAATCAGCGCTTCTAAAAGCGCCACATTTTGCACAGATGTAGCCCAGGGCATGCTCTAATGATTTAGCTAGGGCGCCCGAGTCGGCTGGCTGTTTTTTTTTTTTTCTTCGAAAGCTGTCATCGAGTCTACCGGTCTACTACATGAGTCGCGCACAGATCATGCACTATGCGTGCACGTGCCCACGTTAAAAGGTAAGGACAATTTGGCAGGAAAACAGTTCAGCCTATGTTTAAAATAGCAGCAAATGAGTTAACATATCGCCAGGCATTTTAACACTACGCGAGAAAAACTGTGCGACGTGAGCGATCTTGGGCTGTCATAAATTCCTCAAATGCTACAACATTGCGCACAAACTCTTCTCGTCTGGAGAGGCCAGGTTAGCACGTCTTACCCTGAACTCTTTGCCAAACTTCCGGAGCTCCTCCAACTGTGACCTCTGCTGCACTGAGGGAGCTGAGAGAGAGAGAGAGAGAGAGAGAGAGAGAGAGAGAGAGAGAGAGAGAGAGAGAGAGAGAGAGAGAGAGATTATGTCCATTGCAAATCAGGGCTGCAAAATTAATGCATTAAGACCTACAGCAAGGCCGATTAAAAAGTGAAACAGTTTTCTAAAAGTTTTCAAAACTCCTCAAACCTTTTCATGTCAAGGACCCACAAAGTTATTTGTATTTGTCCGTGGAAATTGTCAAATGTCAGAGGCAGAAATTGTGAAGATAGCCGATCTACATGCTCACAACGCCTCGCAACGCCCCAACTCTTAGTGCTCATCAGGGTGGGCGATCCCCCGCCCGTCCACTTGTATCGAGTTGCTCACCCAGCGCATGAAGCGTACTTCCGCGTTTGAGACGCCTCTGAAACGTGACGTAGTGGGGCTTCTATTTGGCTTCTGTGGCACATTTTGCGTCATAGTTTGTGTTCATGGACGCGCTGGGGCTCTAATTCATGAACGAGCACTTCCGGTATGAACGCGCGTCAATACAAAGAAGCCTAGATGCGCGTTCATGAGGTTCATGAATAGAAGCCCCAACTGCAGTACCTCAAACCTCCACCATGTCCATTTTGTTTCAGGGCGCCCCCAGGGTTCCGGGGGCTTGGTTCTGCCACTGGCCAATAAGAAAATAGGGGCCGTCGCTCAGAGCATGCAGGACAAGTTGATATATTGACTCGCGAGATAAGGGGAGGCTAGAATTCTCCAGTGGGCAGCCGACTTGTTGGCTGGACACTGCATTCCTGTCTGTCACGGAGCGACATAAAACATCGCGAAATACAGGCTTGTATTTTACGTTACTTTTATGCATTTGCTGTTCATATATTCATGATTTGGGAAATACTCCCGTTGTAATCAATAAACATGCTGAGTTTAACCCATTTAGGCCTAGAATTATTGAATGCTTTAACTATTGAAAAATAGCAGATATACAAGCTCACAGCGCGGCACTCGGTGCGAGCTTGTAGATCTGCTATTTTTGAAAAAGTTGTGAAAATGTGTGCAAATCTTTGAATATGTGCATTTTTAAAGCGAACGTTTGTAACTCAAATTTTGCTTCTGGGGGTGGTCCCTGGAACTAGATATTTTGATATGGGGGTCCGTGCCCAAATACATATCAGTTTGGGGGTCCTTCACATGAAAAGGTTTGAGAACCACTGACATAGTAGTCTCTCAAGAACAGACTAACTGAGCTCCAGTTAAGTGAAAAGGAGCTTTTCTTTGACGATGGCTAAGCCAGATTGCTGATATAGAAACACAGGTTTTTAAAACAATCTTAGAAGGATTCAAAAGACACTTATCCGCCTGTTTCCGCGAGAATTTACTGTAGCATTATTTACGGGACACTTCTGGTTAACAGCAGACATACAAGCTCGCAGATGCAACCGTTGTGAGCTTGTAGATCACTCTCATCTGCGGCGCGGGAAGCTGCCTGCACATTCTGTACAATGCACGATGGGATGTTGGAAAGTTGTGGATAGAATTGGGTCAAAATTCAAATTTTCACAATTTTTCAAAAATAGCAGATCTACAAGCTCGCAGCGCGGCACTCGGTGCCGCGCTGTGAGCTTGTATATATCTGCTATTTTTCAATAGTTAAAGCATAAAATAATGATACACAATAATGTGTACCCTCTAAAAACTGTAGCTCCTGTCTAAAACGTGTCATAACTGGACTCTTAGGGTACAGAACGACACATCACCAGCCGGGGCGCCTGATGGAGGGGTAAGGAACTGGCTGGAATGACGTGTTCCTTCCACGCGCTACGTCCAAACCAGGGAAATCCCCACTGTCAGGTGAAAAGAAACAACTTGGACTCCTCATGCATAGAGGGAAGGATGAGGTCAGTCCATTGTCTCCCCAGGCGCGGCAGAGGGAGAGCAGAGCCCAGGATTACAATAGGCAATTGGCACTGGGTGAAAATGGGTTACAAAATCGTGGGATAAAAATTATAAAAAAAAAAAAGAAAAGGTTTAGAACCACTGCTTTAGAGAAGGGGTTTTCAAGGGGGTGACGGCCGGGGCACCCTGGGGTGCCGTGACGAAGGTCCAGGGATGCCTCGAGATAATTTGATAATATTTGGAATTTATTTGGACACTTGAAAAAATATTTAGTATAATTTTAAACTTGAATATCGTCACTGTCGGACAGAAACCTCGTATCTCCAACTTTCAAATGTGTACGTCTTTTGGTAAAGCAAAGCCATGCTTCATCATACAAGACTGTCACACAAAACTAGTGAAAACAGCCGATCTACAAGCACACAACGCCTCGCGATGCGAGGCGTTGTGTGCTTGTAGATCTGCTGTTTTCACTAGTTTAGAACATTTCATAGATGATAAATACAGAACAAACGGTTTTGGACATACAAGGTTTCCACCAGACATCGACGATATGTTATAAATATAAGGTCCTGGGAGTGAAAATGATAATGTAGTGGTGCCTCGGATTAAAACAAATATTTATGGGGTGCCCTGAGACAAAAAGGTTTGGGAACCCCTGCTTTAGAGCATTGTGACCTGCTGTGAGCTTGTAGATCCCCTCCCTCAGTATAAACCAGACCCTGCTGTGAGCTTGTAGATCCCCTCCCTCAGTATAAACCAGACTTACTTTTGCTGTTCTTTCCTTCCTGTGCAGCAACCAGAGCCTCCATCCTCTCCTTAGCGGCAGAGCTCAGGATCTCGTTGACTGTAGAAAGTAGAAGTAAGCCATTTACCATGAGAGGGAGTGGGTTGTTGGCTGATTTACAACTGTTTCAAGGTTGTGGCACGAGGCGAAGCCGAGTGCCAAACAACCCCCGAAACCCACTTCTACCATATAAATGAAAGAAAACACGGTTGTAACTTATTTATACAGGTATACAAGGTTATTTAGTTATACAACTGCAACACGACAGTGGGCGGGGTCCATGAGCCAACTCAAGGTTGTTGACTGATTTACCGCTGTTTTAAAGCCAATCAGAATCCAGCATCTGAACAAGTGACCACAAAAAGTGGTAGAAACGCTCTGTTACAAGTGAAAGTCCGTAATTCAAAAAGCAAGTTACACATTATTTGTTTACAGTGACTCATAATACCTCCCTAATACGTGAGCAGGCCGTGTTTTTTTTTCAATAACTTTTTTCATTATTTTTAATAATTCTTTGGGAAAAAAAAAAAACATGAAATACAATAAAGAATTATTCAAAATAAATGAAAAAGGTTATTGAAAAAACATGGCCTGCTCACGTATTAGGATGGTAGTATGAGTCACCAGAAAAATAATGGGTGATTTTAATGACTCATGAATAAAATGAAGTTTGAAGTTACAATGGGTGTGTATGGGGCCCTCCTCCTGGAGAAGGATTGATAACATTTACATCAAATATCTAAATATTGAATCAAGCAAATTAAAAACTGTTCAGGGTGTTCATAAAAGCCTGATTAAATGATAAAGTGACCAAACGTTTTTTTGAAAGTGAAATATAAAAAGACCTTGAAATGTAAAAGTTTGAGATGCACTGGTCAAGACAATGGTTATGGTCTCTCACCGTCGACAGGGAACAGAGGGGCGGGGCCCGAGGGTTTGCAGGTTGCCGTGGTAACCGAGGCGGGGGAGGAGTCCAGGTAAGCGGGGGAGGCGGCCAACGGGAGGTCCTGTGAGGGAGCACTGTCGGGTCTGGGAGAGCGAGAGACTGATGGGAGAGAGAGAGAAAGAGAGAGAGAGAGAGAGAGAGAGAGAGAGAGAGAGAGAGAGAGAGAGAGATGGATCGAAGAATATTGATTGAATACTTTATTAACGGTGATTATTGACCCAGAATTATTTTATGCTTTAACTATTGAAAAATAGCAGATCTACAAGCTCGCAGCGCGGCACCGAGTGCCACGCTGCACCGAGTGCCACGCTGCAAGCTTGTAGATCTGCTTTTTTTTTTTTTTTTTTGCAAGACTTTGAATATATCTTTTTAAAAGCGAACATTTGTAACTCAAATATTTGCTTCTGGGTGGTCCATGGAACAACATATTTTGAGAGGGGGTTCCGCGGCCAAACACATGTAATTTTGGGTGTCCTTGAAATGAAAAAGTTTGAGGACCACCGATTTAGAAGAAGGATTTAGAACAACATTTTTCAAAAATAGCAGATCTACAAGCTCGCATTCTAGCGCTCGGTGCTGCGCTGTGAGCTTGTACATCTGCTATTTTTTTTTTTTAAAGTTAAAGCATGAAATAATTGTGCTATAAAATGATAACTCAAAAAGCCCCAGGTTGTTTCCATTGTGGTCCATGCTTGCGCTTCGTCGTACGATGGCGTTGCCGCAGGCCTGAAATAGCAGATCTGCAAGCTCACACGGCAGATCTGATATTTTAGGAAGTATAATTCGGGGCTTTCAGGTAAATCGCACCCAGGACCAGCAGTGTGCAATAAGAAAATAAAATCCCAAGCATAGAATCCTAAAGTGGTCTGAAAAGGCACTTCAGAGTGAGTGCAGAGGGGACAGAGGAGGATAGTGTGTGTGTGTGTGTGTGTGTGTGTGTGTGTGTGTGTGTGTGTGTGTGTGTGTGTGTGTGTGTGTGTGTGTGTGTGTGTGTGTGTGTGTGTGCGTGCGTGCGTGCGTGTGTGCGTTGTGTACCTGCGGGGGATGACTGGGAGTTGGGGGTGCGCAGGGTCCTGCTGCCCTGCGGACGCTGGGATTTAGGAGAGGTTCTGGACACAACTACAGAGGAGACACACAAGCACTTTATAACACACGCCGTCTGACCCTCACTGATACTAAACAGTGTCACCACCATGGTAACAGCCGCACGCTGAAACAATGCCCACATTTGGAGATCAGCATGCTGACATCCTCCATTGTAACAGCCGCATGCTGAAACAATGCCCAAATTTGGAGATGAGCATGCTGACATCACTGATACTAAACGAATGAGCGGACGGCATAGGGTTATGGGCGGTATTCCTTACCGTCCTGACGACTACCTATACGACTACCTATGCGACTACCTATGAGTTGGAGTGGATGTAAAGGGGGCGTGGACGGGCTTGGAAGTGGGATGCGGCAATAGGAGGAATGTATATATAAGATAACTGTGACGGGCCAACGTACGTACCTCCGTTGACAGAAGAGTGCGTCGTCGCCGCCGCGTCGCCGCCGCCTCCCAGCGCCTGCGGATGCGACAGCGAGTGAGGGAGCATGCCGGGGGGAGGGGCCGCCGCGGCGGGGGGCGGGCTGCTGCCCTGCTGCTGCGATTGGTGGGGCGGCGAGTAGGCCGCCCTGACGGACAGCGGGCTGCTCCTATCGGACGAGGAGGAGGAGGAAGAGGAGGGGGAGGGGGAGGAGCCAGGGGGAGGGTGGTGGGCGTGGTGTCTGGAGGAGGAGGAGGAGGAGCCGGGTCCCACGCGACCGGAGCCTCCGGTCGCCCCTCGCCCCCCTGCGCCGCCGGACATGCCCATCTCGCGGGCCCTCTGGGGCAGGGGGATGTACCTCCCCTCCCTGTGGTGGTGGTGGTGGGGGGGGAGAAAGGAGAACATTGGATGATTGATAATACACGGACCCATTAACTCTCAAATACCTGGAACGCGCCCGAGTCGCATTAGATTTTAACCACTTTAACCATTATTGTATGCTTTAACCTTAGAAAAATAGCAGATATACAAGCTCACAGCGCGGCACCGAGTGCCGCGCTGCAAGCTTGTAGATCTGCTATTTTTGAAAAATCTTGAAAATGTGTGCAAGTCTATGAATATCTTTGACCCCGATCTTTGACCCGACTTCTAAATCCTTCCTCTAAATCAGTGGTCCTCAAACTTTTTCATGTCAAGGACCCCCAAAATTACAGGTATTTAGCCACGGACCCCCATCTCAAAATAAGTTGTTCCAGGGACCCCCCAGAAGCAAATATTTGAGTTACAAATGTTTGCTTTTAAGTCAATATATTCAAAGACTTGCAAAGAAAAATCATGATTTTTCAAAAATAGCAGATCTACAAGCTCACAGCGCGGCACTCGGTGCCGCGCTGTGAGCTTGTATATCTGCTATTTTTCAATAGTTAAAGCAGTCAATAATCCTAACCCTAAATGGGTTAAAACAGGGAAAGCATTCGTGTCATTTTCGATGTGGCGCTGGTTATTAACACTAAAAAACGTTTTAATCCCAAAGCTGGCATGTTTACAGCACAAACTAGGCTCGGATGGCGGCCACCATGACACACTGTCACATGACACACGTCATGTGACTAGATGACGTAAATGTTGAAGTCAAGTGATAATCCTTCTGCACAAAAACAACCCTGCCCGGCCCTTCAAAATAATAGCGGCGGCCTACGGAGGAATTGGCACGGCACCAAGGCACAAGGCCGGACTAACCATTGGACTAACCTGTGCTTAAGCGCCAGGGCCCGCCGCTTGGAAGGCCCTGGGTAAATCTAATTGTGTAAACAACACACACCCCCTCAACTCAAACCCGCCAAGTCTGAACTGAAGTAGACAGGAAGCACAGACAGGTAGTGGTAGTATCAGCAAACGAACTAGCAAATATTATGTCAAAAAGACCAAGACTATCAGACTGTGAGTACAAAAAAAGAGTTTTAAAGTAGGCTAAATTAATCCCGGGACTGGGAGCAAGGAGTCGGAGGCGGAGGAGAGTGTTGGCTGCAGTGCAGCCACACCAAGTTAGAGGAATTAATTTACCCAAAACCAGGCAAGTGGTTTGGACTCGATTGGTATAGGAATTGAGAGTTGAGATTGAGGATATGATATTTAGTAAAAATGTGCCACGGGAAAATGTATCTGTGCAGTGAAAAGTCAGCTTTGGTTATAGCTATTACAGTAGCCTACAATTATACACAGAACAAGAGGATACCAGCACTCACGGAACAGTCATTTAGGGCACTTTTATTAAAGTGTATCAGTTGGCATGGCACGCCACAGAGCTAACAAACAAACAGCCAACGTTTCGGCGTCATGCCTTCATCAGCGTTGTATAAACAAAGTCACCGGAAGTGTCATTTTATAGTGTCCGCAGGAAAGACAACTTCCCATGTCTGTGTGGGCGTTCTTAACTTCAGACCAACTTATACCACAAGTGCAGTCGAAAATCAGACTCATATAGCTCAAAAATAATTATACACATTCATAATTAGATACAATTTCCTAGAATATCAAAGTTCTTTGTATAGGGGTACATTTCAAAACCAAACAAAAGACAAAAAAAGGTTCTATACTGGCCACACTGAGGCGCATCTGGCTGAGTCCTTATTAAAGGAGGGATAGCAATCGGGACTTTATAGCTACTAGACAAGTAAAAAAGTAGAAAAGACAAAAACATTTTGTACAGCTGCTGCTGGGGAGCAAACAAGAAGAATTCATTCTACATTATATTATATAAGCCTAAAGAACAGATTAAAAGATTAATAGATGGCTAGTCTATCATCTTGAAAATTCAATTTAATTTACTTCCACCCCTCTCTTAAAAAGGTAGTCATTCACGCTACACTTCAAAGACAAAGGGACAAACAAGCCTAGAACTAAATACGGCACGCTGCAGTTTCACCAAGACGGACCGGGGGATCTAAAAAACACAGACGCGACGACTACTGATCCAGAGGGATTATCGTCAGTAGGGGACCTCCGTGAATGCGCCAAGCTCATGGATGGATGTCCTCTTATTACGTTTCTCACCCTATAGAGGACGCCACGCTGTGGACGCTACAACACCGTCTACACCCTGAGAAGAACACCGTCTACACCCTGGGAAGAAGACAGTTACGCACAAACCTCCGGTTTGGAAAAGAACCTATTCGCAAATAAGCCTTTCTTGGCTGTGTAAGGTACTTGGGTTGACTTCAATGAAACCCTCCAGGTCTTGTCTGGTGATGGCTTTTACACTTTATAATGAAGAAAAAAGAAGGAACTCTCGAATATTTAAGCTTTTTGGCTCTATGAGACTTAACAAAGAACTATATCGCAAAAAAGACACCCAGTAGCCTATTATAAACCTTTAAAATGTATTTTCTTGTATTTCTTGTGTTTTGAGATGGACCGTATATGAGTGTTTTCTATAAGTATGCTATGATGTGCTTTTCCATTAATATGTATTTTGACGAGACTCTGAACTGGTATTTAGTTCTAGGCTTGTTTGTCCCTTTGTCTTTGAAGTGTAGCGTGAATGACTACCTTTTTAAGAGAGGGGTGGAAGTAAATTAAATTGAATTTTCAAGATGATAGACTTGCCTTCTATTAATCTTTTAATCTGTTCTTTAGGCTTATATAATATAATGTAGAATGAATTCTTCTTGTTTGCTCCCCAGCAGCAGCTGTACAAAATGTTTTTGTCTTTTCTACTTTTTTACTTGTCTAGTAGCTATAAAGTCCCGATTGCTATCCCTCCTTTAATAAGGACTCAGCCAGATGCGCCTCAGTGTGGCCAGTATAGAACCTTTTTTTGTCTTTTGTTTGGTTTTGAAATGTACCCCTATACAAAGAACTTTGATATTCTAGGAAATTGTATCTAATTATGAATGTGTATAATTATTTTTGAGCTATATGAGTCTGATTTTCGACTGCACTTGTGGTATAAGTTGGTCTGAAGTTAAGAACGCCCACACAGACATGGGAAGTTGTCTTTCCTGCGGACACTATAAAATGACACTTCCGGTGACTTTGTTTATACAACGCTGATGAAGGCATGACGCCGAAACGTTGGCTGTTTGTTTGTTAGCTCTGTGGCGTGCCATGCCAACTGATACACTTTAATAAAAGTGCCCTAAATGACTGTTCCGTGAGTGCTGGTATCCTCTTGTTCTAAGTTATGTTCCCGACCGTGCACCCGGTAAAAATGTTAAGCAGTGAAGATTTTTGGAGTCGTGCTTGCTTCCTTGCTGTACAATTATACACACTCTACTTTCTTCCCTTCCCTACCCCTATCACCCCATCCCACTGTAAATCCACAGGATGCCTAATTTGAAACAGTATAGCCTATGCCCTATATGTTGTTATTTAAGATTTCTGGTGCTATCGTGACATCTCCTCTCCTTCTCTTTTCTGCCTCTGCCGGCGCTGCGCACGGGGGGGGGGGGGGGGGGGGGGGTTCGGTCGGTTGGCTGGGTCGGCGGGGGCCCTTTGATTTGGTGAAGCGCCAGGGCCCGTAAATCCTTAATTCGCCACTGCCATGGCACCAAGCATCCCTTCAAAGTAAGAGGCAGCAGAAGTGTTAAAACATAGCAGGTCTACAAGCTCGCTCATATCATCATAATGGTCTACATGCTCGCGAGGCGCTGTGAGCATGTAGATCTGATATTTTCACAATTTCAGCCTCTAATATTTGACAATTTGGCCAATGTTTAATTTTTCATTTTGGAGGTATTAAAAAGTCCTTAAATTGTCACTTGGGTTAGGGTTAGGGTTAGTGCAGATACCCTCTATACACTTAAAGTTTAGGTTGGTTTGTTTACAGTTGAGTGAGAAACACAATGTTGCACATTGAGATAATCATCTGGGGACCCCCCCCCCCCAAAATTATTTGGGGACCCCCCTGGGGGTCTCACAGGTTGAGAACCACTGCTTTACACCCCTGCTACCGTCACCCACCTGCCACTGGAGCTGAACCCGGGGCTGCCCGAGGACGCCCCCCGGTGGTCGTCTCTGTCGGTGCAGCGCAGCACGGCGCTGTAGCGCTCCTCCTCCGTCTTGCCGTCGGTGTTCTCCAGGGAGACGCGGCGGCGGTACTGCGGGCTGCTCTCGATCTCGGTGGCGAGCCGCGCCGCCCGCGCCTCCCTCTGGCGGAACGTGTCGCTGTTCCCGCGCTCCAGTGGAACGCTGCACGGCAAAAGGAAGATAGGGGGGGTTATGTGGGTCGACAGCGTTGGTTTTTGGTTCGAACAAAAACCCAAAAGGAAATGCTCCCGACTACCTTTTTTCGCTGATGAAAACTAAATAAAAACTAAATAAAAATGGATTCATTTAAATAAATTATGCCTTGTACAGTATGCGATAATGGAATCCGTAGGAGACGGGGTTGAATAAATTAGAAGGCGCGGCTTGTGATTGGCTGGAGCGGAGGTCGGGAGCGCTCGGCTGTGGTTACATTCACCACGCGGGTGAATGTCAACCTCTATGCCTAAACCTAACCCGAACCCTAACCTCAGTAAAACTATGCCTAAACCTAACCCATACCCTAACCTCAGTAAAACTATGCCTAAACCTAACCCAAACCCAAACCCTAACCTCAGTAAAACTATGCCTAAACCTAACCCAAACCCAAACCCTAACCTCAGTAAAACTATGCCTAAACCTAACCCAAACCCAAACCCTAACCGCAGTAAAACTATGCCTAAACCTAACCCAAACCCAAACCCTAACCGCAGTAAAACTATGCCTAAACCTAAAGCTAGCCTTACACCTAACAACTTTGGTAAGATTGTGGACAGATTTGGGAAAGATTTCTTAAAGACTACCCCTCACACTATAAGATTTGAAAAAGACTCCCCAAAGACTGTAGGATGATTTTTCAAAGATCTCAGTTGTTAGATGTGTATAAGCCTCTAAAGATTGTGTAAAGACTGGTTCAAGATTCCCTTTTATTTGCTGAAATATGCCTATTATATAGCCTTGTGTTCCTAAATAAATTATAATATTATTATAAAGCACTAGAAGCTGGGCCGCCCTTCGGGCGGCCCAGCGTCTAGTCGGCGACCTGGCCAACTCGGGAGCGATGTAAATAGGGAATGAATCCCCCGCCCTTTAATGCAAACCCCATTATACCTGTTGTCATAGAACCCGTTTTGACCATCTGTTTGCCTGTGTCCATTTATGCCCATATATGGAGATATCTGTATCTGTCTGTCTGTCGGCGTCCATTTTATGTCCATATATGGAGATCACTGCAGATATAGTTCTGGGTCCATTTTATGCCCATATATGGAGATATCTGTCTATTTGTGTCCATTTTATGCCCATATATGGAGATCTCTGTATCTGTCCGTCTGTGTCCCTTTATGCCCGTATATGGAGATATCTGTTTATCTGCGTCCATTTTATGCCCATATATGAGATCTCTGTCGCTTTTTGTTTGTTTCTTCTTTAAGCAGAATACACAGCCTGCTTAAATCTGCATCATTCAAGTCATCCTCCCAGTCCCACGCTTTGTCGCTTGTCTTATGTTTGTTTTTGTCTCTTTTATTTTCTTTTTTGGAGCGGACCCCATGAATGCCCCATCCTTTAATGCAAACCCCAATATACCTGTTGTCATAGGACCCGTTTTGACCATCTGTTAGCCTTTGTCCCCACCCTTTAATGCAAACCCCAATATACCTGTTGTCATAGGACCCGTTTTGACCATCTGTTTGCCTTTGTCCCCTTATGCCCATATATGGAGATCTCTACACACACAGTACCGGTTGCGGAAAACTCTGATGTCAGACATCAGCTCCGCATTCGGGGATTCATTTTATGCCTATATCTGGAGAAAGCGTGTGCCGGTGGGAAGAACGGTTCTCGAGATTCACATACATACATACACATTCACAGAGATTTTTTGGTGACTCATGTGGCGTACGTGATGTCACAGCCTTTTATGAAGTGATGTCACAATGAGTCAGCGCTTGCGCCGATTTCCTCCGGAACAGCCTGATGTCAACAATCAGCTCCGCATAAGGAGATTCCGAACGTTTTGCGCCGGTTTCGGAAAACCGCGAGTCGGGTCGGGTCGAGGCCCGGCACTGCACTCCGCGCGGCGGCGGGGAACGCGCGTGCCGAATCTGAAGCCGGTGGGACGAACGGTTCTCGAGATATGCGGATTACAAACAAACAAACAGACAGACAGACAGAGATTTGTCGCATTTATAGATAGATTAGGCTAACCATAAATGAAAATAGCCGATCTACAAGCTCAGTCACAGCGCGTCGCATCACAGTATTGCAGTATTGATACTTTTACTTGATTACACACACACACACACCGAGCTCCGCCTTCCTCCCTCCCCACTCCCCAGCCCTCTGTGCCTCTCCTCTCTAGTTCTCTCCTCTCAGTCTAGCCGGCGCAGATCGATCCTATCAACTATTATCAACGTTGAATGTTTGGAATAATGGAAACGCGGAGAAATAACTAATAAAGGGCTGTTGTAGTAGCCGCACCAACAACGACCAGGCTGGCAGCTCAGGCAGCGTCTTTTGGGGAATGAATGGCGTGGCTTTTGGCTTGTTCTGTTTTGGTTGTAGGCTACGTCATTGTATTCATTCAGACTCAGCCCCGATTTGTGAAAATATTAAACCAGTTTGATATTCTCGTAACAGAATCTGGCTCTCAAGTTGGGGTAAAAATCGAGTCGGACCACTACCTCACATTTAACGATTGAGTAACGACTGAGTCACGGGAGCGCGCCGCAAATAGCCCCGATCTTATTACGACTGAGAAATCTTTTCAAAGTTGTTAGATGTAAGAGGGCCTTAACCCTACCCCTAACCCGGGGGTCAGCAACCCGTGGCTCTATTGTTTAGCGCCGCCCTAGTGGCTCCCTGGAGCTTTTTCAAAAATGTATGAAAATGAAAAAATAATATATTTTTTGTTTTAATATGGTTTCTGTAGGAGGACAGACATGACACAAACATTCCTAATGTTTTCCAAAGCTGTAAAAATGTGTAGAATAAATATAAAATTTCAACATTCTCTCCAGGATGCGCTGCAGGGAAAATAAACAATCATGAATGCTCATTGTGTATTTGTAGGGTTAGCTACTTAGTCATTTTGATAGTAGGCTAATATAGCTAATATAGACACATACAGCATGTGTTGCCTTTATTATAAGTCTTATATAAGGCTTAAAGGATTTTTTGCGGCTCCAGACAGATTTGTTTTTGTTTTTTTTTCTCCAGTATGGCTCTTTCAACATTCTGGGTTGCTGACCCCTAGCCTGGCGGAGCCAGACGTTATTATCTGTGTTCATTCCTTCCACAGTATAACGTCTGGACTTCCGTTGATTGGCAGCGAGTATACCGATTATTCTCTGATCGGGGCCAATCAGTGACTGCTTCCGCACTATGCTTCCGCACAACAAACGTAGTCTTCCTGACAACAAGTGGAAAGCTTCCCCTGATTGGTCCATGTGTAGACGGTGACGTAGATGCATGCTGCTGCTGCAGCATTTTCAAAACAACAATGGCTGCCCTCGCGATGCAACAAGTGTAACAGTTAACGCTCTAACCATAAAACAACCAATAAGTGCAGTTATTTCAGAGTTGGAATCAATTACAACAATTAAAAAGCAACACGGGGGATGCGCTAGTGGAGTTTATCGGCCGAAAAGACGTGTTTGTTTGCCGTTCTTCCGACTGGCTGAGAGATGTTCTGCTACGCTGATTGGTTAGAGGAGTCTGTCTGTCAAGGCAAGTACACCCGCCCACTTTTCAAGCTGCCAATAGGCCTAAAGTCCAGACGTTATACTGTGGAAGGAATGAACACAGATAATAACGTCTGGCTCCGCCAGGCTAGCTGACCCCTGCCCTAACCCTAACCTCAGTAAAACTATGCCTAAACCTAACCCAAACCCTAACCTCAGTAAAACTATGCCTAAACCTAACCCTAACCTCAGTAACCCTGAAGCTGGTGAGTAGCTATAACCTGCCGACGCTGGTGAAGCAAAAACAAGCGCTCCTTCCCCCACCGTCTCCTACGGATTCAATAACAGCGTACAGTATGGATAATTAGAGCACCGAAGTCTGACGTAGGTTTTGCAACCTTTCTGGGTCATGTTTTTTCCCCCCACATTCTGAATTCCCATAAATGTGTTTAATATCGAGTCAGCTCAGAGCTGTGTTCATAAACGTAACATTGAAGGGGTTCCAAATGGACCCTTACAGGTCTGTAACTCTGAGGCGACCGCGGTTTTCCCGGTGAACCTGAGCTTAGCGGTGGGGGCGCTGGAGTGTGGGGAACACACACCACTGACTATTGTATAGAGAATTAGAGGCACTCTTGCCGTTTTAGTAAGAGACTTGTCGCCAATTGCAAGATATTTAAAAGTTATTTGGGGCCATGATGATAACCTTTTCTTCCCACAACTAGACTAAAGACTTTTCAGAAGTTAATTTAATATTTTCCATGATTTCCTTTATCCTCATCTAATCTTGTGCTAATGCAAGCAGCTGTTTTCAGCAGGTTTTAAGGCCTAGTAGGCTTTTCAGAAGTTCATTAATGTTTTCCATTTAATGGTTTCCTTTATCGTCATCTTGCGCTAATGCACGCAACTGTTTTCGCCAGGTTTTAAGGTCCTATTTTAGTTGTTTCTCATAAGCTCGCGACCCTCCTTGCCCATCGGCCCCCACCGTTGCGCTTAGGTTCACCGGGAAAACCGCGGTCGCAACTCTGAGAGTGTACAAATGGAACCAAATGGACCCTTACAGATCTGTGACAGTGTATAAATGGAACCAGATGGACCCTTGCGGGTCCACGGGAGGCCGAGAGGCTGAACTCACGTGTACATGGAGAGACTGGAGTCGTAGGTGGACTTGACGCCGTACGTCTCCTCGTGGGACTTGAACATCTCGTTGGCGTCCCAGCCGTTGGCCTGCAGGGGGGGCAAGAGAGCAGGTAAAGTAAATGACATGTGAGCATGGTTCCCAAACATTTTTAACAATGCATTTTCTAAACTTTTCCATCACTTTTCAGAAGTATTTTACCCCATTTCCAGGCCAACAGCAATCAAATGGTGTAATACAAACAATTGCCAGAAGATGTCATATGTGTGCTAAACATGAAAGGTAATATGAACTAATTGCAATAAAGGTAGCTGTGCAATAATGAGGCTGCCCCAAGACTGACTCGAGTGAAGGTGTCACGTGACAAAAATCACAGATCTACAAGCACAACGTTGTGAGCTTGTAGATCGGCTATTTCCCACTATAAATGTAATTTATAAAAGTAATAAGTTGTCAAATATGTCAGTAATGTCTGTCTCTAATTGTCAAAGACACAAACACAATTAACCCATTTAGGGTTGAAAAATAACTATTGAAAAATAGCAGATATACAAGCTCAAAGCGCGGCACCGAGTGCAGCGCTGCGAGCTTGTAGATCTGCTAATTTTGAAAAAGTCGTGAAAATGTGTGCAAATCTTTGAATATATGTATTTTCAAAGCGAACGTTTGCATTTTGGGGGTCCTTCACATGAAAAGGTTTGAGAACCACTTACATAGTAGTCTCTCAAGAACAGACTAACTGAGCTCCAGCTCGCAGCGCGGCTGTGAGCCTGTATATCTGCTGTTTTTCAATAGTTAAAGCATAAAATAATGATACACAATAATGTGTACCCGTTCTGAATAGGTTAAATCTTTAATCGCAATTATTTGAGGGACAATTAATCGCTGTGTAAAATATCATATCGTGACAGCCCTACAGTAGCTGTGTGCACGGATCCCCCGGAAATCAGGTAGATACAATAGGAAAAAAGCCGTGGCAGCTAATCTACATTAGTGATGGCAACACTATGGCACTCACTGCGTCAGCCTCCAGCTCGTAGCTCTCTCCGTTGCTGTCCCCAGCGTCCCAGCGCTGCAGCACCTTCTCCCTGTGCTCGCCGTTGACCCGCGACGAGCTGATGGCCGTATCTGTGAACGAGTCTACGCGCACACCCACGCACACACACACACACACATACAGTACAATAGGGATGTAAACAGTGGGATAAAGCAACCAAGCAAATGTACTCAAGTACTGTACAGCATTCAAACAGTAGGATTGCTTATTGTCAAGGACGGAATGATCCAATATTACAGTGCTACATTACATTTGGTATAACATGGTTCTATTGTGAAAATAGCAGATCTACATGCTCATTTCTGCCTCTATATATTTGACAATTTGGACAATGTTTAATTTGTCATTTTAGAGGTATTAAAAAGTCCTTAAATTGGCACTTTAGAAATGAGAAGATACCCTCTATATACTTAAAGTGTTAGTTCACCTATTTTTGACATAAAGCTGTGTGAAATACTTGCCATTAAAACAGTGGTTAAATATGTATTAATCGATTACCAGAGTCCCGTGGTCAGAGTACTGGTCAGTTTCTAATGAATATTAAGTAGTTCCAATGGGGTGGGGGCCATTTGGCGTGGCCCAATCATTTAAAATAGATTAATCCACAAAACTAGCGTCATTTGCATTGTTGGCCTATTTCTACCATATAGAGCGAGGTTTCGTTCTGATCAGCTGACTGCAAAGCACCTTGTTTTGGGGAAATACGTTGCAGCGGCGTAGTGATACTGGACACAAAAAATAGTACCATGTGACAGAGGGGTCAAAGTTGAACAAAAGTTGGTCTATTTGGTAGAAATAGGTCAACAATACAAATGACGCTAGTTTTGTGGATTCATCTATTTTTAATGATTGGGCCATGAGCCCCTGCCAAATTACCGGAACTACTTTATATTCTGACCAGAACTCTGACCACGGGACTCTAGTAATGAATGAATACATTTGTAACCACTATTTTAATGGCAAGTATTTCAAAGCTTTATGTCAAAAATAGGTGAACTAACACTTTAAACTTTATGCTGGTTTGTTTACAGTTGAGTGAGAAAACAATGTTTCACATTAAGTTAATCATCTGGGGACCCCCCAAAATAATTGTTGGTCGTGTTTGATGTGATGACGTCATCAAACGATAAAGTCGACTTCAACTCAACTTTTTACTGAGTCGAGTCGACTTGCAAAAATCACAAGTCATCAATGCCCTACTGCACACATAACGGGCACGCACCGCATGCACAGAGCCCGAAAATCAGGCAAATACAATAGGAAAAATAGGCGTTGGCATTAATCTACATTAGTTACCGGTATGTCAAAACTATGGCACTCAAAGTGTTAATTGGGTTCAATTAAAAAAAAGCTGAGAGTGACTGAACCAAAGTGTCGAGCCGGTGTTAACCATGCCCAAACACGGTTCATTTATGAAGATGAATTCCGAACAGAACTGGTATCTTTTTTTATTGGCCAGTTGTTGTGATTGTGAGTTTGTGGCTGACCACCATCTATGAAGATGACAATTGACAAAAGTAACAATTAACAATCATTCAATAGTGTGCAATAAGTGTTAAATGGCTTTATATTATCAATAGTACAGTAATAATTTCTTGATCGCCTTTTGTCTTGATTGTTTAAACATGACATCATGGGCCACCATGCTCGATAACAGGTTTGATAAGCCCAAAGCTTATTGATACAGGGTACTCAATACATTTGTTATTAAGTTGCCCTTGTTTTCGAGCTCCATCCCTAGCCATGTTTACTTGTACTAGAAGCTGGGACAGTGAAAGGTCGATAACAAAGTAGATATTCTCCTGATTTTTGTCTCTCTGGAGAAAAAGTATGACAAAAACTCAGGAAGATTGTGTGGTTTGTTACGATCGGGTCCAAATCTTTCTTTCTCTGGGTAAATATTTTGAGATGGAGGTCCGTGGTCAAACACATATCATTCTAGGGGTCCTCGACATGAAAAGGTTCGAGCGCCACTGATCATAGCAACGTAGGTTTTTCAAAAAGCATTTAAAATATTTTTTAGGCAGTGGTTCTCAACCTTTTCAGGCCGCGACCCCCAAAATAATCATATTTTAACTGGGGAGTGGGGACCCCCCACCCTATGAGCACAAGAGTTACATTTTGTATAACACGGTTTCTATTGTGAAAATAGCAGATCTACATGCTCACAACACGTGAGCATGTAGACCCCCCAATATAATTTGGGGACCCCCCCGGGGATCCCGACCCACAGGTTGAGAACCACTGCCGGTAAGAAATGGCGTAAGAAATGCTCACTTCCATATCCCTGACAACGAGGCACTCCAATGGTGTCTCTTTGCACTCGACCGACGCAATTTAGAAATGAATGCGATTGGCTCGAGAAGCATTTCATGAAGAAACGTACATGCTTTGGTGGAAATAGAGCTAGATAGAGCTAGATTTTGTAGATTGGCTATTTTCAAATAGCCAGGTTAAAGGTCCTACACCATGCATTTAAAAATAATTTATATAACACTGTTTGTGTCCCAAAAACGTTTTTGAAAAGGTTTGAGGCTAAATTACCACTCCTGAATACAGAGCCCCTGTCATTTCTGCCTGGCTTTCAGAGCATTTTCAACTGCAGTACCACCTTGTCCTGAGTGGGAGGACTGCGCTATTGAGCCAGTTTTGGCCCCACACTCCTCCCCACCTCCTGCTCAGCAGGCCTGCCCACCCCTCCCCAACCCTCTCCCAGCTCCTCCTGCCTCCTTCTCAGGCCTGCCCACCCCTCCCCAAACCTCTCCCAGCTCCTCCTGCCTCCTTCTCAGGCCTTGTGACATCACAAATCTGACATTTCACAATCAGGGCCGTTCTGAGACATGCTAACATAGATCTGCCCATAAACTGAGAAAGACACAATGGTCAGAAATAGGACTTTGTGAGGATAGAAGTTGCTGGTGGGACACCAAGAAAATACATAAAAATTGGAAAAATGAAAATTCATGGTGTAGTCCCTTTAATAGAGCTAAAGTGGTTTATGTATTTATTTATTTGTTTTGCAGAATGGACCTGGGGTCTTAACTCTTAACCCATTTAGGCCTAGAATTATTGAATGCTTTAACCAGTGAAAAATTGCAGATATACAAGCTCACAGCGCGGCACCGTGTGCCGCGCTGTGAGCTTGTAGATCTGCTATTTTTGAAAAAGTCGTGAAAATGTGTGCAAATCTTTGAATATACTTATTTTCAAAGCGAACGTTTGTGCTTCAGGGTGGTCCCTGGAACTAAATATTTTGAGATGGGGGTCCGTGGCCAAATACATATCATTTTGGGGGTCCTTCACATGAAAAGGTTTGAGAGCCACTGACATTAGTAGTCTCTCAAGAACAGACTAACTGAGCTCCAGTTAAGTGAAAGCGACCTTTTCTTTGACTGGCCAGCTGGCCAGATTGCTGACACAGAAACATAGGTTTTTCAAAAAGTCTTAAGCCCTTTGCACACAGGAGCGTTTATCCGCACGGATAAAACGGACTATTTCCTTTTTTAAAAAGAAAACAATGATTCTCTACGAACTCATGCACACCGGATCCGAATTAGCCGTGCGACGAGTGGCTGCGGCCGTACGTTTTTTCTCTCGATCAAACCCATTTCGATTTGTGCGTCTTGTCGCATGCGGTCAAAAACTCATCACTCCTTTTATGACTCCTTTTGGGATCCGCAGCGCCGATTCCGCACAGCCTTGCACACCAAATCCAATGCGTTTTAATTCATGCAGCAAACGAAAAAAACGCAACTATTCTGTGTGCAAAGGGCTTTAGAAGGATTCAAAAGACACTTATAGAATCGGGTCAAAATTCTAAATTTCACAATTAAAAAAAAATAGCAGATCTACAAGCTCGCAACGCGGCACTCGGTGCCGCGCTGTGAGCTTGTATATCTGCTATTTTTTAATAGTTAAAGCATAAAATAATGATACAGAATAATGTGTACCCGTTCTGAATGGGTTTAAATGTGAACACTAGGGTACCTCTGGTGGCGTAGTTGAGGTCCACGTCGCGGCAGGTCATGGTGACCAGGTCGGCGGGGCTGAACACCATGGTGTCTGTGATCTCCTCCATCTTGGGGGGCGGGGACTCTGGGGACACGCCCCCTCCCCCTTCCTCTCCTCCCCCCTCTCCTTCTCCCTCGCCCGCCGCTGCCACGCCGTCGCTACACTTGTGGACGGCGTCCACGGCCAGGTCGCACTGCAGACAAATGAAACCACATACAAATCTGAATGAGCGGCACACACGAGCAGAGGCGTCAATTGGTACATGGCAGCTGCTGTAACTTGGCTACAGGGAGAAAAATTAAATGTACTTCTTAAAATAAATGTATCATGCCTGTTGCTAAGGTATGGCAACATGACTGGTGTCTTGCTTCGCGTGCGTGCAAGACACCAGTCATGTTGCCATACCTTAGCTTTTGCTGAACTGACGCCACTGCACACGAGCTGCCCATCATTTTAGTCTTTTAAATAGGCCCCCATTTAGACTGTTACACGGTGAAGTTTACTTTGAATTTGTTTGAAACATTCCTTCCACTCTCTTCTTCTTTATTTATCACACACACATGCACGCACGCACGCGCCGTCTCTCTCCCACTCAAGACTTTGCGATGGTGTTTGTAAGAGGTGATTAGTGGCTCGCTCAACAGACAGGCAGACAGAAAATACAGACAAAAAGACAGACAGACACAACAGACTTTTACTTTCAGCCGTCCGCATTTCTTCTGAAAATGTTTTCTCTTTTTAAAACTGATATGATACTGATACGGACATACGGACAGACGTAATACGCACACGGTCAAATGTTGGCGCGGCAGGCAACACCGCCGGCAACTGCTGCTAGGTTAACTAGTAACTTAAGTTTTCAAATAGTTGCAATGATTTGGTAGAGAATTAAAAAATAAATAAAAGAAAATCAAGTACACTATTACAAGGTCTGTTTTTCCAAGTATAGAGGGATATGCAGCTCAACAGATAAAAGGTGAATTGATCCCAGTGCATGATGGAGGATAATTTCACGATAGATTTTAATCTCCACGATACGATTAGTGTGAGTGTTTTATATCACGATGAACGATAACAGAGATTATCGTCCCACCCCACGACTGAGAACTTCGACCCGTGCGTTTACCTGTGAGCTTAGTGTCTTGAAGATGCCCTCGTACACTGTGCCGTTCTTCACCTGCACGTCACAGGTGGAACCCTGCAAACAAACACAATGACACATGAAGGGAAAGAAAGTACTACAGCAGGGGTTTTCAAACTTTTTTGTCTCAGGGCACCCCATGAATCTTTTTTTTAATCCGAGGCATCCCTACATTATAATTTTCACTCCCACGTACCTTATATTTATAGCATATCGTCGTTGCCGGGTGGAAACCTTGTATGTCCGAAACCGTTCGTTTTGTATTTATCATCTATAAAATGTACTAAACTAGTGAAAACAGAAGATCTACAAGCACACAACGCCTCGCGATGCGAGGCGTTGTGTGCTTGTAGATCAGCTGTTTTCACTAGGTTTGTGCGACAGTCTTGTATGATGAAGCAGGGCTTTGCTTTACCAAAAGACGTACACATTTGAAACTTGGAGATACAAGGTTTCTGCCCGACAGTGACGATATTTTAGTGATTATGTTGCAAGGAAAACGTTGAGATAATAGCCATTTTGGTTAGAACTGACTGAAAATAACTTTGTACTTCAAGTTTAAAATGATACTAAATATTTTTCAATTGTCCAAATAAATTCCAAATATTATCAAATGATCTCGCGGCACCCCTGGACTGCCGTCACGGCACCCCAGGGTGCCCCGTCACCCACTTTGAAAACCCCTGTACTACAGTATCAACACTGCAATGTAGAAATACTCTACAAGTAAACATTCAGAATTCAGAATTACATTTTACTTGAATAAAAGCACAACGATGTTGGTATCAAAATGTAGTTAAAAGTATCAAAAGTAATCAAGTTTTCAAATGTATAAAATGCACAAAAATACCTTTGGAAATAGCAGAACCACAAGCTCACATTGGGTCAGATAGCGACGCATTGTGAGCTTGTAGATCTGCAATTTCCAAAAGGCCGAAATGTAGTATACAGGGCTGAAGTGGGTATTGTTTTCTGATAATAATCAAAAACTAGTAACTACAGTTTTCAAATAAATGCAGTGGAGTAAATGTACAACATGTGCCTCTTAGATGTAGTAGCGTAGAAGTAAAACTACTGAAAAATGGAAATCCACACCAAACCTCTTTGCCGAAATATAATCTGTGAGCTTGTGGATCTGCTATTTTTGGCTAAAGTTTTCCTCAGAATAAGAATAGGGATGCTAGAGTTCAAGTGGTTAATGTAATAAAGAGCCTGTCACACAAAGATTTGGCAGCCCCAGGGGCGTCAATTGGGTATGGCAGGGGTATGCAGCTGCCATACCTTGGGTCCAGGGGGGAAAATAAAAGTTACTTTTAAATTATAAATCCATGAATGTCTCTTTGTCTATCTGTTCTGGTTATTATGTATTTAAATTACAGTAAAATAACTACAAATGCAAAATTTAACCAAATGGTCACTTTAACATTATTGTTAATTGTGGCACGTTTACTAACGTTCCAAGTTTAGCTGCACTTGAACAACCGTTCCAGGCTGCCATATCCAGCCGTAGAAACGGGGGGGAAATAAAATGTACTTCTTAAAATAAATGTATTGTGCGCCTTCGCGCGCGTGCAAGACACCAGTCATGTTGCCATACCTTAGCTTTTTCTGAACTGTCCGCCACTGTGCAGCCCCCCCCCCTCCCAGTTACTCCGAGGACCCCCTGTATAAGACCCCTGCGATACACAAAGTATGTGTGTGTGTGTGTGTGTGTGTGTGTGTGTGTGTGTGTGTGTGTGTGTGTGTGTGTGTGTGTGTGTGTGTGTGTGTGTGTGTGTAACAGGACTCACCACGACCGCAGTGAGAAAATGAAGCATGCGGGCATTGCTGTAGACGCCCTCAAACACCTGCAGGGCAAAGACAACACAACGAGCACAAGGTCAGGCTCTCAAATGACACACTAGCTCTGAACCTTGACCTTAAACAACAACACAAAAAGAAACACATCGTTTACACCCCCCGTGGCGTACTAATTCTGACTTCCCTAACCCTGACAACAAGGCACTCCAATGGTGTCTCTTTGCACTCGACCGGCACAATTTAGAAATGTATGCTATTACAAAAGTACATGTTTTGGTGGAAATAATGTCAATAATAATGGACTAAGCTTTTTGCAGCTTGTGTGTGATGCTATAGTGCAGGGGTCAGCAACCTTTTTTGAAATGAAGTGCCATGTTTTTATTTTCTAGAGTGTAAAGCCTCGATCAGAGTCGTGTAGTCTTTTTGAGTCATGAAACTACGTTACGTCAATCCTCGCGGTGAAGAGCTTTCCACCGCGAGTCCCGACACATCTCTCTGTTTTTACTTTCAGACAGATAGGCTCTTCACCCCGTTCACTGATTGGTCGACCTGACCCAGTCAGTCACGGTGAATATAGGACTTCACCGTGACTGACTATGATGGCCTTCACTTATTTTCTGACTTGAGGTGGAAAGCTTTCCACCTAAAATTTGCGGTGGATAGCTCTTCACCGCAGACTCTGATCGAGGCTTTAGTGTGCCTAAATACTTTATAAGCGTTAAGGACGTCCACAACTACAACACCAGAGGCAGCGCCAGAGATCACGTTCAACCCAAAGTCAACTCAAACAAAGGGTCAAACTCGTTCTTCTGCAATACAACCAAAATGTGGAACGCCCTACCGAAGGCCTTAAAGGAGTGTGGTTCCCTAGCATCCTTTAAAATCGCCCTGAAAAACCACTTACAGGCGGCAGCCATTCGCAACTGGCAATAACAAACCTAGCCCAGCCTCCCCTGACCCTTCTTTGTATTTACTTTACTTTACTTTACTATATCTACTGCATAGTACTGTGTTCTATCTGTCTGTCATTCAATGTTATATGAGATACTTCAATGGTTTCCTGTGTAAATAAGCCAAGTGCATTCCTAGGATCTCCTTTTAGTTGACCTTGCACCAGTGAACTGTACGTCATGAAACTGTACCTTTTTCTATGCAAACTTCTAATAAAGTCTTCAATCAATGTCAACATACATATTTTGATTGGCAGGACATTGTTATAACGGTCAGTAGACCCAGAGCAATAATCCACCTATCTCCCCGACTCCCTCCCCAGTCAGAGTTCAGAGTTTTAATGAATGTCGAATTTTGTGCAAGATGTTATTTGCTATAAATGAGCTAACTTCATTTAATTGACCACGTTCTCTCACTCACTTCTGCCAGTGTGCCGGTGATCACCCTCCCCTGTGCCAATGTTGGCACCCGTGCCTAAGGTTGCTTAGCCCTGCTACAGTGTGATCAAGTAGGGGCATTCATGAAAATGAAAAAAGTCGGTCCTTGAAATGAATAGGGTTGAGAATCACTAAGACAGAAAGAGTCTGGTTGTTGTTGTTTTTGATTGATTGTTTGATTACTATTACTAATACTTTATTAGCCGTTTATGTAGGAAAAGCACAGGACAGTACAGTTCAGATACAAGGTCTCCTATGGCTAGGGCTGTCACAATTATTAAATACTCGTCTAATCACAATTTTGCATGATCGTCATAATCGTTTCCATGTTGAGAAATGTTAATATAGTTTCAAACACACTTCAAAAAGTGCTGGAAATAGCAGATCTGCAAGATCACAACGCATCACATTGTGAGCTTGAATGAAGCCTTAAGGTGGTTGCACACTGCTGCGTTTTTCGGGCCGAATATCGGAGTGAATTTCGGAGCACGCAAATAAAAAAATCAACCTCACGTTATGTCAATCACGTTTGCACACTGCCGTCCGTTTCGCGCACCACTCGGTCCCTTGCTCTCTCTATCTCTCAGTCTCTCTCTCTCCTTGCCCTGAAAAACGCATTTCGTGTATAAGCTGTTCCAGAAAGAGACATTCAAATACTTACGGGAGATGACTGACTCTGTGACGGTGGCTTCATTGTGTTTCTTGTCCTGAAAGAAAAAAATAAATACAGATAAAATAAAATAGAAAGATTAGTTTAACGTTATAAGCTGGTTATTAACACTTCTAGTGCCATTATTTTTCTAATCATCCAGACAGTGTGACGCCATTCACTGCGCTTTATTTTGAAGAGCCCCGAAAGCCACAATCGTGTCCACGTTGTGGAAATTCACTAGATAGACCGGGGTGTTTACTTTCACAAGTAAATGAAAAATTCGAATCGCGGCCGACAGTCACAGGCCAGTGTCGCCGTGAAAAAAAAGTGTTTCTCTGCGATCAAAGCGTTTTTGGTAAAAAGTTTTGATCAAATTTGAACTTGGATGAATTGTATCTCTATGCCAGGGGTTTTCAAAGTGGGTGACGGGGCACCCTGGGGTGCCGTGACGGCAGTCCAGGGGTGCCGCGAGATAATTTGATAATATTTGGAATTTATTTGAATTTGAATATTTAGTATCATTTTAATCTTGAAGTACAAAGTTATTTTCAGTCAGTTCTAACCAAAATGGCTATTATCTCAACGTTTTCCTTGCAACATAATCACTAAAATATCGTCACTGTCGGGCAGAAACCTTGTATTTCCAAGTTACACTCTAAGAAAGAATTCTGTGACCGAGTAAATAGCACTATTAGAAAAAGTTATATTTACTCAATAAAATCACTGAATATCATGTATGTGATTGTTTGAGTAGGTCACACCAAACAAAATGAGTAAAAATCCAACTGTTCTTTTTGAGTTAGATGTACATATATTATTTGAGTTAATTTCATGAGAATAAATTAGTATTTGACCAACTGATTTTATTCATGAATTAGACTCAATTTGTTTTGGTAATTTTCCTTCATAATATTTGAGTATGGAGTACTTATATGGATCAATTTAAAAAGACCCTTAATTATTATTCATTCCAACTTAATAATCTTTCATCTCTCACAACAACTTAAACAATTGAGTAGATATGACTAAGATTCAAAATTGTACACAAGGGTTCATGGGAAAGTTCTACTGGAACATTCTGTCAACAAACAGCAGCAGCACACATCTTCTTCAACAAGAAACCTGGAGAGTGTTTGCAAATATTGGTAAGTAGATTTACTGTATCTTTGTGCATATAGGCTACACAAATGTATTGGGTATAACTTATGTTCTTTACAAAGGTTTGCAGCTAGTTAAGGTTACAGTGAGGGGAATGTGCAAGCCCTCTAGTCATTGTGACTTTTTGCATTTATTACAAGCTATGCACATCTGCATACAATGGTGTGTACAATGAATATAAAATGCACAGGTATAGGCCTACATTATTATCTACATGTCTTCTTTTTTACTCTCTTCCCCTCATCTCTGTCTTCCAGGTTAGTGCAAAGTTCAGGATGATCACCACACTGAATCTTGAGCCAAAATGTATGGCAATGTTGGACTTCTATACCCCCAAACTACTGTCCATGTTCCAGTCCAAGAAGGGCAGTTTGGGCACAAATGAGTATTGTACTTCAGGTATGAAACTTTCATTTACTCTAACTGCTTTAATTATATTTCACCTGGCTAATGACAATAATTACTATATTAATTTATGCTAAACTCATCTTTATCCCCTGCAACTCTCTCCTGATTATTCATTTCTAAATGTATGTCTTAATAGCTACTAAGGACAGTCTCCCAGCTTCCGTTGCTAAAACTGGGTTGTGGAAACAATTGTATTGCCAAAGTTTATGTTAGTTATGAAAGTGCAGTCATACTTTTTCTTTATTGTTCAAATAATTATTTTTCTATTCTGCAGAGAGGAATCCCCAATCAACGAACACGAGAGGTCATCATCCGATGTCTCATCGACCATCTGGAAGAAGATAGTGTCAAGATCAAGGACTTTCAAGTTAGTAAAATAAATGTTTTGACGTTTTAATGTCATCGTGGATGAGACCATCACATGCAAAGGAACAGCATAGTGATGTCCAGAGAATGAGGTTGTGACATTGGCTGAATGGCTGTTGCATCCGTTGCATGTCTGGTCCAACTGATTCAAGATTATGCCCAGGGCTGCATGTGTGGAGACAGCTAGGATTGCTCAATGTGTGTCTGTGTGTCTTGTAACATTTAGCCTGAAAGTGAGCTCTAAACAATTATCTTCACAATGTGTGCAGGAAGGAAGCTGCTGGTGCACCTGTCAGAGTAGAAGAGAAGTTGACAGAGGAGGTGATGATGACGATGAAGATCTACCTGCTGCAGAACCAAGAGGACTCAATGAATGAACCTACTGATGTAGGTATTGTGATTAAGGGCATCACTGCCCTCAACAATCTTGGGGGTCTGCTGCTATCTGTTGGGACTGTTCTATGCCTTTAATCTGAGATACCCCAAGAACCTCAGATATGGTCTTGAGATGTTCCAAAAAGTACTGGTTGAGTTGGATCCTGGACACCTTTCAGCCAAAGTTCAGAGACTGAAAAAATGTCTGCTTGCCGACTACTGTTCAGCAAGATGCTCTCAGAAAGTGGGTATGACCTACTGAAAGTGGATTTATTGTCATAACAGCATTTTTGCAATGGTATTTGTTGCTGATAGTAATTAGTTAATGTAAAGTGTTTGTTTCTGGTGCATTCGAGTCATAATGCAAACAGGTCAGTTTAGCATATAGACATTACACGTGTGCATAGTCAATATGTTTAAATGTTGAGCTACTGTAAATGCTTATTTATTATTTCATATTCCAAGTTGTGATTTTCTTTCATGCCAAATGGCCTCTGACTGTCTTCTTTAATGTATTTTGTGGTTATGACTTACTGTTCATTTGATGGGCTCATTGTTCTTATGGTGCATAATGTTTGACAGACTGCTTACTTACAGTATGCACAGTTCAATTAGAGGTACTTATATACAGTATTGTGAACACACACTGCTCTTTAGTAAACAGAACATTTTAAAAGTGTCAGGGATACCCCTTTCCTGATCATTATCTTTAAACATATTGTTTTTGCAGGCATTGTTGCATGTCATTTACATACTAAGGTATGTTGAATGTTCATACTTGATGTGGTGTTACACTGGTCAAAATTAGTTGATTAAAACATAATTATCTGCATAATTATTTCATGTGTATTCATTTGACATCATGTACTCCTGGAGTAAAAGGTAAAGTAAATGAAAGGGGTAAATGGTACTATATGAATTAAATCAATAAAAGTAAATGAATAGAGTAAATGTGACATATTTGTTTTGTTAAATCATACTCTAATATTCAATTAGATCTACTTAATATTTCAATGTATTTACTTGTAGTCTTTTGTGGCATTGACTGAATAATTTAATTATATCTACTCAATTTCTTTAGGTCATTGTACTCAATTTTAGTTGTTAATAAGTACGTAAAAGTTTTGGTTACTTTTACTCAAATTAATTGAGTATCATCTACCTGATTTCATAACAGTAATATTTACTCAATATTTTTGAGTGTAAAAATGTTTCACCAATAAAATTGAGTAGAGCCTAGTTTTTGTTTTTAGAGTGTACAAGACCGTCGCACAAAACTAGTGAAAACAGCCGATCTACAAGCACACAACGCCTCGCATCTAGTTTAGTACATATTTTAGATGATAAATACAAAACGAACGGTTTCCACCCGAGAACGATGATATGCTATAAATATAAGGTGCTGGGAGAGAAAATTATAATGTAGGGGTGCCTCGGATTAAAAATAATATTTATGGGGTGCCCTGAGACAAAAAAGTTTGGGAACCCCTGCTCTATGCTATGTTATTGGTCACAAATTAGATTGCTAATCTATCTAGATGTTTCTAGCTAGGATATGGGATATGGCTGCCCGACCAGGGTCAATTGTTGCAATGTGTTAATATGCAAGCAGATTTTATTTTATTTATTTGTAATTTTTTGGTCTGGGATTACATATACTTTCATGTTCGTAAATGGAAAAATAAAATCACTAAATTTCAAAGTAAAACATTTAAATACAAAAGTATAGGCATACATTTGAAAAAAACAAAACTGAATTAATATTTACATAATTGCAATGAAATACTGTATATAAAACATGATTAAGTAGCAATTACTAGTCAAACGCTATAAGGGCGAGTGGTGACTGTAAGGTCATGATAGAAAGTTATCAAATAATGTGTTTTTCTTTAATTAAGTGATATGGAGGAGGAGGCATTTAGAAACACAAATATTCAATTCAATTGAGTAACTGTCTGTAAAGCAGTGCTGTGTGACTGAAATCTTATTAGTGGTATTACTACTTATGGCACATATGTTTCTTATAACAAAAGATGACTAGTGAATTTCAAGTAGTCTGTGAAGGACAATGTAAAAAGCGTTACTTTTGACGCTACTCTCCTTATTAATTTGAGGGGAATTATTTGAGAAACCGTCGTTACATTTAGGAAAAATACCCAAATAAGCAACTAGCTTTATAGAATGAAGCCCGCCCAGCACCCCCACCCAGCCTACTATTATTTTCAAGCCTTACACAGAGAGAGAGAGAAATGTACGCTTATAATAAGCAGACATGGCAACACACTGGTCACTAGGAGGAACAACAAAGTTTATGTGAGGTGACAACAAGCAGCTAGGCCAGAGGCGTCAATTGGGTATGGCAATGTATGGCAGCTGCTATACCTTGGCAACAGGGGGAACATTATGAAATGTACTTCTTAAAATAAATGCATCATGCCTGTTGCTAAGGTATGACTGGCGCCTTCCACCAGTCATGTTGCCATACCTTAGCTGTTGCTGAACTGACGCCACTGGCAGCCAGGCTGGTCAGCTGACACCAACACAATGGGCCAGCCCAGATAAACTAACATCACAAACAAGGCACTGCATCGACCCTGCATATGAACGTCAACCTCATCATTACTATTCTAAAACGTTATTAAACAGTTATTACTAACAGAAAAATCGATTTAATAACGAATTATGTTTTGAATACACATACACACATGGACCCCTTTGTAAATATAGTGCTATCTTGGGTTATGCTTTTAGCATCCTTTTGCATGAGTCTGTACCTCTGAGCTTTTGTTGGTGTTTTTGCAAACTGTTAATAAAGTATTCAATCAATCGAAATCCAATGAACAAAAAAAATATTGTTTAAAAATGGCATAGGCTATAGCTTTAGTGTATTAGTATAATAGCACGTCTATCTGTAATAACCTCACTACGCCTTGATAATAAGATGCCATGGTGTGATCTTGTAGGCATAGACAATGTATGCATGCCACCATATAAAATACTGCTTATGAGTTAATCGGACAAATCAATGCAGTAGCCTATACATATTTTTAATCAATGCAACGTTTACGTTGATGCATAAAATAACAAAAACTAATAGGTCTATATGTTAAAAACACACATTCTCGATTAATACAATAATCGAAAAAAAAGTAATCGACGGAATAAGCACTATTTAAGACAAATCGACAGCTGCAGCCATCATCATTTAGTAGCCTACATATTGTTATTAAGTTAGCCTGCGATAGCTGCTGGCTAACCCCAGCTCTAGCTAACATGTCTACTTTAGTAGTGCTTGTTTCTGAACGTGATCTTGCTGTAGAAGAGAAGATAAAAGGTAGCCTACTTTTTAGTCATGTGCATCCCTGTCCATCCGCTGCTAATGTCAACGCTGCGATCGGATCATCATCACCACCATCATCTTCGACAACAACAATAACAATAACACACGCGCGCACACGCACACACACCGTCTCTACCGTCGATGAGGACAACAACAAAAACACTGCGACGAGGGGGCGCTCGATTCAATAACAGCCGGCGAATGGCCTGCTCCCTGCTGCCCTGCCGCCGGCGGGCGGGGCTGGAGACCAAAAAATGTATATCACCGTTTCCGAAACCCCTTAATTTTTTTCTCCCAATAGTTTCTTTTTTATCACTATTATTTCAAAACATTTTCAAAAAACATTTCCAAAAAGCAACACATTTAATTAATTGAAAACTATATACAATATTTTTTCCCCCCTCAATAATCTCCATAAAGAAATTAAAGAACTAGCCTATTAAAATAAATGAAAAAATAAATTAGAGAACAAATGTTTAAGAACATAAGATGAAGTAGGGAAAATTGTAGATCTACAAGCTCGACAATGCGGCACAAAAGTTGTGAGCTTAATTATTTTCACTAGTTTGGGTTCCGGGCAAACTCATTTCTCTTTTCGGTCTTGAGATAAAAGTTTGGGAACCATTGAAAGGCTAATAAATGTTTGGTCTAGTAACTGTTCATATGTTATTTGTTATTCATTATGCATCACTTCTGCTTGTATGTCACCAAAAATAATTGGCTTTTTATTTATTTTGAAAAACGTTGTAACAACAAAACATAGTTATTGGTACAGTGCAGCACAACATCACTTTGAGGTGATATATCATTTTATCTGCGGCAACCGGAAGGACCGGGTCATATGAACGAGCGCTCCTCAGAAGGAACCCGCCCCCGGCCTGTGCTTTGCATTGTGAGTGGACGAAGTCGCCGTCAATCAATGTGTCCGCGTCTTCCTATTGGTCTGAATGTCGGTCAGTGACGAGAACATGGAACTGTGTCACTATGAGGACATCTACTGACCACACGGCACACGCGCACGCACGCACACGCGTGCGCGCGCGCGCACACACACACACACACACACACACACACACACACACACACACTGTTTTCTTTTTTTTGTTCTCTCATTTTATTTTATTTACATATCTACTGCATAGTAGGCCTACTGTGTTCTATTCGTCTGTCATTCAATGTTATGTGAGATACTTAAATGGTTTCCTGTGGAAATAAGCTGTCTTTTCATGGATCTCCTTTTAGTAGACCTTGTACCAGTGAACTGTGCCGTCATGAAACTGTACCTTTTCCTATGCAAACTTCTAATAAAGTCTTCAATCAATCAATCAATCAATCAATCAATCAATAAATCAATCAAAACACACACACACACACACACACACACACACACACACACACACACACACACACACACACACACACCTGGCACTGCCAACCCTCCTGTTTTTGGAAGAAGTCTCCTGTTATTTAACCAAATGACCATGTCTCCTGATCCAGAATTTTCACCCTTTTTCAAAGACCCGCAGATATGCAGCCACAGCCATTAAAATAGGCCTGTATGTAGTTCCTTGGCTATTTGATATGCAAACCGCCAGGGCCTTAGGCCTATTTTATGTTCTTTTTGTTGAAAGGTGTGAGATCTAGCTCTCTCTCTTGCCATGCCACCCACCCAGACACACGCACGCACGCATGCACGCACACACGCAAAGGGCTTTATATTGGCATGAGTAAACATACGTTTACATTGCCAAAGCAGAAGTGTACACAATACAATACAATCGGAAAACAAAATATGTACAGGTGAAAACGTTGTGACGCGTTGTGAGCTTGTAGATCTGCTATTTTTTGGTGAACTTTCCCCCCAGAATAGGGATGCTGGGTTTCAAGTAGTTGTAACGTTATTTTCAGTCAGTTCTGATGGAAACTGATATTTCTCCTTAACATAGCCTACTGTAGGCCTATCTCAGGTGGGAAGATGTGCATACTGTATTTATGTGGCTTGATATGATGTAAGATTCTAAAAGTTAACAGAGTAATTCAAGGGTGCAACGTGAATCTTATCGCCTGTCTCTCTCAATGCAATGCCTTAATTTCTCACTCAATAATAATAATATTTCATCCTTCAGCCTCACTGTTGGCTCTGTACTTGGTCTAGCTTTTTTCCCTCTACAGTTTAGAGGCTAGTTTCACTATTTTTGCGGACCCCTGATGGTGTGTGTGTGTGTGTGTGTGTGTGTGTGTGTGTGTGCGCGTGCGTGCGTGCGTGCGTGTGTGCGAGAGAGAGAGAGAGAGAGAGAGAGAGAGAGAGAGCTGCAACAGCTCTGTGCTGTGTCAAAGCTCCTCCCCTCTCTGACTCAGAGGAGTCAGGAAACAGAAACTTACAGCACTGAGCACACTCTTCTCTGTCAATGCAGACAGATACACACACAGAGACAGGCGAAGATTCACATTCAGATCAAACGCACCTTCCAGTGAGGAGGACAGACAGTCTTTCCACAGCTACAGGAGGGAATACTGACCCAGACCACTGGAACCTGCTGCTGACTCTGTCAACTGAATGGACTTTAACAAGAACCACGATTAAAGTGAAAGGAAACTTTCACAAAGGGAACATTCTAGGAGAAGGGAGTGTTACCACCACTGACTGACTCATTTCCTTTATTGTGTGGAGTGTTTGTTGCTTCATTCAGGGACAAAATGGCATCCAGGGCATTTCGCCCAGAAGAGGATTATTCCTGTCCTGTGTGTTGTGACATCTTTAAAGATCCTGTTATCCTGTCCTGTAGCCACAGCTTCTGTAAAGTCTGTATAGAGAATTGGTGGAAAGATAAGGAAATAAAAGCATGTCCATTTTGTAGGGAGGAACAGTCTGTGGATCCACGCAGAAACCTGGCTCTGAAGAACCTGTGTGAGGCCTTACAGGAGAGACACCAGAGAGCTTCAACAGGGTCTGAGGTTCTCTGCAGTCTGCATGCTGAGAAACTCAAACTGTTCTGTCGGGAATGTCAACTGGCCGTGTGTCTTGTGTGTCGAGATTCTAAAAAACACATCAACCACAGTTTCAGACCCATCGATGAAGCTGCACTGGAACACAAGGAGGAAGTCCAGAAATCTCTGAAGCCTTTACAAGATAAACTGGAGGTCTTTAATAAAGTTAAAACAAACTGTGACCAAACAGCAGAACACATTAAGGTCCGGGCCCGGCACACAGAGATGCAGATGAAGGAACAGTTTAAGAAGATGCATCAGTTTCTAAAGAAGGAAGAGAAGACAAGGATCACTGCACTGAGGGAGGAAGAGCAGCAGAAGACTCAGATGGTGAAGGAGAAGATTGAGGGTCTGAACAGAGACATATCAACCCTTTCAGACACAATCAGAGCCATAGAGGAGGATCTGAGAGCTGAACACATCTCATTCCTGCAGAACTACAAGACCACAGTGGAAAGAGTCCAGTTCACACTGCAGGACCCACAGCCGGTCTCAGGAGCACTGATAGACGAGACCAAACACCTGAAGAACCTGACCTTCAGAGTCTGGGACAAGATGAAGGACATTGTCTCCTACACTCCTGTCATTCTGGACCCCAACACTGCCTGTCCACACCTCATCCTGTCTGATGATCTGACCAGTGTGAGACGTGGAGAGAGACAGCAGCAGCTTCCTGACAACCCAGAGAGGTTTGACATCTGGCGCCGTGTCCTGGGTTCTGAGGGCTTTAACTCTGGGACTCACAGCTGGGATGTTGAGGTTGGAGACAATACAGAATGGGAACTGGGTGTGTTAGCAGAGTCTCATCAGAGGAAGGGAAAGGGAGGGGGTCAACGCTGGAATATATATTTATATGAAGGTAAATACACAGCAGTCTCCTCACCAGGGTCATTCACTGTTCTCTCAGTGCAGCAGAACCCCAAGAAGATCAGAGTCCAGCTGGACTGGAACAAAGGAAAGCTGTCCTTCTCTGATCCTGATACTAACACAGACATACACACCTTCACACACACTTTCACTGAAACACTCTTTCCATTCATTGGCACTTTTCTTACTGTCCCTCTGAAGATGTTACCATGGAAGATCAGTGTAACTCTGGAACTACGTAGTTAGAGATGATGATGATGATGTATTAATCAGATCAGTAATAGTGCCAACAATAATGGTAATTAATATTATGGGGATTTATAGAAATGTAATTGTCTCTATAGTAAACATTGAGATACTTTACTATAAAATGTATCAGATTATTATGATACTTTTACTCCTGCACTTAACTATATTGTACTTTTTACACTATTTCCTAATATAGATTATAGAATCATCACGTTGGAACAATCTCTTTATGACATTATAAAGAATGACATGTTATAATATGATGGCTAGCAGAGGTCAGTATGTTAAATATTACATTAGTTTTATGAAACCACAACGGCTGAGGTAGACTATGAACCCTGCAGTCACTTGAATCACTGTTAATACAATTATAACAAACACCATAATAAAATATTAAAACTGTTTACTTGGAGGTATTGTGGTTCTAATTATGTCACGTTGCCCTGTGTGTGTGTGTGTGTGTGTGTGTGTGTGTGTGTGTGTGCATGCGTCCGTGTGTGTGTGGTTCAGACCCAAAAGAGAAATTAGGCATTTGCCCATGACCCAAACTAGTGAAAATAGCTGATGTGAGCTTCTTCATTACTTTTTAAAAATGTTTCCTAATTTATGGAATTTCTTAGATTTTGCTTTTATTTATGAATGAAATTACTTAAATATTGCTTTTTTGGGGTGGATGTTTTTTAGAAAATGTTTTGAAATAAATGATTAAAAACAAATAGTAGGAAACAAAATACAATAAAATAAAGAGACCCATAACAATTTATCCATGACCTACAAATGCCTTCTGACTCCAGACCCAGTGTTTGGGGGGAGAGTGTCGATATTTCGACGTAACATGTGTTCAACGTTCTTTTTTTTTGACACTGGTGAATGCTAACCTGGTGATTGTTAAAAACTATGCCTAAACCTAACCCAAACCCTAACCTCAGTAAAACGATGCCTAAACCCAACCAAAACCCTAGTCGAAATAACGACACGTAGAAACAGTGAGATTTCACTGTGTTGGGGAACCACGAACCAGTGACATAGACTGTAAGGGATGGTGAACCACTGTAATCTGACCACTCACCTCTTCAGACTCCACCTTAGACCAAGCCTTGTCTTATGCAAAAAGGTTAAAATGACATTTAGATAGCATGTTATTCAGACGATAGGTTCATTATTTACCTATAGCATCCTATAGTTCAATTTCAAATGTTTATGAACGGTGCAAACTGCTCCTTCATCTGCCATTGTCGTACGTACGTCCCGCCCCATCCCATCCCACATTGGCCAAGCTTCACGGGACGCTAAATTAAACTAAAAGTAGGGGTGGGCGATATGGAAAAATACAATATCACAATATATTTACAAGCTGTATTACGATACACATGCAATCTTGCAAAACACATTTTGGCCTATTTGTGTATATGTGACCTGACGGTCGCTTATCTCCCGATTAGGGAGTCTTACTGCTTTATGAAACCTTTCTAGAAAAATGTTAATTCATGAGTTTAGTTCTCTTGCAATGTTGCCTGCGCCAAAGTGTTCAAAAATATCATATCAAATATAAGTGCATAATAAATAACATAATTAAATACTACTGCATTCATGTCTTCATCATCTCTATTCATCGTTAAATATAGAATTCATTCATTTTGTGTGGCAAAGTCTCTCTTAAGTTGAACTCAACTAAATAGCACTGCTAACTTAATTTTCTTTTCTTTATTTTTTATATTACGTTTAAACTGATGCTAGGATCACAGGTAAACCAATAGCCTAAACTAGCATCAGTCTCTCTTAAGTTGATCTCAACTAAATAGCACCGCTTTCTTTTTTAATAATACATTGTTTAGAGCTAGACTGATGCTAGGTTGATTTGCCATGTGCTCCTAGTTTACTGAGGCACTACACCGTCTCTATGCCAGGGGTCTTCGACGTTTTCAGGCCAAGGACCCCTTAGCCGAGAGAGCGATGAAGCAGGGACCCCCAGATTCCATATAGTTTCATCGTTTGACAGCACAATCACCAGTGTATTTTGGATTCATGTCAATTTGTGTTATCAGATATGTAACCACTTGAACCGTCAATACTTAATAAACTTGACCTTTCACTCTGTACTTAGTGTGCTCTTTTTTCCCCTCTACACCAAACCTCTCTGCCGAAAATAGCCGATCTACAAGCTCACAACGCCTCGCGCTTGTAGATCTGCAATTTTTGGCTAAAGTTCTCAGAATATGGACGTTAGGTTCAAGTGGTTAATATAAAAAAGGAGGAAAATAAAGTTTCTATCACTCAAAGATTTTAAGGACCCCCTGTAGTAACTCTGAGGACCCCCTATAGGGGTCCCGGACCCCCTGTTGAAGACCCCTGCTCTATGCATTTGATACATGTGTGAACAAGCTCCATGGTGCCACCTGCTGGTCAAACATTCAATCCTCTGAAGTTGCTGGGAAATATGGAAATTATCAAGTTTTAAAACTAGAGACAGATGGTAATGTCTTTTACAGAGGACTCAAGTTATGGTTGAAATCAAATCAACTGTGCTCACTTGAATAGTTTCTGTTCCTTACCTGCTGTGTGAATTGATTATGGCTACTTATGATTTTGTATGTCCTACAGTACAGACTGATGAGTCAGATTGTGGATTGTTAGTTCTTATTAGTAATCGCATTTTATAATTGTTTGTACTTGACTGGGTTTTAGACTAGTATTATTGTTTTTGTACTTGACTGGGTTTTAGACTAGTATTATTGTTTTTGTACTTGAATGGGTTTTAGACTCGTATTAATGTTTACTGTACTTGATTTGATTATTGTAAAATAGAAAAGCCTCCTGTGGACAGATGATGAGAATTAGCACTCATGCTAAAATCACTTATATCAATGCATCTGGTTTGTCTAATGTGATTGTGATGTCCATGTCAAATAAATAAAACATAACATAACATAGATATGTCGCTAACAGGGTAGACACACTACGCTGCACGCAATAAAAACAAGCAAGCATAATGTAATTTGTGATTTTTTTCATTCAAGTATAAAAATTGTACACGGGTAATTAATTCCCTTGATATCCTAGAGAGACTGCATTGCGTGTGAGCCCAGTCGCAAACACAATCTAAAACCAGCCATTCTAAATGCTCCGTATTCCCGCAATAGATTAGCTACACAGAGTGTGATTCATCAACTGCATAAATAACAGAAACAAAATAAAATAGAAATAAAATACATACAATTTAACGAGTAGGACTGTCATTGTGTCCCGAATTTACTCCAACTGAAGTAGAGTCCCTACGAAGCTACTCTACACAAGGCAAGCTTGCTCTGTGGCTTAAAGGACAACTTTGTTTTTTTTACAAGGGTTCATATTTTAGATTGCAATTAAAGAATATAAAAGATGTGTTAACACTTATGTTGCAATGATTTTTTCTCTTCAATGTCTCGCGTTGCCATGGTTACCATAGACTTCCATGTAATTGTGCAATTGTGTAAAAAGTGCACGCCCATGCCTAGATGATGCACCACGTGTGTAGATGCTGTTCACAGCTTTCAAACAAAAAATCCACTTGGAAATCCGTTCAGGCATTCATGATGTATCAGCCATTATGTTTTCTTCAGATGTAAACAAACATGGCTGCCATGTTTGAAAGAATGAGTTGGTATGGGGGTTAAACATGCAATCTCGCGATCGCGATCATGCCTAATACATTTCTGGGGTGGAGGTCCAAATTTCTTTTTTGAAAAAACATTTTTTGAAAAAAAAAAAACTTTTTTTTTTTCAAAAACGGCCCAAACTCGGGAAACTCGGGGTTGGCACAGCGGTAGTACCAATACAAACTCGGGAAACTCGGGGTTGGCACCATATGTGTTAAAATTATTTCATTTACTTCTTTCTGTTGTTTTAGAGATTCTTATTTCAGTGGGGGCATGCGTACAAGTGGCTAAATATGTCATTTTACACAGAATAAGCCCATTCCCAAGATACAACGCAACCTTTCATGGTTGGATGTGACTTATGGGGGCTAAAAGTGTTGCTGGAAGTAGCAATAAAGAAACTGCAAACCCGGCCTAAGAATGCATATGCTTGAAATAAAAATAAAAAAAGGAAATGGCTTGAGAATCACTGGCCACTAGGGTTGGAAATTGCTAGACGTACCGACGATTCAATTTGATTCTGATTCAGAGGGCCACGATTCGATTATAAATCGATTACCGATGCATCTCGATTCCATTCCATCTCACTGTGTGACAAATAAAACAAAGTGCTTTCTAATGAAAACAGATTAATTTACTTCCATTATATTTCATTGATAATATAAACAAATGGAAGGGAGTTGTTGTAGTAAAAAAATATATAACATAAATTATAACTCAATACTTCTGCTAACCATCCAAAATCAAACAAAAATACTGTACATTAAGCAGCTTTCTTTTCAACATACAAAACATGTATTGGAACATATATTAAAACAAAAAAGAAAATTGTGATTCGATTCATAATCGTCCATGTTCGTTTCGCGATTAATCTATGAATCGATCATGAATGGTAAATGGAGCATTTATATAGCGCCTTTAACCAAGGCGCTTTACAGAAATTGTGCATTACATTCACCCATTCACACATACATTCATACACCAATGGCAGAGGAAACCATGCAAGGCACCAACCTGCTCATCGGGAGCAACTAGGGGCTCAGAGTAGAGATCTTTGCGGGTCCAAATCTTTTTTTCCCCGATTCCGACCTGTTCCGAAAATAATAATCAAATTACAAAACCAAACCTGAGTGGCCCCGTAACGGTCTCGTCCGATTCCGCTCCGTTCCCGACTTTCTTTCTTTTTTTACAGTCCGTAACCCGTGACATTTGTCCCCAAATCCGTTTATTTACGAGGTTCCGTGAGACCCGACCATTTAATGATTATTTAAAGCCCCTTGTTTCATGTGCCGAGATCCACATTCACTCACTGCAGCCGTGCACTGTAAACTGATTGACAGGCACCATTAACAGTCAGAGCGGAGGTGGTTCGAGTCCCTCCTTGCGGCCTCCAGGGGCGTCACACGGCAGGGGGGGGGGGGGTAGTGGGACTGGGTTACGAGGGCCCAAGGTGGAGGGCCCTTAATTATTTTATACTTTAGCTATTGACAAATAGCATATATACAAGCTCAGCTTGCACATCTGCTATTTTTGAAAAGTGGTGAAAATGTGTGCAAATCTTTGAATGTATGTATTTTTTAAGCGAACATTTCGGTCCCCGGAACTAAATATTTTGAGATGGGGGTCCGTGGCCAAATAAATATAATTTTGGGGGTCCTTCACATGAAAACGTTTGAGCACAACTGACATAGAAACAGTTAAAAAAAAAAAAAAACCTTTACGGAACCCTGTGATTATAGTAAATTTACACCCATTGATTCCGGATGGAGACCCAAATGCATTCGGGTCCCCATCCGGAATCAATGGGGGTACATTTATTGTAATCAAATTATTGTCTTAGGAATGCAACAAATACAAAATAATATTATTGAACTCATGTCTCAATGGCGTGAGTAATCAATAGAACATTTTCCATTCTGGAGGTGAACTACTCCTTTAAAGTTAAAGCTCCAAACAGCCCAGAACAAACTAATTAGTGTCGTGCTTGGTCTTCCTCCTCGGGCCCACCTTAACGATCATCACCACAAAAGCGTAGGGTGGCTTAAAGTAGCTGACAGAGTACAGCATCTTGCAATGGGCCTGGTGTACAAGATACACTACACCTCCAAGATACCCATGTACCTGACAAACTACTTCTTAAAGCCAAGGTCAAGGATGTCCACGATCACAACACCAGAGGCAGCTCCACTAATCATGTTAACCTAGATTTAACACTAAACAAGGCTCTAACTCGTTCTCCTGCTATACCACCAACATGTGGAACACCCTTCCGCAAGCCTTAAAGGAGAGCAAATCCCTAGCCTCCTTCAAAATTGGTATGAAAAATCACTGCTTTTGAAATTGATGTTATCCTAGATAAAGTACTATGTTCTATCCGTCTGTCTTTCAATGTTATATGAGATACATAAAGTGTGGTTCCTGTGTAAATAAGCCGTAAGGCTCTCTAGGATCTCCTTTTAGTTGACCTTGTACCAGTGATTTGTGCTGTCATGAAACTGTACTTCTTTCTATTGCAAACTACTAATAAATTCTTCAATCAATCAATCAATTGGGGCGTCCGGTGGCCTACTGGTCAAGGCGCAAACCACATAGGCACCGCCACATAGGCATGATTGCCGCGGCGTCGCCGGTTCGATTCCAGATCCGGACGACCTTTGCCGCATGTCACTCCCCATCTCTCTCTCTCCCCATTTCCTGTCAGTCTACTATCAATAAAGGCATAAGAGCATTTTTTTTTTTTATAAAAATAAATACAAAATCAATCAATCAAAGGATTTGAAATATTCAAAGACTTGCACAAAGTTTCAAGATTATCTACAAGTTCGATATACAATTGAGCTTGTATATCTGTTATTTTTCAGTAGTTGAAGCACAACATAATGCGTTCCCAGTCTAAATGGGTTAAACCTCCTCCCCCTATGAAGAACATTCATGGGGGGCCCGCAGTGAATCCTTGTACGGCCAGGGCCCAGGATTTGGTGCGACACCCCTCCTTGCAGCCTCCACCAGGTCAGATGCTGTGGTAGTCCGAGTCCCTCCTTGCAGCCTCCACCGTCCACTCCGCCAGGAAGAAGGACAGGGAGCCCATGAAGCCCACCAGCACCAGGATGAGCAGCTGCCAGTGGAGCAGCAGGTAGTTGCTGTAGCCGAACGCCAGCGCCGCCATGATGGACTGTGAGTGTGTGGGAGGGGGGGAGAAACACAAACACCATGTTAACAGTACAGCGCCGTCCAGACATTTGCGACAGCTATCGTGTCCGTATCGTTTGAGAATGAGGGGGGGAGGATGGGTCCAATTCATTATCAATGGAGGTCACGTGTTTTTTTTTTGTCTCTTGCAAATCTCTTGGCCAAAATACAGCCTTCGGTTGAGCAAGAGACACGGCAACGACATGAAACCACGTGACTTACATAGAAAATGAATTGGACTCCCCCTCCCTCCCCTCATTCTCAAACGAGACGGAGAAGATGTCTCACGCATATATGTGATTGCGGCCAAAGACTCCCTAATCGGGAGATAAGCGACCGTCACGTCGCATACACAAACTTTAGAAGGCAATGGTAGCCAAGCAGGAGGGAATATGTGAAATGGGACAGATCCATGTTGATGACATGACTTTAGAGATACTGCATGTGTACTGCTTTGCAAAATCTGTAGGAGCAATGTCAAAAAATGGGTTTTGCAAGAATCGGCCTCATGGTGGCACTAGAAGAGGGCCAGGTGAGAGATCTATCCATCTATTCATCTATCTATCCATCCATCCATCCATCCATTCATTTATTAATATCTAGAAGAAATAGGGCAAGTTAAGTGGTGTCATCACAATCGAATCAAATGATTGTGCTGTAAGTGATGTTACTTGGTAAAAACACAATACTTTTAGTTGAAAAGTTGAAGTTCTATATTTTGATAGTAAGCATTGCTATTGACTGCTTTGTTCAGAAACAGGGGTTTCTCAAGCTCTTTAGCAAACACCTCTCCTGTGCTCTCATTGGCTGCAGTAGCGCTCAGTACTGGTCGTTCAAAGCAGTTCATACCGCATCATTTCCAGTTGGCGACAGCTCGACTGGTGTGACGCGTTTTGAGCTTGTAAATCGCCTATTTTTTGGCAAAGAGATTTCATAGAGAGTGGAAAAAACTAAAATATGTTATTATTTTTTTCCAAGGGGCCACATGAACAACAGAAAATGTTGTGGAGGGCCGGGCCAAAAGGCAGTGCTCCCTGCAAGATGTACTCCCCCAAACTAAACACCCGGCTTCACCTCCGAATAAATACTTAAATTGAAAACACGGCATTCGGCATCAACTTTTCTTTTTTTAGCCACTTAAGCCATTTTTGATGGGTAAGATAAGGCAGGTCGTCTTAACGTGTGACCAGTCTGACCACCTGCTTGTTATTGAGACAACATCCAATGATCACACACACGTGCTGATGTACGCATTGCATCCATATGTATGTGAATAAAAATAAAAATAGGTAAAATTAGAAAATGTGTTTATTTTGTAATTTCCCATTAACCCTACAAGGGCTGGTCAGAGTGCACCAAAGGGCCACATACGGCCCCCGGGCCGCACAATGCCCAGGTCTGAATTAGAGGAGTCCATATCTATATAGCGTCCATATTCTGAGAACTTTAGCCAAAAATAGTAGATCTACAAGCTTTTTTCGGCAAAGAGCTTTGGTGTAGAGGGAGAAAAGAGCAGACTCAGTACAGAGTGAAAGGTCAAGTTTTTTTTAAAGTATTGACGGTTCAAGTGGTTAAATATCTGAAAACACAAATTGACATGAATCCAAAATACACTGATGATTGAGCTGTCAAACAATGAAACGATATTGAATCTATGAAGAGGTTGTGGCCGCTTGTGGGGGTCCCTGCTCCATCTCTCTCTCAACTAAGGGGTCCATGCCTGAAAACGTTGAAGACCCCTGCCCTATACTGTATGTCGCCACTGACAATAATGAAGAAAGCTGCCTACTGTAGGCGACGGCGTACCTGAATGAAATAGAAGCAGGCGAAGGCCGGAGCGCTTTCCTCGCGCCACACGAAGCCGATGATGCTGAACAGCTGTGTGTTGAAACAGCTGTCACCCAGACCCAACAGGAAGCTGCACAACAACGCCACCGGCACACTGATACACACACGCACACATGCACGCACACGCACACACCTCCTCCACGAGAAAAAAAAAATAGCAGATCTACAAGCTCGCGAGCTTGTAGATCTGCTATTCACGCTGTCACGCCATGACACTTTACATGGCGATTAATTGTCACTCAAATAATTGCGATTAACGATTTAATTGCCGTTGACAATTACATTTCTGTTTGGCTTTTAGGCTTTGAAGTTGCACATGGCAGATAGGACACATAACCTAAATATACAAAGAAATGACATATTTGACAACTTTATACTTAAAACATAACATTGATCGCCGATCTACAAGCTCACAACGCGCCGCATCGCGACACGTTGTGAACTTGTAGATCTGCCATTTCCACTACTTTTTGAAAGAGTTTGAAACTATATTAACATTTCTCAACATGGAAACGACTATGACAATTATGCAAAATAATTGCGATTACCTCAAATCATTGCGATTAGACGATTATGTAATAACTGTGACAGCCCTAGGGGAGGGAGGGGGAGAGGGTCCTCACCTGGGGGTGATGTAGGCCTGCAGCGAGGTCCCCTCCTCGGGGGCGATGGGAGGGTCCTTACCTGGGGGTGATGTAGGCCTGCAGTGAGGTCCCCTCCTCGGGGGCGATGGGAGGGTCCTTACCTGGGGGTGATGTAGGCCTGCAGTGAGGTCCCCTCCTCGGGGGGCGATGGGAGGGTCCTTACCTGGGGGTGATGTAGGCCTGCAGTGAGGTCCCCTCCTCGGGGGGCGATGGGAGGGTCCTTACCTGGGGGTGATGTAGGCCTGCAGTGAGGTCCCCTCCTCGGGGGGCGATGGGAGGGTCCTTACCTGGGGGTGATGTAGGCCTGCAGTGAGGTCCCCTCCTCGGGGGGCGATGGGAGGGTCCTTACCTGGGGGTGATGTAGGCCTGCAGTGAGGTCCCCTCCTCGGGGGGCGATGGGAGGGTCCTTACCTGGGGGTGATGTAGGCCTGCAGTGAGGTCCCCTCCTCGGGGGCGATGGGAGCGTCCTTACCTGGGGGTGATGTAGGCCTGCAGTGAGGTCCCCTCCTCGGGGGGCGATGGGAGGGTCCTTACCTGGGGGTGATGTAGGCCTGCAGTGAGGTCCCCTCCTCGGGGGGGCGATGGGAGGGTCCTTACCTGGGGTTATTACCCGGCCTGTTTGGATTCTTGATTCTGATTGGTCGAGCGCTGAAATCAGAGGTCTGTTATCACCCGATAACAGACCGCTCCGCTCTATAACAGACCGCTGCCTAATCAAAGACTCAGAGGACCTGCTGCAGTCAAGTTGCACTGCGTGAACCTTGTGCTGTAGCCAACATGTCAGCCATGTAAACAACCACACAGCGACATTTACAACTAAACGTTGATCTCAAGAATGTTTTTAAAAATATTTTAAGCGAGAAATAGAGGACGTAGTATCAGAAAATGGATTCTATCTAATCAGCACTTCCTTGTTTTCCAAGGCGACCGTGTCGCGCTGGGAGGACGTCCAGCGCAACACTTGTGGAACACTTCCAGCCGTCTGTAAACAAGGAAATACTTTGTTTTGTTTTTAGTTTTGAGTCAAATTATTACTTTTATTTAGTAGCCGGGTAATAAGCGGGATAATGAATGGCTCCTTGGTGAATGACGACAGATAACTTCCCTTCGGACTGATAACTCCCCTCGGCTAGCGCCTCGGGGAGTTATCAGTCCGTCGGTCAGTTATCTGTCGTCATTCACCGCGGAGCCATTCATTATCCCTTACGTGATGTAGGCCTGCAGCGAGGTCCCCTCCTCGGGGGGCGATGGGAGGGTCCTTACCTGGGGGTGATGTAGGCCTGCAGCGAGGTCCCCTCCTCGGGGGGCGATGGGAGCGTCCTTACCTGGGGGTGATGTAGGCCTGCAGCGAGGTCCCCTCCTCGGGGGGCGATGGGAGGGTCCTCACCTGGGGGTGATGTAGGCCTGCAGCGAGGTCCCCTCCTCGGGGGGCGATGGGAGGGTCCTCACCTGGGGGTGATGTAGGCCTGCAGCGAGGTCCCCTCCTCGGGGGGCGATGGGAGGGTCCTTACCTGGGGGTGATGTAGGCCTGCAGTGAGGTCCCCTCCTCGGGGGGCGATGGGAGGGTCCTCACCTGGGGGTGATGTAGGCCTGCAGTGAGGTCCCCTCCTCGGGGGGCGATGGGAGGGTCCTTACCTGGGGGTGATGTAGGCCTGCAGCGAGGTCCCCTCCTCGGGGGCGATGGGAGGGTCCTTACCTGGGGGTGATGTAGGCCTGCAGCGAGGTCCCCTCCTCGGGGGGTGATGGGAGGGTCCTTACCTGGGGGTGATGTAGGCCTGCAGCGAGGTCCCCTCCTCGGGGGGCGATGGGAGGGTCCTCACCTGGGGGTGATGTAGGCCTGCAGCGAGGTCCCCTCCTCGGGGGGCGATGGGAGGGTCCTCACCTGGGGGTGATGTAGGCCTGCAGCGAGGTCCCCTCCTCGGGGGGCGATGGGAGGGTCCTTACCTGGGGGTGATGTAGGCCTGCAGCGAGGTCCCCTCCTCGGGGGGTGATGGGAGGGTCCTTACCTGGGGGTGATGTAGGCCTGCAGCGAGGTCCCCTCCTCGGGGGGCGATGGGAGGGTCCTCACCTGGGGGTGATGTAGGCCTGCAGCGAGGTCCCCTCCTCGGGGGGCGATGGGAGGGTCCTCACCTGGGGGTGATGTAGGCCTGCAGCGAGGTCCCCTCCTCGGGGGCGATGGGAGCGTCGCTGGCGATGTTGAGGAAGATCAGGTAGAAGGCCAGGAAGTGCGTGATGAGGCCCAGCAGCACCACGGGGTTCCTCCCCAAACGGTTGCACACGTTCAGCATCCCGAACACGCCCCCTCCTGGCCACGCCGAGAAAAGCAACCCAAGAAAACAAACGTGAATAATTGATTTCGTCGACTAAAACTATGACGAGAAATGTTTGTCGACTGTGTTCTTTTCACTGACGATAAAAACTAAATAATAAGTAAGCGTGTGAATATGTGTGTGTGAATGTGAATGTCTTTGTCTTTATGTAGTTTATGTAAAAAAAAACTCGAAAAAGAAAAAAAAAACGTCATGACTTCGTTACTCTAATCTAAGCCAGGGGTTTTCAAAGTGGGTGACGGGGCACCCTGGGGTGCCGTGACGGCAGCCCAGGGGTGCCGCGAGATAATTTGATGATATATGGAATTTATTTGGACACTATTTAATATTTAGTGTCATTTTAAACTTGAAATACAAAGTTATTTTCTGTCAGTTCTAACCAAAATGGCTGTTATCTCAACGTTTTCCTCGCAAACATAATCACCAAAATATCGTCACTGTCGGGCAGAAACCTTGTATCTCCAAGTTTCAACTGTGTACGTCTTTTGGTAAAGTAAAGCCCTGCTTCATCATACAAGACTGTCAAGCTTGAGGCGTTGTGTGCTTTTAGATCTGCTGTTTTCACTATTTTAGTAAATCTTTTAGATGTTAAATACAAAACTAACGGTTTTGGATATACAAGGTTTCCACCCGACAATATGCTATAAATACAAGGTGCTGGGAGTGAAAATTGTAGGGGTGCCTTGGATTAAAACAATATTTATGGGGTGCCCTGAGACAAAAAAGTTTGAAAACCCCTGATCTAAGCACTTCTTCAACCACGGGTCATGAAGACTCACCCAAGATCTCCCCTAAGCCAATGAAAATGCCAGAGAGGCCGATGAGGCTCTTGGCGTCTTGGCCGAACTGCGTCATGGCGCCGATGCACGTCCCGTACACCCCGCTGTAGAAGGTCAGCTCCAGACCTGCTCCACGGAAGAGATTTTCATAAAGAATGAACACAATATGTAGAAATATTATGATGTTTCGGTAGTGTCGTTCTAAAGCAGTGGTTATTGATTGATTTTTCATTGTTTGTTTTTTTTGTCATTTCATGATGAAATCAAAGAAAACTGAAATAAAATAGAAAACAAACGTCAGAGAAGTGGTGAAAACAGACAATGGCCGTGTTTCCCAAAGCGATTTTAGCAGTTCGTAGCTCAAGCGTGGTCGTAGATACCAAGCCCTGACCGTCATGTTCCCGTGTTTACATGGGTTGGGGCAGAGTGACTTATTTACCGGGAGAGTGTTTTCTGCTGGTGATTCAGTCCGAGTGTATCAAAGGGTGCGCTCGGAAATGCGCACCGGGTGTGGTTAGGGTTAGGGGTTAGGGTTAGGTTTAGGCATAGTTTTACTGAGGTTAAGGTTAGGGTTAGGGTTAGGCATAGTTTTACTGAGGTAAGGGTTAGGTTTAGGCATAGTTTTACTGAGGTAAGGGTTAGGTTTAGGCATAGTTTTACTGAGGTAAGGGTTAGGTTTAGGCACTCACTACACTGAGCACACACCCGGTGCACATTTCCAAACGCACCCTTTGATACACTCGGACTGAAACACCAGCAGAAAACACTATCCCTTATTTACCCCCCTACAACTACACCATCATTCAGATTTCATAAACAAAGTGCTTAAAGGGCCTACACCATGCTTTTAAAACTATATTTTTTGTATAAATATATGCTCAAAATTGAGTCTTAGACAGGTTTTAACCCTCAACAAACACTCTGACCATTCTTTTTGTTTGTTCTAGCTCTACTATAATGAGGCTCTCCAGCTGCAGTACCAAAACGGCCTCTGTTTGCTCAGGGGCGCATCTAGTGGGGTTTTTCCAGAAAAAAAAGAAGTTTTTTGAAAAAGAAAAAGTTTTTTGAAAAAGAAAAAGTTTTTTGAAAAAAAAGTTTTTTGAAAAAAAAGTTTTTTGAAAAAAAAGTTTTTGAAAAAAAAGTTTTTTGAAAAAAGAAAGTTTTGAAAAAAAAAGTTTTTGAAAAAAAAATTTTTTTTGAAAAAAAAACATTTTTTCAAAAAAAATTTTTTTGAAGTTTTGAAAAAAAAAAATTTTTTTTTTTTTTAACTCTGAATTGCATTTTTTTGGAAAAAAAAATTTTTTGAAAAAAAAAAGTTTTTGAAAAAAAAATTTTTTTGACTCTGAAAAAAAAACGGGAAACGAGAGTGACGTCACTCTCGTCAACTCTCAGAACAGCACTGTTCTGAGAACCCGTGGAAAGCTTTTCATCTCTGTCTGCCCAAAACCAGAGAAAGACACAACGGTCAGAAATAGGACTTTGTGAGGATAGAAGGTGCCAGTGGGACCCCAAAAAAAGGTTTTAAAATAGAAAAAGTGAAAATTCATGGTGTAGGTCCTTTAATAAAGTCTCACTCCTGTCTAAATACGGTACGGCTTTCTATAATTACCTGTATCCTCCGTGTTCTTTAATAAGAAGCCTTTTATCCGATCACTGTCTGTTTATCTCAATGGGGTTGGTGCGCATGGGGAACGCCAGGAAATACATGGGAAAACAGAAAACGATCGGATAAAAAAGGCTTCTTAAAGAACACGGAGGATACGGTTAATTACCGTACCGTATTTAGACAGGAGTGAGACTTTATTAAGCACTTTGTGAAATCTGAATGTTGGTGTAGTTGTAGGAGGTTAAATAAATCTGCCCGAACCCATGTAAACACAGGAACATGGCGGTCGGGGCTTGGTCTTTACAACCATGGGTGAGCTACGAAGGGCTAAAATCGCTTTGGGAAATCCACACACCTATCACACAGAATAAATCTAAATCTCATGACCGAAACATTCTGACAGGCAAAGAACTAATCTGTGATTCGGGAAACAGCACGAAAGCAGCCACACGGCTGCTGCGTTTCATAAACAATGAATATGTAGATATATGATCACAGTGAGCGTGGTTTACTGGTGCCACTAAAAAAAATCATTAATTTCCTCATAGACGTTCACAAAAATATTTATAACAATTATGTTAAGCCTAGAACCAAGCCATCCAGGATGGCAGTGAATCATGACCATGAAACCTTTGTTTCTGTGAAAATATATATATTTTTCGCTAAACAAAGGGTATTTATCAAATAATGAAATATCAAAATATGTTTTTATATAGGATCAAAGGTTTTATGGTCATGATTCACTGAGACCCTGCCTGGATGGCTTGGTTCTAGGCTTAACATAATTGTTATAAATATTTTTGTAAAGGTCTATGGGGGAAATGAATGGGAGATTTTTAGTGGCACCAGTAAACCACCGCTGCAAAGCTCTATTAGGGTTCGTGTTTATGTGGACCAACCTGCGTACGCTATAGTGATGCTCAGCAGTAGCATCTCTTTGGTGACCAACAGTTTACAGGCTTTGACTGCAACGAGAGAGAAAGAGAGAGAGAGAGAGAGAGAGAGAGAGAGAGAGAGAGATTGATTAAAAAGTACAGAACAGAACTCATATTTTTTAGACCATCGCTCCATTGTTTACAATGGTTTGCAAGCGCAGATGTGTTGCCACTCGATGTGGAGACACAATCCAAGATGGCCGCGGTGTGAGCATGGTCAATGCGGGCTGAACTCACCAAAAGCATCCGTAGCCTTGGCACACGTGCCTGCGCTGGGTGTTCTGCAAAGATGAGGAGGAAATGTTTAGAAGAAATAGACAGAATGGGTAGCACTGTGAGAATCACAGGTCTTCTTGTTTCTTTAGATAAAAATAAAACAAAGTGTATTTTGCGCTGCCAGCATCTTTGAGTTTCTATGGTTCGAAATTTGGTTTGAATAAGTGAAAAATATGAAATATCATTCTACCATGTCTCCCTACAGTGTTGATTTGTACAGAAAAATTTGTCATAGTCTTCTGAATAAAAGTTTTTGTTTAGTTTTAGTCATATATTAGTCATCTGAAAGGTTTTTGTAGTAGTTGACTATATCTCATGAGATTTTCATCAAACTAAATGCCTTTTTTACTGACTAAAACTAAATCAAATCCATGCTATGATGACTAAAACCCCTAGTTGCTCCCGGTGAGCAGGTTGGTGCCTTGCATGGTTTCCTCCGCCATCGGTGTGTGAATGTGTGTGTGAATGGGTGAATGAATGTAATGCACAATCTATCTAAA